>NC_086171.1:94701126-95001126 GCF_023053635.1 Elgaria multicarinata webbii
AAGACACGCACAAACCATCCCTGTGAGGCAGGCACAGAGGAGGAGAGGCAGCAGGTGGCTATGCCCCTGTAGCACTGGGAGCAAGCATGCCAGAGGCTGGTGGGGTTGACCCACAAAGACCATCATCTAGTACCTCTCTTAGGCACCAAGAGGACAGAGAAGCAGGCAGAGGCAGGCATTGGCAGGCAGGCACAAAAGAGCTGGTACCTTGCACAGGTTATTGAAGCAGTTACTTTGAGTGTGGAAGATGATGCAGCCATCTACCACACTATGGCTTGGAGCATTAACGTTGCTGGATGATCCACCTGTATAGCATTCCAGTACCGCAAAGTGGAAGTGTCGGATGAGAAATCAATCCTCAACCAGCACCCTCCAAAGGACAACCAGTGGACTGCTGGATTCTACCTCTCGTTCCTGTTGGAGAACAGCAGCCCAATGTCAAAGTGCAGGTGAAGTCAATGAGTTGCATGCATTGAAGTGTCAGGTAGCTTCTCAAAGCCAGGAGCTGAATTACGAGCACCCAGCAGAACTGACGCTCAGCGAAGTGAATGTGCCATGTGTCTTCTTCTGTCAAGAGAGGAGGAAGAACAACCAAAGAGCAACCAGTGGACGGGTTGCTGAACCTCTGGCCAAAGCCAAAGTAGTGGTGAAGTCAATGAGTTGCATGAGTTGAAGTGTGAGGTGGCTTCTCAAAGCCAGGAGACCAGACAGGAGCACCCAACTGAACTGACCGTCAGGAACTATGCTCAGAGATGCAGCAGCCACAAGAACCTCTGCCTGCTGCTTCTTCTGCTGCTGTTGCTTCCAACCCAGCCCAGGACTGGCCTGTTTGATTTTCACAGCGAGAGAGGCAGCCTGGCTACTGCTGGTGGTGCCAGGCATTGCCTTGCCCCCTGTTTGCACCTCACCCAACCACAGACGGGTGTGTAATGTGCTGCCGCTTGCCCTCACTTTTTGTATGCTTCTGCAGTGTGAGCAGTCACACACCCACACACTGTCACAAACTCTGCCTACAGCTTTTGCAGAGGCTCATGCCCACCAGGCATGAAATATGCTGCTTTAGGGGAAGATTCAGCCTGCCTACAGCTACTGGGGTAGTAATAAAGAGACAGCCTGACTTGACTGAACAGCTTGCCTATATGTAAGACGAAGGAGGTATCGACTTACTGAAAAAAGAATCGAATGATTCCTTTGGCTTCCTTGCTTCAGAGCTGATTTTGTGAACTGAAACTCAGCTACAAATTAATAAAAACAACAATGATCATGAGAATAATAATAATAATAACAATAATAATAATAACTTTTAAAAATAAAACATCTGCCTGCCTGAACTATAGTCTGCCAACCGAAGGAGGGGTGGAATTAAAGGGAGCGGAGCCTGCCTTTCACTCCCCCAAGGGCTTGAGGGTGGGGTATCCCAGCAGGGGCAGATTGCTCTTGAGAAAGACCATCTGATTGTCCGGCTCCAAGCAAGAGCGGTGAGGGGTCACTATGTCGCCCACCATAGAGAACACCCTCTCACTTGGTACACTGGTGGGTGGGCAGCTGACTCGATCACTGGCCACCTGCGCCAGGTCTGGCCAAATCTGGCGGGGGGATGACCAGTAGGCCAGGGGGTCCATGGAGCAGTCCTCCATGGGCTCTGCCTGGTAACGCTGCGTGGTGGTTGCAGTGTCATCCTGGCTGTTGGCTGGGGCGGGTCTCTGCCCAACCATGGTGTGCAGAGTCTTTGCCCAATACCCATGGACTGTGCTCCTGCTGGGAGGGATGCTGCTGCTGCTGCTGTAGGAAGTGGTGGCCTGTTCCTCTGCCTCACTCTGCCCCACTCTCTTGGCCCATGCCGCCCGCACTTGGCCCACAAGCAGTTCCAGTGCTGCCTGGTATTTGGTCCACAAAGCCCATCCTTCACACAAGGGTCGCACATGGTGGCCAACATGTAGACCCTGTCTTTCTGGATGGGCTCCACCCTCTGCGTCAGGCCATCCCTCAGCCTAGTCACTGCTTCTCTTTGCAATGCTTTGCTAGCCCCCCGACTCACTTCTCCTCCGCCTATAACGGAGGCGAAGCCCCCCGCTTCGCTATTGCTTCTCCAAACTGAAGAGAAGCGGATCACAGCATAGAGTCCAGCATGTTGCCACGTCCTGCACTAGGCTGTGCTGCGGGATTCCCAACACCTCCTGCTTCTCCTGCAGCAATCTACTGCCCTTGACATTCATAGAATCATAGAATAGTGGAGTAGGAAGGGGCCTATGAGGCCATCGAGCCCAACACCCCGCTCATTACAAGAATCCACCTTATAGCATTCCTGACAGATGGCTGTACAGCTGCTTCTTGAATGCCTGTAGTGTGGGAGAGCCCACTACCTCCCTAGGTAATTGGTTCCATTGTCATACTGCTCTAACAGTCAGGAAGTTTTTCCTGATGTCCAGACGGAATCTGACTTCCTGTAACTTGAGTCCATTAGTCCGTGTCCTGCACTCTGGGATGACTGAGATCCTGGCCCTCCTCTGTGTGACAGCCTTTCAGGTATTTGAAGAGTGTTATCATGATTCCGCTCAATCTTCTCTTCTTCAGACTGAACATGCCCAGTTCTTTTCATCTCTCCTCATAGAGCTTTGTTTCCAGACCCCTGATAATCCTTGCCACCCACCTCTGAACATATTCCAGCTTGTCTGCATCCTTCTTAAAGTGTGGTGCCCAAAATTGGATGCAATACTGAAGATGAGGCGTAACCAGTGCCAAATAGAGGGGAACCAGTACCTCACGCAATTTGGAAGCTATGCTTCTATTAATGCAGCCCCAAATAGCATTTGCTTTTTTTGCAGCCACATCACACTCTTGGCTCATATTCAGCTTGTGATCTACAACAATTCCAAGATCCTTCTCGTTTGTAGTATTGCTGAGCCAAGTATCCCCCATCTGGTAACTGTTCATTTGATTCCTTTTTCCTAGGTGTAGAACTTGGCTTTTATCTCTATTAAATTTCATTCTGTTGCTTTCAGCCCAGCACTCCAACCTATCAAGACCACTTTGAAGTTTTTTTTCTGTCTTCCAGGGTATTAGCTATCCCACCCAATTTTGTGTCTTCTGCAAATTTGATAAAAAAAGTTGAAGAGCACTGGTCCCAGGACTGAGCCCTGTGGTACCCCACTCGTAATCTCCCCCCAATTTGAGAAGCACTCTGCACTCTGTTGTTCCATCTAGACCACTTTTAGCTAGTTTGTTAATTTAGAATAACATGGGGCACTTCGTCAAAAGCTTTGATGAAATCAAGATATATTATGGATACAGTATTCCCACAGTACCCAAGGGAGGTTACCCGATCAAAAAATGAGATCAGATTAGTCTGACAGGATTTGTTCTTCACAAATTTGTGTTGGCTTCTAGTGATCACTGCATTGTTTTCAAGGTGCTTACAGACTGACATCTTTATAAACTGCTCCAAAATTTCCCCAGAGACAGATGTCAGACTAACTGTTCTGTAGTTCCCACGTTCGTCCTTTTTGCCTGTTTTGAAGATAGGGACAATGTTAGCCCTCCTCCAGTCATCTGGCACCTCATGATTTTGCAAAGACCTTCCATGATTTTGCAAAGATAATAGACAGTGGTTCTGAGAGTTCTTCTGCTAGTTACTTCATTACTCTAGGATGCAGTTCATTGGGCCCTGGAGATTTGAACTCATTTAAAGAAATTAGGTTTTCCTTGGCCATTTGTTTATCAATCTCAAACTGCAATCCTGCCCCTTCAGCATGAACTTCACTTTTTCCAGGGGTTCATAGACCCGCTTTTGGGAGAAGACTGAGCCAAAGTAGGAACTGAACACTTTGGCCTTTTCTTTGTTATCTGTTATCAATTTGCCATCATCATTAAGCAGTTGAACTACCATTTCTTTCCTCTTTCTTTTACTATTCATGTATCTAAAGAAAGTCTTTTTATTGTTTTTAACATCCCTTGGTAGTCTCAGCTCATTCTCAGCTTTAACTTTCCTGATGTCATTTCGGCACTTCTGTGCTACCTGTCTGTACTCTTCTTTTGTAGCCCGGCCTTCTTTCCACTTCCTCTGTGTATTCTTTTCTTTGTTTTTTTCAGGTCATCTCTAAGCTTTTTGTGAAGCCACATTGGTTGTTGTCTTCTATCTTTTTCCTTGTTGGAATTGTTTGTAATTGTGTCCTTAAAACTTCTTTTTAAAAAACTCTCACCCACCTTGGACTCCTTTTCTCATTACGACCATCTGACCTTACTTATCATAGTTCTGAGTTTATTAAAATCAGCTTTCCTAAAATCCAGATTATGGGTATGGCTACAATCAGCTTTTGCTTCCTTTAAAATCAAGAATTCAAATATGACATGGTCACTTTCCCCCAGAGTTCCCATAACTGTCACTTCACCCACCAAGTCATCTCTATTGGTCAGCATCAAGTCAGGGATATCTGATCCTCTAGTTCCTTCCTCCACTTTCTGAAGGAGAAACTTATCAGCCACACATGTCAGGAATTTCTTGGAAGGGCCACTTTTTGGCAGAATTTGTCACCTGACAGATATCAGGGTAATTGAAGTCCTCCATCGCTACTACATTGCACTTCCTTGAAACACTGGCAATTTGCTTTTCAAAAGTTTCATCCTTGTTGTGGTGAAAGTGCCCGGCCACCTTCCAACAACTCTCCAAAAGGTTATGGACACTGGTCAAGGGAGTGAGATTGATCTTGGTGCTGCCCATTCCAAAGTCATCCCTGACAAACAGGTTGAAGACATGCGTGATGCAGCAGACACCCTCAAATATGTCATCACACGGCCTTCATCATGTTGGCTCCTCATCTGTGACCATGTAATCATGACTGAGGTAGTGCCCATCCAGCCACCCCTCCACCATGCAGTTCATGGCCTCCATAATCTTGACCACCATGTGGGACTGGTCCATTACTTGAGCATGAAGGTGGGACCAGCAATAGCCCTCCTTCCCATTCCCAGAAGTGCTCGACACTTCCATCCCTATGGCTGCCCACCAGTAAGCCATCAGAGACAGGTAAGCATGCGGTCCACCCTTGTTGGACCAAATGTTTGAGGTGAAGTGCACCATCTGTGCCTCTGCCTGGTGCAAGCAATCCAGTACTAACTCCCTGCATGCCTAGTTCAAGGAGAGCACCACCTCCTGCTAAGGGTGGTGTGACACGGCAGCCTGTAATAGGAAAACGTAAGAGCCATCAGCCTCTTGAAACCAGCGTTTTCAACCAGGCTGACTGTAGTTGGTGATCTGGTTGGGTGTTGGAAACCTCCATCTTGTGGCACTGTAAAAACTTAGGAGAAAGGGGGTGTAGAGAAAAAGAACATACAATGCTTTCTCTAGGATCCTTATAAACTGAGTTGGAGGACCGGAAGTACGTTGGATCGACTCAGTGAATTCTGTATCAAAGATACAACAGGTGTTCTCAAGGAGAATGATGAGGAAAGGAAATTGAAATGAGGCGGGGCGGCGGCTTCTTCCGCCGAGCTCTCTGACCCGGGTGACTCAGGAGGCCGGCGGGGAGGTGGGCGGTGGCTGCGGCTGCAAGGATGCGGCTGGATTCCCCAGCGAAGCCGCCGAGCCCGGAAACTTTTCGGCTCATCCCTGCGAGAGCCGATGCGGGGCTGCCGCCACTGCCTCCTCCTCCTCCTCTTCTGGCCAGGATAGGGCAGGATCTACACGATGAGTTTCGGGGCGCACTGCAGGCACACGCAAGTGCCTTCATGACAATGTGTAGATCCCCTCCTGCAGGCACTGCTTTCAGACTCAGGCACCTGTGCCTGCTTTTGCTGCTGCCATACCAAAGAAGGGCACCTGAGTTTCACTGCAGGCAAGCCAGCCTGGCTAACTGGTGGTGCTGGTGCTCACATCCACCTCTGTCTCCTCTGCCAAGCCCAAACAAAGAGGTTGTGCCCCTACCTATTATTATTATTATTATTATTATTATTATTATTATTATTATTATTACATTGGGTGACCATACATCTGGATCCCCCAGGACAAGTATGGAAATGGGGGGGGGAAATCTGGAGTCCGGGGGAAAATGTAATAATTTATTAAAATGTCTAGGAGTTTTGATCTCCCCCACTCCTCTCTGACCCTTTTCTTCACCACCGCGATCGTGGAGGCTAAGAAAATGCCCAAAGCAGCGCAGGGGAGGACTTTGGAAGACACGTTTCTGGCACAGCCGGAAATGTATCCTACTCCCCCTCCCACTGCTGCTTTAGCCCTTTTCTTCACTGCCGTGATCACAGAGGCCAAGAAAATGCCCAGAGCGGCACGGGAGAGGACCTTGGAAGATGTGTTTCTGGCACAGCCAGAAATGTGTCCTCCACCCCCTCCCACAATTGGGGTCAGCCACAGCTTGCCTTTCTGTGCCTCATGGTGGCAATCAACGGCTTTGACACACCACCGCCACACCCTCCGCAGCCAACTGCTCCTGCAGCCGCAGACATCCCCACAGCAACAGCCGCCCCTCAGCAGCCCCCGTTGCCCCCCCCCCAGTCCAGCAGCACTGCAGGAGCAACGGCAGCCCAGTGAGTATCAAGGCTTGTGGCTTTTGGGCTCTGCTTTCTTTCAGAGCATCCTTCATACTATGGGCTATTCCAACCTGTGCAAACCTGGGTCTATTTGCTTTTCTTAAACTAAAAGCTCCCTCCCTCCTCGCTCATCCTGTCTTCAAGTTATTTTTTGTCAATTTTTCTGACAATGTGAGCCTAAACATCTTAACAAGCAGCTCAATGCATTAGGCAATTTCCAGGGCAACAATGTAGCATCAGTGCTTCAGTTTCCAATCCTATGTTTTAACAAGCCAAACACAAGTTGAGAAAAGTTTCTTTTAAAAATAAAATGAAAGCTCAAACTATCTCACAAAGGTGCAGTCCTATCCATGTTTAGGCAGAAAAAAGTCCTACAAGCTGGCATGGCTGGCTGGGAGTTGCAGGACTTTTCCCAATTTAAACAAGCATAGGATTCCAGTTTGAACTTTAATCAAGATCTTATGTGTAACTCCCCCAAAGCAGCTTATAGGTAGGTGTGCCCCCTTGAGCCTCCAGAGAGTGGAAGGGTTTTGCCCTAACTCTTTGTCAGCCACCCAAAACACAAAGAAAAGATTCCACAATTCATATTTTTTCTATGTGTGCGTGGGGAGCTCCCAGAGAGAGAAAAAACATCAGTCTAGGAAAAATATGGTGCCATTTATCACTCTGAATACAAAATGTTAACTTTAAAACACTCATGGTCTGTGTTATTAAATGCTGTTCTAAACATAAAACAATTTGATTTGCAACAGAACAGTTTAGAAAACTGTTCGGCGGGGGGCGGAGCTTGACGGCCATGGTGCTGGTAAGGTTTTTTTAATTCTATAACTGGCTTCGCCGGGAAAATCAATTATCTCTTTTTAAAAGGGCATAAATCTCAAAGCAACACGATGGAAAAGGACTATGAATATTAAGTGTTGAAGTTGCTGATATGGTGTAAAGTTTAAAGGACATCTAAAGTGAGATTTTTTTAAAGCGACGGGAGGAACGTCTCTGTTTATGCTCAGCTATCTCGTCTCTGTGGAAAACGAAACTAACTGCCTCACGGCAGATAATGCTCTGTTTTTGTTAGAGACGTGGATCTGATTTATGGCGAATCTCACTTTTTACTGGAAAGCGAAGAGCTGTGAAACACTGGCTATTTAGAGTGAAAGTAACTCAGAAACAGTTTGACTGAAGGACGGTGTGCTAATTGAATCGAGGGGGGGAGGTGCTTCAGCAGCGTTTGGAGGGGAGACGGATGTCTGCTGATTCGGGACTTTGTTTATGTTTGTTTCGGTCTCCCCCAGTGAATGCTGATTTGATGTGTGGAGGAATTCCCCCCCAAAGAAGAAAGAGTGATTAAGTATTGGAGCACAGAGAGATAAAAACCGACTGCTAAGAAGGGGAGATTTATGCCCCATGTCTGATATCAAAAGAAGGATTAAAAAAGAAATAGCAAAAGTTAAGTGGTCAAAAAAACCTGACCCAGTAACCATAATCTCCCCCATTTGGAAGAATCAGTTTCAGAAGAAGAACAGGAAAGCACAGACCCAGCTATAGAAGAAAACATGGCCGAAGGTGGAAAAGCAGCTGGCAGTCAGCCAGCCACTTTAGCTGAAATTAAAGCTGTTATTGCAGAAAACAACACAATCATTTTTTTAAAAAATGGATCAGCAAACGGAAAGCTTTCAACAACAGATGCGTGTGTTAGCTGATAAGATTTCGCAGCACGATAAAGCTATAAATGGAGGTGGGAGCAGACCTGATCCAGAAGAAACAAGAGGCTTTTGAAAATTCGATTAATGTGTGGTTCCAAGACCACGAATTAAGGCTGATAGCGGCAGAAGATCAAAATCGCCGTTCAACACTTCGAATAAAACATTTAATTCAAACGCAAGGAGAAAATTTGAGAGAAATCATCCTGAATTGGTTTAAAGAGTTGATGCCTGATTTGCAAATGGAAGAAAGTGAAATTGATCGAGTTCATAGAGTGGGGGGGCAAAATTACAAAGGGGCTACTAGAGATATTTTGGTGAAATTTGGTAATTATTATAAAAAAGAGCAAATCATGAAGAAACTGAGATCTATGGCCCAGCTACAGTATAAAGGCAAATCAGTGCAAATATATAATGATCTTTGTCAACACACATTGAATTGGAGGTGCAGCGTCAAGCCAATAACTGAAATATTAGTGAAGAAAAAAATTACATATTCGTGGGGTTATCCTGTCTTTTTAAGATTTACATATGGAGGGGGGGAGCATAAAGTATATGCTGTTAGTTTATATACTGTTAGTTTTACCCTACCCTGTGCCTGCTTACCCTACCCTGTGCCTGTTTGCATTCTCTTCCCCTCCTTATTGTTTTACTATGATTTTATTAGATTGTAAGCCTATGCGGCAGAGTCTTGCTATTTACTGTTTTACTCTGTACAGCACCATGTACATTGATGGTGCTATATAAATAAATAAATAATAATAATAATAATAATAAGTAATCTCTCTGGATCAGGGTAAGGAGTTGTTGAAGAGTTTGGGTCTGTATGAGGATGCAAGTGTGGTTGGAACAGGTGGGGGGGAAATGAGGCTGGGACATCTGGGGTGTAATAGAAATGTTAACTGTATTATGAGATAATTGTAGATAGAAATATTAAGCATAGAAACCTTGCCGGCCAGGTGCAGCACTGCCTCCCCCCTCCCCCTAGAGTAGATGGCTGGAGTATTAGGCTTACGGGGATTTTGGGGGGAAAGAGGTGGGGAGAGGGGAGGGGGAAGGGGGGATGGTAGGGGGTAGAGTAAGGGGTTTGAGGGTTATATTATGGTGTTTGTGTTTTTATGTATGTGAATTTGAGTTTCAGAGCACAAGGGATTGAAAGAGAATCCAAAAGGGTGAATATGGATAAAAGAATAAAAGTATCAACACCCAATGTTAAAGGTTTGGGGGCAGTCGTGAAAAGGAGAATAGAACAAATGTTTAATAAGGAAGGATCTGACATAATAATGATGCAAGAAACACATCAGGGCTTCGATAATGTAAATATGATAAAATTAAAGTGGCTAGGTATTATGAAAAGTCATTGGGGACCTCAAAAAAAATGGAGTGGCTACTTTGATTTCAAAAAAAAGTGGATTCATTTTAGAAGCCATAAAAAAGGATGATAGTGGTAGATATCTTATGATAAAAGGTAAAATTGAAGGAAAGGTATATACATTAATTAATGTTTATGCCCCAAATGAGAGACATAGAGAGTTCTTTATAAAATTATTTAAAGAAATCGAAGAATTTAAGGAGGGGTATGTTATCTTAGCTGGGGATTTTAATATGGTGATGGATAACAGATGGGACAGGTCGAACCCTACTAATGTTGAAAAGAGGAATAATATCACTATATTGAATAAGTTAGTAAAAGAAAATGATTATGTGGATTCTTGGCGTTTACTTAATGGGGTTAAGCCTGGGTTTTCTTATTATTCCCCAGTTCATCATACATACTCCAAGATAGATCATATATTTGTCTCAAAAGATTTTGCAACTAAGATTTGTAAAATGGATATGGGGGTAATAAAGGTAACTGATCACGCATTGCTAAGTTTAGAATTTGCAATTAAGAAGAATTACAAGGAGGCGTATAGATGGAAATTGAATACAAAAATATTGAAATATAATAAAGTGGTAGAAAAAATTCAGAAGGAATTGTCAGAGTCATGGGAAATTAATGAAAAGGGAGGAACAGTTGGGTCAGTCGTTTGGGACACCATGAAGGCTGTAGTAAGAGGAATTTGTATTAGAGAAATGTGCAGTTTAAAAAGACAACAATATGCAGAGCAGGAGAAGCTAGAGACAGAAATTAGAAGTTTGGAGGAAGAATATTGGCAGGGTAAAAATAAATATAAATTAATAGAAATACAAGCTAAGAAGAAACAATTAGAAAATTTAAATTTAGAGGAGGTTCAAAAAAATTTAATATATATGAAAAGGGAGTATTTTGAAAATAGAAATAGGAATTCCAGATTGCTTGCCAGGCTCACACAAAAGGAAAAAGGGAGAAATGGGATAGAAGCATTGAAGGATAATCAAGGGAAATATTGTTATACAATGAAGGACAAAATAAAAAAAAAATCAGAAATTTTATCAGGAATTATATAAGGGTAAAGAAATTCAAAAAGAGAAGCTGGAGGAATATATTGGAAGGTATATAAAGAAGGGAATAAAAACAGTACATAAAGAGCAAATGGAGAAGGTAATAACTCAAAGAGAAGTTGAAAATGTAATTGATAATTTGAAAGTGGGTAAATCACCGGGAGCAGATGGTTTAGGATCAGAATATTATAAAGTTTTTAAAGAGTTTTTAGTTCCGAAATTAGTGAAACTTTATAATGCTATATTATTAGGAGAGAAAATACCAGAATCATGGGAACATTCATTGATAATATTAATTCCAAAACCAGATAAAGATTTGACTATTCCCGATTCATATAGACCTATCTCATTAATAAATCAGGATGCTAAAAATTTTTCATCTATTTTAGCTAAACGGTTAAATAAATTTATAGCAGAATATATAGGAGAAGATCAATGTGGATTTGTGGCAGGAAGGCAGATGCATAGTTTAGTGGGAAGAGTTTTAAACGCAATACATGCAATAAAGAAATCAAATATTAAGGCAGGAATTTTGGCATTGGATATTTTTAAGGCCTTTGATTGTGTGAGCTGGCAGGCACTAAAGGTTATTTTAGATAAAATGGGATTTGGAAATAAATTTAAAACTATAATAGAACAGTTATATTCCCAAAATACAGCTGTAGTGGTGGTAAACGATGGACTCACTGAAAAGATATGACTAGCCAGAGGTACAAGACAAGACAGGTCCGCTCTCGCCAGTCCTGTTTGTAATGGTTATGGAAGTATTGGCAAATGCATTAAGGGATGATGGAGGGATAGAAGGAATTGGAGAGGTAAGGGAAATAAAATTGAATATGTTTGCGGATGATACCTTACTGACTATTAAGAACCCAATAAGAAAAATAGATAGAATTAAATCTCAGTTGAGAGAATTTGAAGAAGCTACAGGGTTAAGAATAAATTGGTCCAGATCAGAGATGATTTTGTTTAATTGTACTAAGAAGGAAGAAAAGGAATGGGAACATAAGGGAATAGAAATGAGAGTTAAGGAGGAGATTAAATATTTGGGAATTAAAATTACAAAAAACTTAGATAATTTAGAAAAGGAGAATTTAATGAGATTAAAGAAAGAGGTAATAGAAAAATTGGAAAAATATAAAAGATTAAATCTATCTTGGTTTGGAAGAATAGCACTAATAAAAATGAAGATTTTAGCTAAAATTAATTTTGTGTTTAGGATGTTACCAATAAAAATTTCAGAAATTGAGATAAAAAGTTGGCAAAATATTATTAATAAATATTGTAACGGAGGAAAGAAAGCGAGGGTAAATAAGAATAAATGGTATTTAAGCCAAAAAAAGGGAGGATTGGGTCTCCCAAATATAAAATTATACTATGTAGCAAATAGATTAAGACATATTGAAGAAGCAATTATAGGAGTAGGAGATTTAGATTGGATGGAGGATAAAACTACAAGTAATGTGGAGATGAGCTTGGAAAATGTCTTTTTCAAGGAAGGAGGGAGAAAATGGGTTGAAAGTATAGATAATCCACTCCTGAGGTCTCAATGGGAAATCTGGAGTTAATTTAAAGGGAAGCTGCTTCCGAGCAACTCTCCCTTATCACCGGTAATAATGTTAAAGAATTTCCCAGAGGAACTGAAAGGTAGATTAAGTAAAATATTAAAAGAGAAAAACAAATTGAAATTAAAGTATTGGTTAAGAGATATAAATACAAGAGAAGACATGGAAGATTTGTTAAAGGAGAAAAAATTATCTTGGTTTGAGTATGGGCAATTAGAACAATGGAATAAAAAGTGGATTAAAGATAATAGAGTTTGTAGAGAAATGACGAAGTTTGAAGAGTTAATAGTAAATAAGGAAAAAGGTAAAGGAGGAAGTATAGTTTTAAAAGGGTTAATGAGCGAAATATATAAAATATTGTTAGAAAAGGAGTTAGGGGATAGTTCAGGGGAAATGGTATGGGAGGCAGATTTGAAAGTACAAATAGGGCGACAGAGCTGGGAGGGACTGTGGAAACAAAGAGTGTTGAGAAGTATGTCAGTGAGAATAAAAGAGAATTATTTTAAAATTTTGTGGAGGTGGTACCTAACCCCGATTAGATTGAATAAGATAAATAATCAGCATTCAGCAAATTGTTGGAGAGGTTGTGGGGAAAAAGGAACGTATTTACATATGTGGTGGGAATGCAAATATGTACAAAGATTATGGAAGATGGTGTTTTTTGAAATTGAAGAAATAGTGGGAATGAAAATAGAACAAACACCAAAGATTGCATTACTGTCACTATTTGAAGATATAAAATGTGGAAAAGAAACTAAAGAGTTGATATCGAGTTTGCTGACTGCGGCACGATTGATGGTAGCTAGGAACTGGAAGATTCAAGGGGAATATTCTATTGAAGAATGGTATAAAGAAGTATGGGATATAGCTATTAATGATAAACTGACTTGTAATATTAAGTGGAGAAAAGGTATAACTAAAATAAATGAGTTTGAAGTAATCTGGAAACAGTTCCTAATATTTGTGTTTTCTAAGGGAAGTGGGAAACCGCCAGCAGATGAAACGATAAGATTTTGGAATCAGGAATAGATCTCGAGGTGGAGGGTGCACTTTTATGTTAAGAATGATTATGTTATGGTATGATATTTTATAGTTAATATTTACTCAATACATATGTATTCAACATTTATTCAATATGTATGTAGTAGTTGTTTGATGTTTTCTTTATTGTAATGTTGTATGTCTAATTAATGTGGAAAACTAATAATTTTTTTTTTAAAAAAAAGAAAACTGTTCGGCAATTTATTATGTGATGGGACAGGCAAATGCAATGGAGAAACCTGTATAGATGTACATGTTTATGGCAGTTTCCTTTGGAATTGCTATAAACTGATACCTCAGTAAACTTTTACATTTTATTTTGTTGTAACTGAATGGGAATATCTGAAAGTTTAGGGATCAGTTCTTTTAAGAGCCTCTGGAATGATGGGCCGGTTGCCTCAGTAAGATTGCTGATGGTAGGCTTATAAACAGTATAATATATTGGAGAGATCTGGTTTTAGCAGTTTTAGTCTGCAGCTGCCATAAACATGAGAAAGAGAAGAATTGGTTGTATCCAATGTTAGTCTTACATACATTAGACCCATTGAAATGAATGGAAAGGGAGACTGTATCACACAGAGTATAGCAAAAGCTTCAAAGTATAGCAAAAGCTACAAAAGTAGGAATGAGTGAAATTAATTTCAGATACATTGAATGTCTCACTTGTTCTTTATTCCAGTGATTTTAACATTAAGATGTTATGTACAACAGGTTTGTCTTAATTGTGTGCTGTGAAATCAGACCTGTGACCAAGCCCATGTTTGGGTGGGCACGCCCCCTTGGGGGCTGGGCATGTTGGTGGGTCCACCCCTTTGGGGGCTGGGCATGTTGGTGAGCATGCCCCCCTTGGTTTCCAAAATATGGTTTCCTATATAACACAATGTGTGTATGTGCTGCTTTGCCCACACCCAGTGATTTGTTTAACAGCCCACAAACACACACACACACACACACACACACACACACACACACACAAAGAGCCGATACACAAAGCAAGCAGGAGAGAAGAGAATGACTGAACAGAGAAAACGCGGCAGGGAGGAAAGGATTTGTTTTTTGTTTAAAGCAGGAAGTGAAAGAAAGGAGTAAGAATGGAGAAGTTTTTAAACCGAGGAAGGGGGAAGGATTGGAAGATGGAACAAACAAACACACTGAAAGTCTAGAAGAAGTTGTTGTTGTTGTTAAGAAAAGCAGAAAGAAATAGAGGCAAGAGATAATAGTGAGAGAGATGAGGGAAAGCTAAAAGACCAAGTCCCACCACCCAAAAACATACTCCCAAGATTCCAACTACAGTCCTAAGCTAGACAGCTGCCCAGCCAAAATCAGCGATCCTTCTCCTACCAAGGGTACACCTTGATGGGGGGTTTGCCATGGGGTGGATCCGGAGTAGCAGCAGGTCATCTATATGATGCAGCCGCCATCCTGAAGCCATCCAGGGGCAACCCCCCGAAACTCTGCTTTAAAAAAGTCAGGCACTTACCCTCGCTTTTTTTGCTGCAGAGGCATGTCACAGCCAATAGTGACCCCCAATTGGTCACCATTGGCTAGACAGGGAAGTGGGCGGAGAGGTCCGAGTCAGGAGAGCCAGGTCTGGGCACTGCGCGTCCCTCTCTTCCTCCCTCTCCAGCTGCCCTGTTCCTCCCCTCCCGTGTTGTTGTTGTTTTAAGTTGCAGATTAAAAAAAAATGGGGGAAAGGAATGAGCCCCATTCCTCTCCCCTCCAGTAGTTTTTATTTATTTATTTATTTACAGATAAAAAAACTAAAAAGGGAGAAACGGGGCAGCCAGAGGGAGGTCAGACGGAGGAGAGACAGTTCGGGCACCACACATCCCTCTCGTCATCTCCTTCTGGCTGCCTCATTCATTCTCCCCTACCCGTGCTTGGCGCAGCAGTGGTGGCAGCAACTCCGCACTCACGCTGCTTCCCATACAGATGCTGGGAAGGAGCACAAATGTGGGAGCCCGAGGCCTCATGGCGCCAATGCAGCACCATCAAGATGGGGGCCAGGTCTCTACCCACAATGAGCAAGAATGGAGGAAGTTTGATTTTCTGATTGTCCTTAAGCCCTCCTCCACCATTGTGATTGGAGGCTGCTGGAGAAAATTGGGAGACTTCAGGATGATTGGGGGATGAAGCTGTCAATTAACAGCCAATTTCCCCCCACCCCAACTCCTCCTCCTACAATCAGCCCTAATAAAGGGCTGATTGTATCTCACAAAGAATCTGGGAGCAGAAGCCCTGGTAAAATTGTAGGACAAAAAGCCTCAGTGTGGAGAAGCTCATAATTTGGCTGAGAGTTTTAGGTTGACTGTGAGAGAGGGAGGTGACATCATGTAACTTGAGAGAGCCTGAAGGGGCATGGCCAAGGAGTGAAAGAGTGGAAGGAGGAAAAGATGATGATGGGAATAGTCTGGCCAATCTGGAGGGAAGGCAGTCTGAGTGTTTATTGGTCACAGTGCCTTTCAAACCCTCTCTCAAGCAATGGATCTGTGGTTGCTAGGATGTCATCTCTCACTCAGGATTTAATCCTGGATTAATGTACCAACCTAGCATGTATCACAGAGATCTGCTTGCATGAGGGGGTAAAATTATCCCAGCTTTGGCTGCCAGGGTTTACCATGTAGCAGCAGGAAGCTCAACGAGAATGAGCTGCAACCCAGAAGATGGGGAGCTGAAGTTGTAGTGGTCATTTGGGATTCCATATTCCACTTTTCTGCCCTGCTGCCCAACAGCTCCCCTGCCTGAGATAGCTGGGGTGGTCTTGGGGGTGATGATGGAATTCCCAAGGCTTGTGGTTCTGGGGAACAAATATCTGTGCTGAGATATTCCTGTTGGGGATCTCCCAGGATTTAATGGCAGCAGTGAGTCTGTTGCATGTGACAGGACCCTAATTAGTTTATTGGCTCAACTCAAAGTGCTCTGTCTAAACATGGTTTGTGATGAAGTCCCCCAAAGAACCATCTTCTCCCACATGAGCATGCTCTGTTGTGTGTTCCATCAATATACAATGCGCATGCACATTTGGTTGGAACCAGGTAGAAGGCCTTCTCTGTGGTCACATTCAAGGAGACCTGACTGGTTTGTGCTCTCTCTCTCTCTGGGCGGATCTACACAGCGCACTGAAAGCGCTTGCATGCGCCTGCAGTGCGCCCCGAAAGCGATTGTGTAGATCCTGCCCTGGAAGAGGCAGAGGAGGCGGCGGCTGGGGAATCCGGCCGCGTCCTTGCTGCCACTGCCGCCGCCGCCCACCTCCCCGCCGGCCTCCTGCTGCCGGCAAAAGAGCCACTCGGCGGAAGAAGGCGGGCGGAGAGCGGAAGAAGCTCTCCGACCCGGGTGGCTCTTTCGCCAGCAGCAGGAGGCCAGCGGGGAGGTGGGCGGAGGTGGCAGCGGCAAGGACGCAGCCAGATTCCCCAGCCTCCTCCTCCTCCGCCTCTTCTTCCGCCTCTTCCCAGGCAGGATCTACACAATCGCTTTCGGGGTGCACTGCAGGCGCACGCAAGCGCCTTCAGTGCGCTGTGTAGATCCGCCCTCTCTCTCCCTGATGGCCTTTTGCTGCAGTGCTAAGATCTTGTTTTAATCTTTTGCCTGATCCTCCTGATATTTTTAATGTTGGAGCTATTCTGTATGGATTAAAATTTTTAAATGTTCAATTCTCTGCAACTCCCTACCACTACAAAGCAAAGCAATTAATTGTTTACAAAATAACGCTGTCCCATGCGTGTAAGAGACCACATAGACCACAACATGACAGAATGGGTTTCTTACCTCGAATCTGAAGGTTGGAGAAGGTTTGCACTGGGATGGTGATCCTGCAGAGAGGCAAGGAAGGAATGATGAAAAGTGTTTGTTTTGGAATCAGGTCCTACATTTTTTTCTTCCGTCCCCCACCACTTTAATTAATTCATTCTAAGTTGTATTCTGAACAAGCTGGTAAAATCCTAGAAGCTCAGGTAAAAAAAGAAAGAAGTAAGTATCTCACAGTAGCAGATTAGGACATGGAAATAATTTATGGTCCTCACCTGCTTTCCTCTCCCTCTAGGAGTTTGCGGTAGGTGGCAATCTCAATGTCTAATGCCAATTTGACATTGAGGAGGTCCTGGTATTCCTGAAGGTGATGAGCCATTTCCTCCTTAAGGCTTCGTGAATCTTCCTCCAAATGAATCACTGTGTCCTGATAACTGGCAGTCTCAAGAACGTAGCGGTCTTCCATCTCCCTCAGCTGCCTCTCCAGGGATTCATTCTGTAATGAAGAAAATAGGAGAGTTGCTGATGAATGCAAGAAGGCAATAACCTGTTACTAACCTGCATAGGGGAAGAGACATCCACTGGCTACAACTGATACGAGGAAGTTATGAATGCTACCAGCAATGTCAATGACAACAATGCTTAATTTACTTACTGCCTTTCTGCCACATTGCTCAGTTTAAAACAGTTGGGCAACTTTCAGAGGCCATACAGTGCTGCAAAGTACCCAAAAGTGATAGAGCCAGGAAGAGATTTCATCTTGCCTAAGAATGTAATGTGCTTCTCTGCCAAAGGGTGGCTACAGATGGCTACATGCCAGATTTGCATTCCTTAATGTGCATCCCATCATGTGTTAGCAGACAAAGGGGAAAACTTTCAACCAATAGAGCATCGAATGTAACCTATGACTCATGAGATTGTGCACCTTAATTTGAAAATTGAATGTATCTTGCTAATCCAGAACTGACCAATGGAAGGGTTAGAAAGAGACTAACACCCTCTTGTAGTCAGGGCCTATATATACTGTGAGATTCCTTTGTTCTGTGTGCCTCCATTTCGTTTAAGTGGAAAGCACCCCCATACTGCAGTATCAGAAGTAAATGGATTAGGTGCATTCTCCAGCCTCGTTTGTTTGATTCGCTGCTAACACGTCAGGGTAGCGAGCCTTTAACCCCTGGGTGAGGGACAACAAAAGGAAAGAAAAAAGAGCACCCCACCCCCAAAATCGGCAGTTAGAGAGTTTTCATGCTAAATTTAACAGTCATCCCTAGTGGTTAGGGAGAGTTCAATAGGTCAAATGTAGCTCACAAACTAGCTAAATTTGGCCATTTGGGTGTTCCATATAGACACCATTTTTTTCAGGGGGGCTGCATGTTGTTTAAAACAATGGATTATAGTCAAAGAGACAGGATATAAAAGAAAAAAGAAAGAGGGAAAGGAGGATCAGCTTATTTGGGTGCCCACCAACATTTTTCTACTATTACATAATGAAGTTATATAATGACCAGGTGGAATGTCACTGCAGGAGATAGTTTTGAGAGAATAAGAGGCAATGGCAGTTGGTCCCAACTGGCTCACCTCGTCTGCTACATCAGCTAGATGGAACGGCCACTGATGAAGGCAGTTCTAGGCGAGGGTCAGCCAGTTGGTTTCAGCTGAGCCAATGGAGGGGGCCTCACTGTCTCACCTCATCCTCTGACGGAGTGGTTGAGGTAGAATGGTTAATTTTCCCCACTCCACTGTGGTTAT
The DNA here is from genome assembly GCF_023053635.1 of Elgaria multicarinata webbii. Taxonomy (NCBI): domain Eukaryota; kingdom Metazoa; phylum Chordata; class Lepidosauria; order Squamata; family Anguidae; genus Elgaria; species Elgaria multicarinata. The sequence goes on from NC_086171.1 coordinate 94,719,887, forward strand.
GTCCTAACAACAGAAACTACATGCAACTAGGTCCTCTGGACATTAAATCTCTGCCTTTTTCAGCATCAGTTCCACCTACTGATCCTCTCAGGGACTCCAAATCACAGGTGAGGGCCTGCAGTTGCCGGCGATACTCATTGGCTTCTTGCTTGGCTAAGCGTAAGGCCTCAATATTTCGTGCCGCTGCATCAGTCAGGTCTGCAAACTATAAAATAGAAATTAGTTGGTGTTAAATGTTGCAATCCAAGCTTAATTTATACATAAAAAAGCATTTGGGGTTAACCATGTGTGGAAACTATACTCTTTGACCTTCAAATCCTTCACCTCACTTTCTAATGCACAGCCAATTGTGCCCAAACCTTTATACATTAAGGGTACTTTCCTATGGTCTCTGGAGAGGGTCCCATGGAGCATAGGCTATTTCAGATTCTCTCTCCCAAGGCTGAAGACACTCCTTTGATCTCAGGAGGTGGAATCAGACATCTGCCCCCTCCTCTGCCCCCTTGCAGCCATTGCAGGAATTAACCACACTGTCTGCTTTCCAAAATCTTGGAATCAGCAATCTTGGATGATGTCATAGAGGTCAAAAAGGGGGTGTTGCAGTGGGCACAGAAGGGAGGGGGAGAGGCCAGGTTCTGCAGAATCCTATGGACTCTCCATCAACTGTCCCCATCCACTACGGGTAAGTGAGCTAAGAGACCCAGTGTAGCTGGAGCAGGCGGGGTTTGGAGGAAGAGGAACGGGAGGCAAAAATAATATCTGTCCTCCCCCCCCCCCCCACTGCCAGCAACAACCCAGCAGGGCATAGGATTTTTGGAAGCCTCCAAGTTTGGAGCCTTCCATCTAACGGGTAGCATTCTGATAGGATTGTGCCCTAAGAGAGTCTTTGACTTCTGCAGCAGTGGTAGCACCAAAGTCAAAAACAAAATGGGAAGTACCAATCATCACAAGTGTATGGGAGTTACTATTTGCTGATAATGAGCTTCTTCAGATGAGTGTTTTAAGCACACTCGTGACTGGCCACTCACAGATCTTTGTGGGTCATTTTAACAATGCTGTGTTCCTCCTGTTTGTCTCCTGCACCTTCCGTCATTTTTTTCGTTATAAAAGAATCTTCATTAAACGCAACTCTTCTGAGCTATAACATTTTTTATAGTGATTTCCTGCTATGTGCAGGGGAAGTTTCGCTATAAAATGCCCATAGAGGGCGCTGTCCCACTAAACTGAATGGGCCACGTGGTCGCTTCTCTTCCTGCTCTCTTCCTCCGCGTAATTCAGCTCATTGCAGAAGTGGAAGAGATGCAGCTTCAGAGCCAATGGTAAGGGAACGTGATTCCCTCCCAGGAGCTCAAAGCCTGCAATTCTTCTGCCTTATGCTGTTCATGCTACAAACATTACTGGTAAATAATACAAATTATTAATCTCCATATATTTACTTCTATTTTTCTGCTGTTCCTGAAAATGCTAACAACAGATGTAGCTGTACAAGAGCAGCTGAGCCTTGGATTACTAACCGCGTAGTCCTGTCCTAATTCCTGTGAGCATAAGAAGAATGACCCACACCCTTCCCCAGTTCCTGCTGAAGCAGTCTCACCCAAATAGCAAAGAAAAAGACTAGAGTGACACACAGCCTGAGCTTCCACTACTGAACTGAAAGCTGCCATTGGCTATGAGGTGCAGCAAGAGATATCATGCTATCCCACACATCGCAATGGTGCCTGCCCTATTTGACTGGCAGACTCATTCAATTTAATACCAGAAATACCAGCCAGAACTGCATTGGGACTGGGACTCTTGGAGCTCCATCCGACAAGCATTTCATTGCACACTCGTTACTGGGCACTCAAAGATTTCTCGGAGGTCCCTCACATGACGTTGTCTGCCTCCCACATGCCTTCTGCCCCTTCTGGCCTTCCTTGCGCTGCAAGAAAAGCCAGAAAAACTCCAAAATATTTTTTAAAATGAAGTTGCTGCTCTCTCTTGCTGTGTGTGGGAGAAGCAGCGTGATTACAATGCCCAACTAAATGGGCCTTGTGCTCCTTGTTTACTTCCTGTTTTCAAACAGGAAGTAACTGAGCAACGACGGAGAAGCAACGGTAGCCAGCATTTTTTCCTAGATGTGATGGAGCTCTCAGTCTTGTTACATTCCCTTTTCTTGCCCCCATCCCCGGTAGTGGTGCTGTACCTTGGACTTATACCATTCCTCAGTCTCATGCATGTTGTTTGAGGCCATGGATTCATACTGAATGCGGATCTCACGTAGGGCAGATGTCAAGTCTGGCTTGGCCAGGTCCATCTCGAGATGTACTTGCTGCTGCTGCTGCTGCAGCTGCTCCTGCAGCTCCCGCAACTCCTGAGGGGAGACAGAAGAGTCATGAAACCAGAAACATCATACTGGGGTGGCACGAGGCAGGGCTTCCCAAAACTGAGGTGATTCAATCTCAGAGAATAGAAACTCAATAGGATTAGTTTACATAAATAACAGGATGAGGTGTTTAAATTTATAGTTAAATTTAAAACTATAATAGAACAGTTATATTCCCAAAATACAGCTGTAGTGGTGGTAAACGATGGACTCACTGAAAAAATACGACTAGCCAGAGGTACAAGACAAGGATGTCTGCTCTCGCCGGTCCTGTTTGTAATGGTTATGGAAGTATTGGCGAATGCAATAAGAGATGATGGAGAGATAGAAGGAATTGGAGATGTAAGGGAAATAAAATTGAATATGTTTGCGGATGATACCCTACTGACTATTAAGAATCCAATAAGAAAAATAGATAGAATTAAACAACAATTGAGAGAATTTGAAGAAGTTACAGGATTAAGAATAAATTGGTCCAAATCAGAGATGATTTTGTTTAATCATACTAAGAAGGAAGAAAAGGAATGGGAACGTAAGGGAATAGAAATGAGAGTTAAGGAACAGATTAGACATTTGGGAATTAAAATTACAAAAAACTTAGATAATTTAGAAAAGGAGAATTTAATGAGGTTAAAAAAAGAGGTATTAGAAAAATTGGAAAAATATAAAAGATTAAATCTATCTTGGTTTGGAAGAATAGCATTAATAAAAATGAAGATTTTAGCAAAGATAAATTTTGTGTTTAGGGTGTTACCAATAACAATTTCAGAAGCTGAGATAAAAAGTTGGCAAAATATTATTAATAAATATTGTAACGGAGATAAGAAAGCGAGGGTAAATAAGAATAAATGGTATTTAAACCAAAAAAAGGGAGGATTGGGTCTCCCAAATATAAAATTATACTATGCAGCAAATAGGTTAAGACATATTGTAGAAGCAATTATAGGAGTAGGAGATTTAGATTGGATGGAGGATAAAACTACATGTAATGTAGAGATGAGTTTGGAAAATGTTTTTTTTAAGGAAGGAGGGAGAAAGTGGGTTGAAAGTATAGATAATCCACTCCTGAGGTTTCAATGGGAAATTTGGAGTAAATTTAAAGGGAAGCTGCTTCCGAGCAACTCTCCCTTGTCACCGGTAATAATGTTAAAGAATTTCCCAGAGGAACTGAAGGGTAGATTAAGTAAAATATTAAAAGAGAAAAATAAAATGAAATTAAAGGAAATTAAAGACATAAATACAAGAGAAGATATGGAAGAGCAGTTAAAGGAGAAAAAATTATCTTGGTTAGAGTTTATGCAATTAGAACAATGGAATAAAAAGTGGATTAAAGAAAATAGAGTTTGTAGAGAAATGACGAAGTTTGAGGAGTTAATAGTAAATAAGGAAAAAGGTAAAGGAGGAAGTATAGTTTTAAAAGGGTTAATGAGCGAAATATATAAAATATTGTTAGAAAAGGGGCTAATGGATAGCTCAGGAAAAACGGTATGGGAGACAGATTTGAAAGTACAAATAGGGCGACAGAGCTGGGAGGGACTGTGGAAACAAAGAGTGTTGAGAAGTATGTCAGTGAGAATAAAAGAGAATTATTTTAAAATTTTGTGGAGGTGGTACCTGACCCCGATTAGATTGAATAAGATAAATAATCAGCATTCAGCAAATTGTTGGAGAGGTTGTGGGGAAAAAGGAACGTATTTACATATGTGGTGGGAATGCAAATATGTACAAAGATTATGGAAGAAGGTGTTTTTTGAAATTGAAGAAATAGTGGGAATGAAAATAGAACAAACACCAAAAATTGCATTACTGTCACTATTTGAAGATTTAAAATGTGGAAAAGAAATTAAAGAATTGATATCGAGTTTGCTGACTGCAGCACGATTGATGGTAGCTAGGAACTGGAAGATTCAGGGGGAATATTCTATTGAAGAATGGTATAAAGAAGTTTGGGATATAGCTATTAATGATAAATTGACTTGTGATATTAAGTGGAGGAAAGGTATAACGAAAATAAATGAGTTTGAAGGAATTTGGAAACAGTTCCTAATATTTGTGTTTTCTAAGGGAAGTGGGAAACCGCCAGCGGAAGAAAGTATGAGATTTTGGAAGCAGGAATAGATCCCGAGGTGGAGGGTGGACTTATATGTTAAGAAAGATTATATTTGTAATGATAGGATAGGTTATAGTTAATATTTACTCAATATATATGTACTCAACATTTATTCAATGTATGTAAAAAAAAGAAAAAAAAAGAAAAAAAATACTAATAATAACAACCACAATAATAAGGAGTTGAACCACAATGAAAGCCTGCCTGACTTCACTGAGGAGGGAAAGCCAGGAGAGCTTGGGCTATGGGGTGTATAATAAATGTAATAAATAAATAAGTAAACAAAGGAGGGGTGGAATTAAAAGCAGCAGTGTTGCTGAATCACAACAACAAGAAGAATTTTTTTTAAAAGGCTATGTCAGTCTGTTACCAGTAAGAGGAAAGTGGACGTGCCCAGTGGGAGGGGGAACTCTGCCCATTTGACTGGCCCTGTCTAGGGACCAGTCTTTAAGAAGCTACCTTACACTTCAACTCATGACAGGCATAGTAGCTTCTTCCACTGGTTAATCTTTGGAGGCTTCTGATGACCCTCCAAGGGCAGGAGTGTGCACCGGGCATGTCCACATGCCCTAGGGGACCTCATCCCCTTGCACCACATCTATTCAGTTGTTCACCAATGTTAGGGTCGGTAGCAGTGCTGTGTTTCCTATCTGTTATTTATTTGCTTAGTATATGATTTCAGGTTGTGTTTGTGCGTTTGGTGGGGCTACTGTTTCAAAAAACACTGGGAAAAGTCCATTCAGAGGCTAAGAAAGAAAAGTTTCCCAGTATCCCAAGTTACTAAGTTTCCCATTTTGCTTATCCCCCCCTCCAACTTTGGGGTTGGAGGATGCTTCATCAGGTGATCATGATTGGGAGTTGAATCTGCCTCTCAGCACTTCAAAAAAAGGTACCCCTCCAGCTTTTTTTACCCTATTTTTTTAAAAAAATATAGCAAGCAAACTGCAGCACGCAAAGTGCTGAAAATAGACACAAAGTGACACCCACATACGACTCTCTAAGCACAGCGAGTTTCAAGGAGGTAGCTTGAAAAACAAAAAAGTTATCCACGAATCTTTTCCACAATGCAATCCTATGGGGGGAAAATCCAAAATGGTGAACGGAGCGCTCCGCGAAAAGAGGAAGAAACCTCATTTAGTCCCCGAAGAGAGAATCTAAGTGGTTGATGGTCACTGCCAGTTATGGAATCAACTAGGAAGAAGGAGCACAATGACTGGAAGGCATAGGAGATCAGTACATAATCAACTATACTCACACCACCGTTGTTTATATAAGTAAATTCTCCAACTGATTGGTCCAGTTGTGAGCCATTGATTATCATTAAACTTAATTTAAGGACCAGAGCAAAGAGAACAAGGCTGAAGTCATTAATCTTTTTGTCTTTGGACTTCCGATGTTCAGTAGCTTCACACAATTCATTTGGAATGCCTGAAGCCCTAGCAATAGCTTGATTTGAGGATCCTTTGTGCACATTGAAATTGCCAACAATCACAAGTGGGACCGTTGGAAATTCATGTTCTAGTCCACCTAGATAATGTTCAAGCTTACACCAACAGTCTTCAACATAATGTGAGCTCCTAGGGGGGACTGGAGGAGGCAGGCACCATCGAGGCCTGCTTCAGTTGGACCCCCCCCCCACAGGGCTAACTGACATCTTCACCCTGTGGGGAAGAAGATGCGAGGGAGACTGGAGCAGGCAGGCACCATCGGGGCCTGCTTCAGTTGGAAAACCCCCCCCCCCCCAGGGCTAACTGACATCTTCACCCTGTGGGGAAGAAGATGCGAGGGAGACTGGAGCAGGCAGGCACCATCGGGGCCTGCTTCAGTTGGAACCCCCCCCCCCTCACAGGGCTAACTGACATCTTCACCCTGTGGGGAAGAAGATGCGAGGGAGACTGGAGCAGGCAGGCACCATCGGGGCCTGCTTCAGTTGGAACCCCCCCCCCCCCAGGGCTAACTGACATCTTCACCCTGTGGGGAAGAAGATGCGAGGGAGACTGGAGCAGGCAGGCACCATTGGAGCCTGCTTCAGTTGGACACCCCCCCCCCCAACAGGGCTGACATCTTCACCTTGTGGGGAAGAAGGAGCTGTTGGTTTGCCCCTCCATTGGGAGATGAGAGGACAGAGCAGGGCCTTCCCACCAGCCTAAACAGTCTCCTTAATTTCTTTTTATTTTCTCCCTCTTCCCTCCCCATCCACTTTTCCTTGTGTGTCACGTCGTTTTTTTAGAATGTAAGCCTGAGGGTAGGGACTGTCTTCTTTATTGATACATTGTAAGCCGCTCCGAGAGCCTTTTGGCTGAAGTGCGGGATAAAAATACTCTAAATAAATAAATAAATAAATAAATGTTAACAAGAATGTAGGATTGTTGTGAATTTTTACCAAGGACGGCCACAGCAAATGGAGTCAACTCTTTAAGATGGATAATAGAATTTATTTATTTATTACATTTTTATACCGCCCAATAGCCGGAGCTCTCTGGGCGGTTCACAAAAAACTGAAAGGGAAATAGATATCAATATAGCAAGCCCACCACTAAACCTACCCTTTGTTAGAGAAGGGGATGCAGAACTTGAGTCGGACACATAACCTGGCAGTCAAATATCTTGATTTAACCAAGTTTCTTGGAACAATAAAATTTGAAATTGGTTAATATAGGATAGGAAATCAGCATCCTCTAGCTTATTTTTCCATCCTGCTATGTTTCAAGAAAAGCAAAGAAAATCTGTCTTAGGTTGAATTAATAATCAATTATAGTTTGGAACCTGTGTTTCAGTGACAGTTTCTTCCGCTGCTATTAATTAATTCTCTGTCAGAGAAGGGCTACCATTTAATTGATGTACATCAGCAGTAAAGGTGACTTGTTTCCCCTTCTTGGGTCCTTCCATTTCATGTGGCTCTAGTTTCCTCATAGCTAGCCAATTTGCCATTGTTTGGCGTGCGTGATCAGAGATAACATTCCTGTTTTTAGAAGGAGTCACAAAGGATATTAAATCCTCCTGGGACATTGGTTCTTGGTCTGGATTCATCACCACTCTACTTGATGCTGCTAACCTTGACCTTAATGTATCTAATCTATCGATTATGGCCTTTTTTTCATTCAGAGGTAGGCATTTGTAAGAACTAATTAACTGCTCTTCCTCCGGAATCCTAGAGGCATTAGATGAAGAAGCATGTAAAATAGCCTTTTCTGGTAGAGAAGATGGGCCAGGGAAGTCTCTTGAGGCTGGGGATTTTCTAGTCTCAAAAAGGGTAGAAGAGGTAGTCTTACTGCATCTAAAAAAACTCTGGTAGAGATGACATCAAACCTAGCTAAAAGAGCCTTCTCCTTCATAATCATTACTGGTATTTTATCAGATCTAAACAGTAAAATACGTTTTTGCACTAGTGGAGGAGCATACAGCTTATCCGTAGACATTAAATCAATTTCCTTCAGTGGTAGTTGTAATAGATAACTAAGGTGTCTTTGTATAGAAGACAAGGTGTTCCATTGGATAATACAGTTTCTGTTAGGGTATACAGTTAAAGCTATCCTGTTAGGCTGCAGAAGAAGATTTGAAGCAAACTGAGAGCTCACAAATGCAGGTTGCTTACCTGTAACTGTAGTTCTTTGAGTGGTCATCTATGCATTCACACATATGGGCTCTGCACCTGCGCGGAGACCTGAATCGGAACCTCTACTAGCTAGGTAAACGTTTTTGGCTGGAACCCCTCCCCCACGGTACTGCGCATGTGCTCGGGGTTCCTGCCCTTACTTCAGTTTACAGGAGTCCGACATTGTGTTCCCATAAACATGAAATGTAGTATCTAATAACAACGTATTCTTATACACATAAATATATATGTATGCACCACCAAGCGGGGATGGTGGGTGGGTTGTGTGAATGCATAGATGACCAATCGAAGAACTACAGTTACAGGTAAGCAACCTGCATTTCTTCATTGTGGTCTCTATGCATCACACATATGGGCGAGTAGCAAGCTGACAAACCTGGAGGTGGGTTGGTGTGTCATCTTAGGACCTCGGAGAGCACTGTCCTCCCAAAGGAGCAGTCTTGACATGCTCGAGTGTCCAGTCTGTAGTGCTTGACAAACGTGGATGGGGTGGACCACGTTGCTGCCTTGCACACCTCCCTTAGAGGCACTCCTCTGCTGAATGCAACCGAGGTTGCCACAGCTCTGGTAGAGTGAGCTGTCACTGGTTGCTGCAGTCTCAGTTTAGAAATTGAATAAGCCAACTCGATTGTCTGTACAATACATCTTGACAACCATTGGCAGGACACAGGGAGTCCCTTACGTGGCTCTCCATAACAAACAAACAGCTGTTTGGTCTTTCTGAAACTTTCAGTCCTGTCCTTATAAAAGGCGAGAGCTCTTCTCACGTCAAGCATGTGTAAAGACGTCTCCACCACTATTGTGGGATTAGGGAAATAGGCAGGCAGGATGATGTCCTGTGATGTGTGAAAGGTAGACACTACCTTGGGTAGGAATGTTAAGTCCGTGCAAAGCACAACCTTATCTCTATGAAAGATTGTATAAGGAGGGTCTATTCTGAGAGCCCTGAGTTCACTTGCACGCCTTGCAGAAGTTATAGCTGTCAAAAATATAGTCTTTAGCGACAAGAGTCTAAGATCTATTGTGGCCATAGGTTCAAAAGGCTTCCTTGTGAGAGCGTGAAGCACAACTGACAAGCTCCACGATGGGACACACTCCTTGACCGCTGGTATAGTATTTTTTAGGCCTCTCAAGAATCTCCTTGAAGTAGGGTGAGAAAAGGGTGAGAACCCATCAATACCCTTGTGTGAGGCTGCAATTGCTGCTAAGTGAACCCTGATGGACAATAGTTTAAGTCCTTGTCGGTATAGTGAGAGAAGGTATTCGAGTACCGTAGAGATTGAGCAAGATTCTGGAATCTGGTTTATTCGTTGAGAGAATTCTGAGAACCTCTTCCATTTTGCAGCATAAGATTTTCTTGTCGATGGTTTCCTCGACGCCAGCAAAATGTGGTCCAATGTTAAAGTTTCGATACGGAGAGAGGAGCGGGTGTTATCCTCCACGCTGTCATTTTGAGTGTCGAGAGATCTGCATGTCGAACTCTGCCTCGGTACCGAGATAGCAGCGTCAGTACCAATGGGAGTCTGATGTAGTTGTGTCTCGATAACCAAAGGGCGTGGGGAAACCAAGCCTGTCGAGGCCACCAAGGAGTTATTAGGATGCAGTCCGATCTGTCCATCTGAATTTTGGCTAGGACCCTCGTTAGGAGTGGAAAGGGGGGAAAGATGTAAAGAAGGTCCCCTCTCCACGTTCTGGTGAATGTGTCTCCTAACAAGTTTTTTCCTTTTCCTGCTCTGGTGCAAAATCTGGGGCACGCTGCGTTTTCCTCCGTGGCGAAGACATCGATGGCTGGATATCCCCAGTACTGAAAGAGATCTTCCCTTGTTTCGGTATCGAGCTCCCACTCGTGGTCGGTGTGGAAGGACCTGCTGAGGGAGTCTGCGATGGTGTTCTCCTTCCCTGCTACGTGAATTGCAATCAGGTGAGTATGTCTTCTTAGGCACCAATTCCAAATTTGAATTGCCGATCGAGTCAACGGATGTGACCTTGTTCCCCCCTGTCTGTTGATGTAACAGACTACGGTGGTGTTGTCCATGGCAACTAGGACATTCCGGCCTTTGATAATCTGAGCAAAGGTCTTCACCGCATTCTCTACTGCCAAAAGTTCCAAGTGGTTTATGTGCTCCTCCTTTTGGTGTGGAGACCATCGGCCTTGGGCAGTGAGGGAGTTGCAATGCGCCCCCCATCCAGTCATGGAGGCATCGGTCGTAATCATTATCGAAGGCAATCTTTGTTGGAACGAAACTCCTTCTAATAAGTTCTCCATTGACAACCACCACCTCAGGAATGCACGCACTTGTCTCGGTATCGACAGGTAAGTTCGGTGGGCGTTGCGTCGGAGGTCGAACGTTTTGAGAAACCAGCCCTGTAAGACTCTTATTCGTAGTCTTGCGAACCTGATCACTGCGGTGGTCACTGCCATTAGCCCCAGCAGTCTTTGAATTGTCCATGCCGAGAGTCTTGGTTGGCCCTCGATGTTGAGGATCAAATCGCGAAGTGTTTTCGCTCTGGAGACAGGGAGATACGCCCTTCCGTCTTGAGACGATAGGGTGACTCCTATGAAATCTATCTTCCTCTGCGGGGTCAAGATAGACTTCTTGAAGTTGACCCAGAGTCCTAAAGTGTCCAACAGTTGGAGGTTCGTGACTATGTTGTCGTTGAGTGTGGAGTAGTCCTCCGCCACCAACAGCCAGTCGTCTATGTACGGGTAAATGTAGATCTCCTTTTGTCTTAGGTGCGCGCAAACAACTGCCATCACCTTTGTAAAGACACTCGGCGCCGTCGCTAATCTGAAAGGGAGGACGGTGAATTGGAACTGATGAGTCCCGATGGAAAAACGAAGGTAAGTTTGATGAGACTTCCTTATGGAGATGTGGAAGTAGGCATCCTTCAGGTCTACCACAGCGAACCAAACCCCTGCATGTAGGAGTTGGAGGATGGAAGTAACCGTTGTCATACGGAATTTTTTTGGGGTGATGTAAGTGTTCAATTGTCGCAAGTCCATGATTGGTCGAAGACCGCCATCTTTCTTCGGGACCGTGAAATAACGTGAGAAAAACCCCTCGTTGATCTGATTTGTGGGTACGGGGAGGATGGCTCCCTTCGATAACAAAGTTTGTACCTCGAGAAGCAGAGGGGGGGATGGTGTCGTTATTTTCACTCCCGAAGAAGGAGGGAGGGCATCGAATTCTATGGCATACCCCTTTTTGATGATGGTGAGCACCCAGGAGTCTGATGTTATTGTCTCCCATTGATGTAAAAATGGTGCTAAATGGTTTGCGAAGGGTGGTAGACCTGGGATAGGGAAGTCAAAGGCGCTGCCTTTTTGTAAAGTCGGGTTGGCGCCTGCTTTGTTGGTAGTGACTTTGGTACGGTCTTTTTCTTTGCAGCTGTTGTTGTTGCTGCCTTGGTTGTTTATCGAATTGGGGGCATTGCTGTATTTGCGGAGCTGGCTGCCTAGACCATCACCTTGGTTTGTATTGAAGCATGGGTTGGGAGAAGCCCATCTTCCTGGCTGTGGTATGGGCCTTGTAAATGGAGTCTAGTGACTCATCCGTTTTGTTGTTAAAGAGCCCCTCACTGTCGAAAGGCAGACTTTCAATTCTTGTCTTGGTCTCTTGACTGAGATTTGCTGACCTCAACCAGGCATGCCTTCTAAGTGTGATGGACCCCATCATTGACTTCGGATGGCAGTTGGTCTGATGCCTGGCTGTACTTAATTGCTGCCTGGCTATAGCTGAGGCTTCCGATTGGAATACCCTCGCTGTTGGGAGAAACAAGTATTGTTGTACAAATTCCTCCGCAGCTCGCAAATAAGTGAGCTTTGAAACTTAACGCAGTTTATTTAGAGAAGTTCTTCAAAAACAAAACAACCAGGCTTGTAGCAGCAAATTATAACAAAGCAATTGTCTCACCATAAATCAAAGTAAGCATAACAGCTTTACGGTTCTCCTTGACAAAAGTTGGCTTTGCATCAAAACAGCATACTCCTTTCTCTGGCAGCAACAGCAGCTTACGCCATACCCTCAAACCTCCACTGGCTGACTGCATAGCCTTTTACTCCCTTCATTCAAACACCAACAGGTGTGCTGAGCTTGCAAGTTTCAACCAATAATCTAACCTTAATTACTGTTAAGGTTAACACGAAAACCTGACATCCCCCTGCTTTTTGTGTACACCGATACAGTAATTACCTCATTTAATACAATTGTAAGTATTTTGTCAACTTCTGATGTTGTTCCTTATTTATCGGTTTAGACAACAAATCCGCAGGAATGTCTTTTCCAGCTTAATATTGAACTTGCAATAAACCATTTCTTATACATTCTTTTGCATGACACAATTTGATTTGCAAATATTTGGTTCTTTGCTTACAACTATGCTTACAATGTTTACAATTGCATAGTTAAAAGCATTCAGTTCTGCTTCACAAGAACTTAATGAGACTGTAGACTGTTTTTTACAGGACCAATCAAATAAACTGTTATTTAACATGTAACAAACTCCAGATGTACTTTTTCTATCATTTATATCATCTCCAAAACTAGCATCAGCATGAATTTCTAAACCTCCAGTGCATTCCTTTGTGAACTTCAACCTGTAGTTCAAAGTACCTTTTAAATAATGTGCTATTCGCTTCATAGCTTTCCAAGTATGTTCTGTGGGTTTAGCAGTTTGCCTACTCAATAAATTTACACTCACAGAAATATCTGGTCGGGTAGCATTGGCAATAAAACTTAGTTGCCCTAGTATACTTCTGTACAAAGTAGCATTTTCAAAATGTTTACTTTGGCCACCTGCTTGGAAATTCTGCACCATTGGAGTATCGACAGAATTAGCATTCTGTAAATTAAGTTTGTCAATTACATCCCTTATTTTCTTTGATTGATGCAAATAAATATTGCCCTCTTGGTCTTTTTCTACCTCTAAAGAAAGATAATTAGTTACATTACCCAAGTTTTTTAACTCAAATTATTCTTTTAAATTTTGTACAAACCTGTTATATTTTTCTTTATCAGACCAAAATATTAACAAATCATCAACATAACACAATACATACAACTTGTGCTCTTTTTCATGTTTAACAAATAAACATTGATCTGCTTGCCCTTGCTTAAATCCCATGTCTCTGAATGTTTTTGACAATTTAGCATTCCATGCTCTTGCAGACTGTTTCAATCCATATAGACATTTTTCCAGTTTGCATATAATGTCTTTGTCAACTTTAACACCTTCAGGTGGTAATATGTAAATATCCTCATCAAGTTTTGCATTTAAATATGCGGTAGTTACATCTTGATATGATACTTGCATATTTTTTGTGCAGCAAGTTTAAACATCATTCTTATGCTTTCAAAGCGTATTGTAGGGGCAAAAATTTCATGATAATCTTTAGGGGTGTGCACGGACCCCCTGCTCCGCTTCACTTCCAGATCCGCGATTTCTGGAACGGGCCGCTTCGCCCCGCCCCCGCTCCGCCCATGTCCACTCCGCTCTGCTCAGAGCTCCGGATCTGGATCGGAGCTCCATTTCCCCCCCCATAGGCTTGCATTGAAAGCTAAAAAAGTAAACAACTTTTTTTCTGTTCAAGTTAGAAACCTCATGTTTGGCACCATGACACCTCATGGGGGTATACACATGCACACCAAGTTTCAAAGCAATCCCATCATCCCCTGATTTTTGGGGAATTTATGAAAATCGGGCACCCCATTCACACCCCTTTCCATAGCTCCGTCAATTTGCACGCTAAAAATCTCAAACTTGCCACCATGAGAGCTTATCCAGGGACACACACACACACCCAGACTCAAGGCAGTCCCATCATCCCCTGATTTTTGGCACGGCTCTAACCTCTAACGCACCACCCATAACCCTAATTCACACCCTTTCGATAGCTCCGTCAATTTGCATGTTAGAAACCTCAAACTTGGCACCATGATAGTTTATCCATGTGTCCACATGGATGCCAAGTTTCAAGGCAATCCCATCATCCCCTGATTTTTTGGGAATTTTTGAAAATCGGGCACCCCATTCAGACCCCTTGGGATAGCTCCGTCAATTTGCATGTTAGAAACCTCAAACTTGGCACCATGATAGCTTATCCATGTGTCCACATGGATGCCCAGAATCAAGGCAATCCCATCATCCTCTGATTTTTGGCGCGGCTTAACTCAACCCAAATTGACCCATTCTACAACTACGTCAATTTGCACGTTAGAAACCTCAAACTCGGCACCATGATAGCTTATTCATGTGTCCACATGGACACCAAGTTTCAAGGCAATCCCGTCATCCCCTGATTTTTGGGGAATTTATGAAAATCGGGCACCCCATTCACACCCCTTTCCATAGCTCCGTCAATTTGCACGTCCCCTGATTTTTGGCGCGGCTTAAACTTTTTAACTCACCCCAAATCAAGTCCCATTCTACAACTACGTCAATTTGCACGTCAGAAACCTATCCTTTGGTCCCATGACAGATTACGCATGTGTCCACATGGATGCCAAGTTTCAAGGCAATCCCATCATCCCCTGATGTTAGGGGAAGTTTTGAAAATCGGGCACTCCAGTATGTCAGGGATTTAAAGTTGCAATGCAGACAGCTCAATGGGGCCAGTTCAAAGGAAATCCCAACATGCCACGAGATAACCCTAAATCTTCTTCCACATTTGAAAAATGGATTATTGAACTTGATAAAGTCTAAGTGAGCGCAGGAAGGACTTCTCCCCTGAGTCAAAGCAAGACACATACACCATCCCTGCAAGGCGGGAAGGGGAGAAGGGAGGGAAGGCAGGCAGGCAGGCAGCATGCATTGTAGTGCCGCAAGGATGGCTTGAGCACTAACGCATAGCAAACCAACCCGTAAGCGGGCGCAAGGAGCAAGTGAGGCAAAGATGGCTGGTTGTTTCTTTCTAAGCCAGCAGTTACGCATTGAGGGGCACAGAGGAGGACGACTGGGAGCAAGCGTGCCGGAGGGTGCTGGGCACGAACCGCAAAGCCCATCCCAGGCACCAGGCGGGCAGAGCAGGCGAGGACCACAGCATCCAACACAAAGTGGCTTTGGTGAAGTCAATGGCTGTCATGAGTTGAAGTGAGAGCTCACTTCTCAGAAAAATTAAACTGTCCGTACACACTAAGTGGCTGTGCTACGGGAGATCGGTCGACTGCTGGAGCTTGGCTCGCGCACATAGGAGAAGTCCATGAGTTGAAGTGACAGCTTGCTTCTCAAAGAGAGGGTTACAGCGGAAGAGGGGTGGGACGAGACCGGGGAGAGAAGCTCGACCAGCTTCTGCGACTAATCCTCACCCACATCCTGGAGGACCACAGCATCCAACACGAAGTGGCTGTGGTGAAGTCAATGGCTGTCATGAGTTGAAGTGAGAGCTCACTTCTCAGAAAACTTAAACTGTCCGTACGCACTAAGTGGCTGTGCTACGGGCGATCGGTTGACTGCTGGAGCTTAGCTTTTTCTCTGAGGGGAAGTCCATGAGTTGAAGTGAGAGGTTGCTTCTCAAAGAGGGGGTTACAGCGGAAGAGGGGTGGGACAACAATGGGGAGAGGAGCTCAACCAGCTGCTGCTACACATCCTGGCAAACCAGAGAATCCACAGGAGTGGCTGTGGTGAAGTCAATGACTCTCATGAGTTGAAGTGAGAGCTCACTTCTCAGAAGTCCATGACTTGAAGTGAGTGACAGCTTGCTTCTCAAAGAGGGGTTACAGCGGAAGAGAGGTGGGACGAGACCGGGGAGAGAGGCACGGCCAGCTGCGCCTTCTCCGTAGGGGCTGTGCTCAAGTGTCTGAACTTGAAGTTGAAGTGAGAGCTCACTTCTCAGATAACTTTAATTGCTCCATATGAGACTGGGGAGAGAAGCTCGACCAGCTGCTGCAACTAATCCTCCTCACCCACATACTGGAGGACCAGAGCATCCACCGTAGTGGCTGTGCTCAACTCGGCGCACTACAAGACGAGTTGAAGTGAGAGCTCACTTCTCAGATAACTTTAATTGCTCCATATGAGACTGGGGAGAGAAGCTCAACCAGCTGCTGCAACTAATCCTCCTCACCCACATCCTGGAGGACCAAAGCATCCACCGAGAAGTGGCTGTGGTGAAGTCAATGGCTGTCATGAGTTGAAGTGAGAGCTCACTTCTCAGATAACTTTGCTCCATATGAGACTGGGGAGAGA
Organism: Elgaria multicarinata webbii; assembly: GCF_023053635.1. NCBI lineage: Eukaryota > Metazoa > Chordata > Lepidosauria > Squamata > Anguidae > Elgaria > Elgaria multicarinata. The sequence continues at coordinate 94,736,162 of NC_086171.1, forward strand.
AACTCGACCAGCTGCTGCAACTAATCCTCCTCACCCACATCCTGGAGGACCAAAGCATCCACCGAGAAGTGGCTATGGTGAAGTCAATGGCTGTCATGAGTTGAAGTGAGAGCTCACTTCTCAGAAAACTTAAACTGTCCGTACGCACTAAGTGGCTGTGCTACGGGAGATCGGTCGACTGCTGGAGCTTGGCTCGTGCACATAGGGAAAGTCCATGAGTTGAAGTGACAGCTTGCTTCTCAAAATCACCAGACTGGATCACGAATAGTGCATCTGATCCCTGAGCTCTCCAAAGGGCGACCCGTGGACTGCTGGAGTTAACCTCCCTCAATTGGGGAGTGACGGGCAGGCGGGCATGGGCAGGCAGGCATGGGCCGGTGGGCACAAAGGAGCTGGTACCTTGCACAGGTATGCCATAGATCTCTGGGGGAGTGAGTCCCAGCAGATCCAGCTACCTCACAAGGACGGCTCCCAGGCAGGCGGGCATGGGCAGGCAGGCAGGCAGGCAGGCAGGCAGGCATGGGCAGGCAGGCAGGCAGGCGGGCAGGCGGGCAGGCAGGCTTGGGCTGGTGGGCACAAAGGAGCTGGTACCTTGCACAGGTATGCCATAAATCTCTGGGGGAGTGAGTCCCAGCAGATCCAGCTACCTCACAAGGATGGCTCCCAGGCAGGCGGGCATGGGCAGGCAGGCAGGCAGGCAGGCGGGCAGGCATGGGCCGGTGGGCACAAAGGAGCTGGTACCTTGCACAGGTATGCCATAGATCTCTGGGGGAGTGAGTCCCAGCAGATCCAGCTACCTCACAAGGATGGCTCCCGGGCAGGCAGGCATGGGCAGGCAGGCAGGCAGGCAGGCAGGCAGGCAGGCGGGCATGGGCAGGCAGGCAGGCAGGCGGGCAGGCATGGGCCGGTGGGCACAAAGGAGCTGGTACTTTGCACAGGTATGCCATAGATCTTTGGGGGAGTGAGTCTCAGCAGATCCAGCTACCTCACAAGGACGGCTCCCAGGCAGGCGGGCATGGGCAGGCAGGCAGGCAGCCGGGCAAAAAGGAGCTAGTAGTTACTGAAGCAGTTACTTTGAGTGTGGAAGATTTGTGTGCAGGCTTGGAGCACATTAACGTTGCTGCTGGATGCAAAGTGGAAGTGTTGGATGACATGGAAAAACCAAGCCTCAGCCAGAACCTTCCAAAGGGCAACCCGTGGACTGATGGAGTTTTCCTCCTGTTCCCGGTGGCTGGGACGGGTCTCGGCTTCTCAAAGCCATGGCACTGGTGTTTATGCACTGCAGCTTCTCCTACGAGAGCTGTCCCACGGACGACCGGTGCCTTACTGGAGCTTAGCTTTTTCTCTGAGGGGAACTCCATGAGTTTAAGTGACAGCTTGCTTCTCAAAGAGGGGTGGGATGAGACTGAGGAGAGAGAACAGAGCATCCACCATAGTGGCTGTTCAATGACAGAGCTTCAGGAAGAAGTGAAGTGACAGCTCACTTCTCAGAAAACTTTAACTGTCCGTACGCACTAATTGGCTGTCCCACGGACGACCGGTGCCTTACTGGAGCTCAGCTTTTTCTCAGAGGGGAACTCCATGAGTTTAAGTGACAGCTTGCTTCTCAAAATCAGCAGCCTGGTCGAGGCTTGATCCCTGAGCTCTCCAAAGGGCGACCCGTGGACTGCTGGAGTTTAACCTCCCTCAATTGGGGAAGTGAATGAGTTTAAGTGAAAGGTTGCTTCTCAAAATCAGCACACTGATCGAGTCACCCACATCCTGGAGGACCACAGCCTCTATGTAGTGGCTATGCTGAAGTCAATGACTTCCAGGAGTTTCAGTAAAAGGTTGCTTCTCAAAGGCGAGGACTCTCCTGTTCCATTTTCGCAGCGAGACAGGCAGCTGCAGTAACACTCACAACCACACACACAATGACAGCTTTTGCACAGAGGCTCATAAGTTCAAGTGACAGCTTGCTTCTCAAAACCATACTTCTGGATCAGGGAGTACGTCTTCCACTGCCAGGGCACTCCAAAGGGCGACCCGTGGACTGCTGGAGAGAGGCAGCCTGGCTAGTGGTGGTGGTGCCAGGCATTGCCTTGCCCCCTGCTTGCACCTCACCCAAACACATGCAGTCAATCATGGAGTCTTTTGGAACTGGGTGGAAAACTATCCGGATGAGTTTACTAAGCTGTACCAGACACCACAGAAATGAAATGAAATCGAGTGTGGTGCTTTGCCCTCACATAGTCACACACACACATACACACACACACGGACGGTGACAAACTCTGCCTACAGCTTTTGTAGAGGCTCATGATGCCCACCAGGCAGGAAGTATTCTGGGGAAGATTCAGCCTGGCAGTGCCTGCTACGTCGTCTACTGTGGTAGTAAGGAAGAGATAGCCTGAATTTGACGGAGTGAACTGAATTGTAGAAGGACTACAGCCTGCCTGCCTGTATGCAAGGCGAAGAAGGCATGACCTTACTGAGAGAGACGAATCGAATGATTCAGAGTTGATGTTGTGAACTGAAACACAGCCACTAAATAATAATAATAATAGTAATAATAATAATAATAAGAAGAAGAAGAAGAAGAAGAAAAAGCCTGCCTGCCTGCCTGCCTGAACTGCAGTCTGCCTGCCAACCGAAGGAGGGGTGGAATTAAAGGGAGGGGAGCCTGCCTGTCACTCCCACGAGGGCTTGAGGGTGCTGTATCCCAGCAGGGGCAGATTGCTCTTCAGAAAGACCAGCTGCTCCACCAAGTCCGGCTCCAAGCGAGAGCGGTGAGGGGTCACTATGTCGCCCACCATAGAGAAGACCCTCTCGCTTGGAACACTGGTGGGTGGGCAGCTGAGTCAATCCATGGCCACCCGCGCCAGGTCCGGCCAAATCTGGCGGCAGGATGACCAGTAGGCCAGGGGGTCCATGGTGCACTCCTCCATGGGCTCTTCCAGGTAATGCTGCACGGCGGTTGCAGCGTCATCCTGGCCGGTGGCTGGGGAGGGTCTCTGCCCAACCACGGTGTGCAGAGCCTCTGCCCAATACTCCTGGCCTGTGCTGCTGCTGGGAGGGATGCAGGTGAGGCTGCTGCTGCTGCTGCTGCTGCTGCTGCGGGGAGTGGTGGCCTGCTCCTCTGCCTCACTCTGCCCCACCCTCTTGGCCCGTGCCGCCCGCACTTCGCCCACCAGCATTTCCACCCAGTGCTGCCTGCTATTTGGCCCACAAAGCCCATCCTTCACACGAGGGTCACACATGGCTGCCAACATGTGGACCCTGTCTGTTTGGATGGGCTCCAGCCTCCGTGTCAGGCCGTCCCTCAGCCTAGTCACCGCTTCGCAGACCTCGGGCTCGAAGCGCCTGCCGGTGATGAGATCCTTGTACTCCAGAAACTCGCCCATCTGTTTCTGGAGATGCCTGCATACAGGGATCACCTGGCTGAGGAGGGCAGAGCTAGTGCTCAGGGTCTCGGTGGCCTTAAGGAACGGCTTGAGGACTGCCACTAGCTGGGACATGGCGTCCCACTGCTGCTTGCCCAGGGCTGGGTGGACGCCCATGTCCCTGACCCTGAACAAGTCGTGGATGGCACACTGTTGCTCCACCATATGCTCCAGCATCAGGTAGGTGGAGTTCCAGCGTGTCACCACGTCTTGCACTAGCCTGTGCTGCGGGAGATTCAACTCCTCCTGCTTCTCCCGCAGCAATCGACTGCCCTTGACGCTGTGGTGGAAATGCCCTGCCACCTTTCTGCAGCTCTCCAGGAGGTTACGGATCCCAGACAGGGGACCGAGGTTGGCCTTGCTGCCCATCCCAAGGCCGTCCCTCACCACCAGGTTCAAGACGTGCGCGATGCAGTGGACGCCCTCGAATCTGCCGTCGCGCACCGCCTTCACCATGTTGGCTCCCCCATCCGTGACCATGTAACCGCGGGTGACATTCTGCCCAGCTAGCCACCCATCCACCATGCGGTTCATGGCCTCCGTAATCTCCCCTGCCGTGTGGGACTGGTCCATCACTTGCGTGTGGAGGAGGGCCCAGCAGTAGCCCTCCTTGCCAGTCCCTCTAGTGCTGGATGATGCTTCCTGCCCCACGCCTGCCCACCAGTGAGCCGTCAGGGACAGGTAAGCGTGCACTCTGCCCTCGCTGGACCGAATGTCTGAGGTGAAGTGCACCATCCATGCCTCTGCCTGGCACAGATGACCCAGCACTAACTCCCTGCAGGAACGGTACAGGGAAGGCACCACCCGCCTGCTAAGGGTGGTGCGACACGGCAGCTTATAGTATGGCACCACAAGCGCCATCAGCCTCTTGAAGCCTGCGTTGTCGACGAGGCTGAATGGCTGGTCGTCCAACACCACCATCTCACCGATGCAGGTGGTGATCTGGGTGGGCATTGGAAAACGCCATCTTGTGGGTCCATACTTCCCCCACCCCATGTCCTGCAGGGTTGCCTGCCTAACCCTTGTGGGGATGGGAGATGGAGAGCTTAGAGTGGCAGTGGCAGTGCCAGCAGCAGCAGCAGCAGCAGCAGCAGCAGCCTTCGGCTTTTCCCTGGAACCAGTCACCTTGCCCACCTCTTTCCCCAGCAAGATCGCCTGGTGCTGCCTCTGAAGATGCATCTTCATGCTGCTGGTTCCATAATGCCCTGTAGATGAACCCCTGCTTAGGCTGAGTTTGCAGTGGCGACAGACAGCAAAGCAGGGATCCGCTCCCAACTCAAAGTGGTCCCACACTATGCTTGTCTTTCGCTTCCGTGGTGACACCACCAATTGCCCGCCTGAGCTCTCTGGTGTTGCCACAGAAACAGGGGTGGCAGCGGAAGAGGTGTGGGATGAGACTGGGGAGAGAGCCTCGGCCTGCTGCTGCTCCTCCTCATCCCCCACATCCTGGAGGACCACCGCCTCCTCCTCCCCCTCCACTGTGCTGAGGACCTCATCTAGGAGGTCTGGAGACAGGTCCATCAGCGGGCTTATGGGCTCAAAGGATAATGAAGGAGTTGGGGATACTCCTCCTCCTCCTCTAATGGCACTGCTGCTCCCACCCTCAAAAAGAGAACGCCGGACACAAGTTGCAGAAGAGAGTGCCTCTGCCTGCTCCTTCTCCTGCTTCTGTTGCGGAGCAGCCAGCCAAGGAGTTGCCCATTTGATTTTCACAGCAGGAGAGGCAGACTGCTTACTGGTGCCAGCCTGACCCTTGCCTTGACCACTGCTTTCAGCATGCCCCACCACAGACATGCGTCTGCTCCCTCTTCTCATGATGATATTACTAATAATAATATACTAATATACTACTACTAATATGTATAAGAATAAAATATTAATAATAATAATATCTATAAGAATATACTAATATGCTACTACTAATATGTATAAGAATAAACTATTAATACTAATAATAGTATGTATAAGAATATAAGAATATATATAAGAAAATTAATGTATGTAGGGAAATGGGACAAGAAGTGTGTGTATGCTTTGCCCAAACAGGATTTGAAATGCTCAATCAGTGGCTGTTGCACTTCACAAACAGTGCACTGCACACACAGCACGCTCACACAATCACACAGTCACACACAGAGTCCAAGTAACAGAGAGAAGAAATAGAGAATAATATTTTTTTTGGTATTTTTTTTGTATTTTTTGGTATATAGAACGAAGGAAGATGAAACACAGTCAGGCTTTAAGAGAGGGGAGGGGGGGACAACCAACCAACCAAACAAACAAACACACACTCCAAAGTTTAAAAATAAAGTTTATATTAAATCAAAGTAAGGGAAAAACACAGAGCAAACTAAGCTAAAAGTCAGAAAGAAGCAAACAAACACACACACACGCGCCAAGCTAAATCCTAATCTATCTCCAAAGTCCAAACACAGCAGCAGCACCTATAACTAACTCCTCTCTCCACGAACGCCAACCCACAAAGAGACACAAAGCAGAAAGCTCTGAGGGTCTCTCTGCCTTAGTCCCCCCCTCCAACGCTGGGATTGGAGGATGCTTCATGAGGTGATCAATTCTCATCAGGATTGGGAGTTGAATGTGCCTGTCATCGCTTCAAAACAAAAAAACAAAAAAACCCCAAACCGCCGGTTTGTTGACCTGATTTTTAAAAAATTCTAGCGCGCGACCCGCACGACGCAGAGAGGTGAGAGTAGTCCCAAAATGATCCCCATCCACGACTGTCTAAGCACAAGAATTTTCAGAACGATAGCTTAAAAAACAACCCAGTTATCCCCGATTCTTTTCCGCAATGCAATCCTATGGGCGAAAACCACTGTTTGACCCATGCTGTCCCTGTTTGTTGACCCGATTTTTTAAAAAATATAGCACGTGACCCGCACGACGCAGAGAGGTGAGAGTAGTCTCAAAATGACCCCCATCCACGACTGTCTAAGCACAAGAATTTTCAGAACGATAGCTTCAAAAACAACCCAGTTATCTATCGGCGAAATGTTTCAAGATGGCGATCGGAGTGCTCCGCGGAAAGAGAAGCGCTCCGAAAATGGTTGCTTCTCTTTGCCTTGCTTCTAGGGGTCCGCGGTCTGCTTCTACTCTGCCTCTGGGCAAGGTGGAGCAGGCCAATTCGCTCCTGCTTCTGCGCTTCTAATAGCGCAGTAATAATCTTGCCCTTCTATTTGGGCGAAACCACAAGCAACTAACCTTGCCTTGTGGCATACTATTTTTCCAAATTGATCAGTTTTTACTTTAAAAATCCACCTGCTGTCAAGAAGTTCTATGAAAGGTTGTTTTTTAACCAACCTCCAGGTTTTATTCTTATCTAGTGAATTTAATTCAGTTTGTATGGCTTGAAGCCAAGGTTTAGCATTTTCGTCAGACAGTTTCTGTACATCTTTATAACTTTGAGGTTCATAAATGGCTCTACCAGCAAATTCATCAGAGTATCTCACAGGTGGTATATCTTTGGTAGAATGTTCTGACTTACGCACTACAACATGCTCATCCTTAGAACTATCAGCATCACTATCCTTTTCCACTGTGTCCATAGTATGCAATGGTTTTTTATCTTCTGCATCACTCCCAGATTCTTCTGATTGTTTCAAACTGTCCCTTTCACTACTGCTATCCTCACTTTCATCACTATCACCACTATCATTACTTTCTGTTTCACTTTCGTCAACAGGAGTGGATTGGAAAATTCCAACTCGTTCCCAATTAACATTATACTCAACACTTCTTGTTAATCTTATATTTTATTTGTCATTAGCACTCTATATGACCCTTTTTCATAACCAAGAAATATTCCATGCTGACCTTTTTCTTGTAACTTCTGACTTTGTGGTGTATGCACCCACATGTCAGATCCAAAAATCTTAAAATGACTCACAGAAGGTTTTTTGTTGTACAATTTTTGATAAGGAGTGCACTCTATTACTGAACTTATGCTTCTATTACGCACATAGTTAAAACAGTTCAGTGCCTCCGCCCAGAACTCATCTCCTAAGTTGGCATCGTGCAGAAGTGTTTTTAACCCCTGCAACAGGGTTTGGTTCATTCTCTCACACAAACCGTTTTGCCATGGAGAACGTGGGGTGGCAATCATGTGCTCTATCCCCTGCTGTGAAAGAAAGCTTTCAAACTCCGCAGAGCAGAATTCTCCACCTTTGTCAGTGAAAAAACAGGTGACTTGGGTATTATGCTTATTATTAACCCAAGCACAAAATAATTTAAACTTTTCAAAGGCCTCATTTTTCTTCTGAAGCATATATACAAAAGAATATCTTGTATATTGATCTATGAGGACCATAAAGTAATTTGCTCCACCTCTGGAAACCTTAAGGGGTCCAACAAGATTGCCATGAACAATTTGAAATGGTTTTTCAGCTTTTCTATTTGTCATTTTCCCCTTAGGGGCTTGCTTAACCTTATGCTTTGCACAGGATATGCATTTCATGTGGTACTTACAACTTTTCAGTTTCATCCCTTCTACTATAGGCTGCATTTTGGATACCGCTTTAAAATTTAAATGACCAAACAGCCTATGATAAGAGTGAATACAATTATCATGTAATTGAGCATTTGACTTTGATTTCAAAGTTTTAACCTCACAACACTGACTATCCTCCTCCTCTTTTTCTTTCCAGTATGACAATAGAAACAGCCCATTTCTCTTTTTAGCATACAAAATCACTTTGTTTTTTTTATCAATTCACATTTGAACTTCGAGAATTTAACAGCAACATTCTGCTCAGTTAATTGTGATACGCTCAATAAATTTTCAGATAACTCAGGAGCATATAGTATGTTCTTAATTGAGGCATTTAGGCTTTTACGGAACACAGTTCCAAGCCCTTTACTCTCAATTACTCTCCCATTGGCAAGATGGATAGTCCCCTTTTGTTTAGTTAAACCTGTAAACAAACTCTTATCTTTGCACATATTGCGGGTAGCACCACTGTCTATCACAAAATGGTCCCACCTTTTCTTTGAAGTGGACACAGCAACAAGCGCTTTAACTTGTCGCTTAAACACCCCTTGCTGTTTTCCTTGTCCTTGTTTATTCCTTTTTTTACAATTTCTACGTAGATGCCCCATCTCTCCACAAGAAAGACAACGACGTACTTTTAGTGCCGCTATCTTCTCACTCTCAGCAGTTAAATTACCCCTGCTGTTTGATATGTGCTTTTGTGAAGTTGCAATTGCATCATTACACCTGGAAGCCACACGCCTATCTACTTCAGCCATGAGCCTCACTTGAATAAGTTCAAGAGTCAGCTGTGCTGGGGGCAAAGCAGCTAATTGAGCAGCGATACTTTCATAACTTTCATTTAAACTGCTCAATACAACGTAGCAGAATTGCAAGTCAGGAATTTCAACTTCATGTCGTAATAACTCATCTCGGAGCGACCTTAAATTCCTCAGATGTTTAGCTAGGTCACCATCTGGAGCAAGTTCAGCCCGATACATTTGTTTAAAATACACAATGGTCGACCCATTGTGTATGGGGGATAACTTTCTCCTACAGAAAGTGGGGGAAGGAACTAGAGGATCAGCAATCCTTGACTTGTTATTGACCAATAGGGATGACTTAGTGGATAAAGTGGCAGTTACGGGAACTCTGGGGGAAAGTGACCACGTCATACTTGAATTCTTGATTATGAAGGAGACAAAAGTCGAGCGTAGCCATACACGTACTCTGGATTTTAGGAAAGCTGATTTTAATAAACTCAGAACTATAATAAGTAAGGTCCTGTGGCAAGGGAGCCTAATGAGAAAAGGAGTGCAGGATGGGTGGGAGTATTTAAAAAATGAAATTTTAAAGGCACAGTTACAAACAATTCCAACAAGGAGAAAAGAAAGAAGACAACAGAGGAAACCAATGTGGCTCCACAAAAAGCTTAGAGATGACCTGAAAACAAAAAGGGATACATATAGGAAGTGGAAGGAAGGCCAGGCTATAAAAGAAGAGTACAGACAAGTGGCGCAGAAGTGCCGAAATGGCGTCAGGAAGGCTAAAGCTCAGAATGAGCTGAGATTAGCGAGGGATGCTAAAAGCAATAAAAAGGCTTTCTTCAGATACGTGAGTAGTAAAAGACAGAGGAAAGAAATGGTGGTTCAACTGCTTAATGAGGATGGCAAATTGATAACAGACGACAAAGAAAAGGCTGAAATGCTCAATTCCTACTTTGCCTCGGTCTTCTCCCAAAAGCGGGTCTATGACCCCCCTGGAAAAAGTGAAGCAGAAGTTGAGGGGGCAGGATTGCAGTTTGAGATTGATAAACAAATGGTCAAAGAACACCTAATTTCCTTGAATGAGTTTAAATCCCCAGGGCCCGATGAACTGCATCCTAGAGTAATGAAGGAGCTAGCAGAAGAACTCTCAGAACCTTTGTCCATTATCTTTGCAAAATCATGGAAGACGGGTGAGGTGCCAGACGACTGGAGGAGGGGTAACGTTGTCCCTATCTTCAAAAAGGGCAAAAAGGAGGAACCTGGGAACTACAGACCAGTCAGTCTGACATCCATCCCTGGGAAAATTCTGGAGCAGATTATAAAGAAGTCAATCTGTAAACACCTTGAAATCAATGCAGTGATTACTAGAAGCCAACATGGATTTGTCAGGAACAAATCCTGTCAGACTAATTTGATCTCATTTTTTGATAGGATAACCTCCCTTGTGGACTGTGGGAATACTGTGGATGTCATATATCTTGACTTCAGCAAAGCTTTTGACAAAGTACCACATGACATTCTGATCAACAAACTAGCTAAAAGTGGGCTAGATGGAACAACTATTAGGTGGATCCACAGCTGGCTACAGAATCGGACTCAAAGAGTACTTATCAATGGAACCTTCTCAAACTGGGGAGAAGCAACGAGTGGGGTGCCGCAGGGCTCAGTCCTGGGCCAAGTGCTCTTCAACATTTTTATTAATGATTTGGACGAGGAGGTGCAGGGAACGCTGATCAAATTTGCAGATGACACAAAATTGGGTGGGATAGCTAATACCCTGGAAGACAGAAACAAACTTCAAAGTGATCTTGATAGGCTGGAGTGCTGGGCTGAAAACAACAGAATGAAATTTAATAGGGATAAATGCCAAGTTCTACATTTAGGGAATAGAAACCAAATGCACAGTTACAAGATGGGGGACACTTGGCTCAGCAATACTACAAACGAGAAAGATCTTGGAATTGTTGTAGATCACAAGCTGAATATGAGCCAACAGTGCGATATGGCTGCAAGAAAGGCCAATGCTATTTTGGGCTGCATTAATAGAAGTATAGCTTCCAAATCACGTGAGGTACTGGTTCCTCTCTATTTGGCCCTGGTTAGGCCTCATCTAGAGTATTGTGTCCAGTTCTGGGCTCCACAATTCAAGAAGGATGCAGACAAGCTGGAGCGTGTTCAGAAGAGGGCAACCAGGATGATCAGAGGTCTAGAAACAAAGCCCTATGAAGGGAGACTGAAAGAACTGGGCATGTTTAGCCTGGAGAAAAGAAGATTGAGGGGAGACATGATAGCACTCTTCAAATACTTAAAAGGTTGTCACACAGAGGAGGGCCAGGATCTCTTCTCGATCCTCCCAGAGTTCAGGACACGGAATAACGGGCTCAAGTTAAAGGAAGCCAGATTCCAGCTGGACATCAGGAAAAACTTCCTGACTGTTAGAGCAGTGCGACGGTGGAATCAGTTACCTAGGGAGGTTGTGGGCTCTCCCACACTAGAGGCATTCAAGAGGCAGCTGGACAACCATCTGTCAGGGATGCTTTAGGGTGGATTCCTGCATTGAGCAGGGGGTTGGACTCGATGGCCTTGTAGGCCCCTTCCAACTGTGCTATTCTATGATTCTATGATTCTATGACCCAGTTCCACGACGAAGATGAATTGTCTCTAATGCTGTCCACGTTAGTTTTGCAGTTTGTTTTCCATGGATATTAACCAATTGTTGGTCTGAGACAGCCAAAATAATTAGAGCCTTTGCTTTGACGTCATCATTACTCCATGCCTGCATAACGGGTGCGGGAGGATCTTCTGCTATGACTCTCCAAACTTTTTCTTTAACCAGATATGCCTCCATCCAGTAACACCAAATAGAAAAATTGGAGTCATCAAGCTGAGGGAAATAAAAGCCGCTGTCTTTACGTTCCGTCATTGAGCCTTGCGTTAACAGCCAGCAATCAAGCAATTAAACAGTAGCCAGAAGAGCAGCCAAATGTCCAGCACTCTCGTTGTTTAAACAAACTCACTCTGCCATCCCGAAGCCTCTCTGGTACAGCATCCAAGGTTCCAGAAATCTTCTCCTGGGACTGCATTAAATTTCAAAATTCTTCTCCTGGGCCCATAACCAGATGTTGGGAGAAACAAGTATTGTACAAATTCCTCCGCAGCTCGCAAATAAACGCAAGCATGAGTTTTGAAACTTCAACGCAGTTTATTTAGAGAAGTTCTTCAAAAACAAAACAACCAGGCTTGTAGCAGCAAATTATAACAAAGCAATTGTCTCACCATAAATCAAAGTAAGCATAACAGCTTTACAGGTCTCCTTGACAAAAGTTGGCTTTGCATCAAAACAGCATACTCCTTTCTCAGCAGCTTACACCATACCCTCAACCTTCCACTGGCTGACCGCATATTGCTGTGAAAGAGCGAGCCTTTTACTCCTTTCATTCAAACACCAACAGGTGTGCTGAGCTTGCAAGTCTCAGCCAATAATCTAACCTTAATTACTGTTAAGGTTAACACGAAAACCTGACACTCGCAAGCTCCCTTTTTTCCTCTGGTAGGTAATCACAAAGGGAGCCTATTTTCTCCCATAGGAAGATTTGATACCTTGCCATAGTGGCTTCATAGGCAGCAGCGTGAACTCCCAGCGATGCAGAAGCATAAATCTTCCTGCCCATGTAGTCGAGTTTTCTTCCCTCCTTGTCCACTGGGGCTGAGTGGTTCTTCTGTGACCTGCCTTGGGCAGACTCCACAATTATTGAATTGGGTTTGGGATGCTGAAACAAAAATTCAGCATCCTTCTCTTGTACCTTGTACATAGATTCCAGTCTTTTTGATGTTGGTTGGGTTGCACATGGCGTTTCCCATGAAATCTGTGCTGTGCGCTTTAATGTGGGAGGGAAGGGGATTGCTACCGTGGCGCTTGCTTCTATTTTTAAGACATCATAGATTGGGTCGTCGAGGGTTTCCGTGGGCTGTTGGATGTCTAAGCCCAAAGATTGTGCCATTCTGAGAATATGGTCCGAAAATCTGCCCATATCCTCAGATGGAGACGCTGGGTCCTGGGCGTTAACCACGTCATCAGGTGACGGCATCGAAGGAGCGACTACTAATCAGATTGATAATCGTCCTCTGGTGAGTTTGATCTAGTGGGTTGTGATGGTTGTTGTAGCGGTTCCAGGGCTTGGTCTTGTTGCAACGCTGATGTAGATGCGGTCGCTGCCGATACTGAGACGGTGTCGTCTTGACGTCGATGGGTCGATGTCGATGGAGACGGTTGAGGGGCCGAAGCCCTAGGCACGTGTATGAGTCTGGAGGCGGGAGAGGATATGCAAAATATTCTTCCGCCAGGTGTTGGTAGCTGCGTTCATCCGGGTAGTACGTTCGGGGGCGATAATAATCCCAATCGTACAAGTCCTGGGGTCTATAGTATCCTGAGTACTGCGATACTCGTTCACAGTCAGATCTCGGTGTGGTAGATCTCTCCCTGGAAGTCGTCGGTGCCGTAGGCTGGGACCTGTGTTGACTTGTTTCGTCCTGGTCCCTTTGGATTATGGTGGTACACTGTATAGAGGGCACTGATGCCGAATCACGGATTTCCCCTTCCGACATAGAGCTGCGAGCTGTTGGTAAGGGTATCGGTACCGAGGGGTGGTTCGGTAGGGTAGATTCTACAACCATCGGTACCGTGGTCGACGCCGAGTGCAGGCTTGGTCTGGAGCCTTTTGGCGTCGATGGAGGTAAGGCCACGCCTTTTGAAGGGGAGTGTTTATCAGACTCCCTTCTCTCCTTCTTCTTTCCCTTTTTCTGTTCTGCTGATTTAGGAGTCCGGGCTTTCTTAGAGAGTTTTTTAGCCGTGGACGTGGCCAAAGATCGGCCTGGCGAGGGGTATCAAAGCCCTATTTTCCGCCATTGTTTCCTCCGATATAACAAAAGATCGAACCTCGGGGCTCTGATCTTCGTTAGTTGTCCTTGAGGAAGTTTTCTCCAACCGCTTCTGCGGTATAGGGTCTGTTGCCCTGAGGGCTTTCTCCCAAAGAATGAAACGTAGCCTGTCCGCTCTATTCTTTCTTGTTTGTTTTGTGAAAGCCATGCAATGATGGCATGATGCAACTTTATGTCCCTCGCCGAGACAGAGCACACAGAGGGAGTGGCCGTCCGTTGGTGGGAGTTTAGACCCACATTTTACACATTTTCTGAAGGGTGCCTTTACGGCCATGCGCTTGAGGCGCCTGCGATCGAAAGATCGCTGCTGAAGAATAGGAAGATTAAAGAATATATATATATATATATGAAGAAGAAGATGAAAAGATAGAAAAAGGTTTTTGAATCCAAGATTTAAAGATGAAAGACTGCTAGGAGGATAGATTCCTAGGTCTTAGCACAATGGCGGACGATGAAGAACTGAGGTAAGGGCAGGAACCCCGGGCACAGGCGCAGTACCGTGGGGGAGGGGTTCCCGCCAAAAACGTTTTACCTAGCTAGTAGAGGTTCCGGTTCAGGTCTCCGCGCAGACGCAGAGCCCATATGTGTGATGCATAGAGACCACGATGAAGAACTGCAGGTGACTGAGAAAAGTAATCAGGTACCATCCTATTAGGAGCCCTGGTATCATCTATCTTTTTAATAGGCGACTTAAATTAAGGAACAGAATTTTGCCCCTTCATGACTGTTACAAGACTATCAACTCTATCTGAGATATCTAAGTTCCTTATATATATTTTTAATCGTTAGGGCCACCAAGTTATAATGCTCTTCCAAAAGAAGCCTATCATTACAAAAGGAAGCAGACTTTCCCTTAGCTTCATCAGCATTATCATTAACTACATCTGTATTTCCTATTATACTATTCTGATTTGTGACATTGTTTCCAGCACGTAAAGGTTGAGGCTCAAAACTCTCCACCTCCAACACACTAGAATCATAGAATCATATAATAGCAAGTCTGCTATGGTCACCTTAGCAGATGATCTATGCCTGAGTATTGACAGGGGGAGTGTGTCCCTGCTGGTACTTTCAGACCTCTCAGCAGCTTTTGATACCATCGACCATGGTATCCTTCTGGATCGCCTGAGGGGACTGGGAATTGGGGGCACTGTGCTTCAGTGGTTCCGGTCCTATGCTTGGTGATAGCTGCTCCTCAAAGAAAGAGCTGATGTGTGATGTACCACAAGGTGCCATCCTTTCCCCAATGCTATTTACAGTCTCTTTGACTGTAATTCGGCGGCATGAGGCAGGGTGCTATCACTATGCTGATGACACCCAAATATATTTCTCTATGCCTTCAATAACAGCATCAGCTAAGGATAGTGTGTTTCCTCTGAATGAATGCTTAGAGGCGGTAATGGGATGGATGAGGAAAAACAAACTTGGGGGTGCTTCTGGATCTGTCGCTCCAAATGACAGCTGTGAAAGGCCATAATCTGGGTTTGGAGGTGTGTCAACCAGTTCTGGATGGGGTTACACTCTCCCTGAAAGACTGTGTTCACAGCTTGGGGGTGCTTCTGGATCCATCACTCCAAATGACAGCCCAGATAGATGTGACGGCCAGGACTGCCTACTCTCAGCTTCAGCTGATATGCCAGCTTTGCCTGCTGCTGAACAGAGAACCCTGGTGGGCAAAGCTGAGAGAGATTAACACCCTCAGCTCCATCCAACTAGGTCTCTGTAATACAAGCCAGGTTGGCTTGTATCACAGTTGTGGTTTGAAGAATTACCATGTCCATAAGAACAGAGACGTAAAGCAGACAGTTGACCACATGAAAAGCAGAAGTAATGTCCAAGTTTGATGTCAGAAGGGATGGAATATTCTGGGAAGAAGATGATCTAAATTGATGATGTGGATCAATACAATTAGCTATTTCAGAATAAATTAATATGTATTAAGAGGGAGGTCTGTCTTTGAGGAGGGTTTTTAAGTCTGAACACAGAGGAAAATGATGTTTCCTTTCCCTCAGGCATGGTATTGTTTTGCCTGAGAGAAATGGAAGCCCCTCTGTGGAGAAGAGCTCCTTTGCAGAGTCAGTATGAGTATTGTCACTGGGGGAGTGTTTGTCTGTGTTTTATCTGTGTTTGTCTACATTTGTCTTAGCAAAGATCTTGTTCTCCAGAAATCTGCCAGACTTGTGAGAGTATATTCTTTTAATTTGCTTGGCTGAATGGAGGTTTGTGGATCTGTTTAACTTTAACTTTCTTAAATAGTTTTAATTAATGTTTTAAAGTTATAACAGTTTCATTGAGTTTGTGAGTCTGAGTGAAGTCAATCTTTCTGGGTGTCTATCTCCAAATCTTCCTTACACCTACTATAGTGGGAAATTTAAGGAGTATTGTTGAAAGGTACTGCAGGAAACTATGCTTCCAAGTAGCCTGTGTTTAGAACCACTTAAAAATAAAAAGACCACCAGTAAATGCCCTTACAATGTTCTAGTCAAGACAAAGTTACATTTCTCAATGACCATAATGATTGCGCCCTAGATCACTGGTCTTCAACTGGTCCAGACTCAACACTACCTCAGACTCTCAACCTGCAACATGAGACCCATGTTCACAATTTTCTCCATGGCCAACATGGCGGCAACAGCTTTGCCCATTTGGACTGATGTGACCCACCAGTTGAAGACTACTGCCCTAGAACAGTTAGTCACAGAATCAACCAGAGGGCAGGTGACCCTGGATTTAACTCTAAATAGTGCTGCCCAGGACCTAAGCACAAGAAGTGAGTGTTATCAAACCAATTGAAAACAGTGACCTCAGAGCTATCAGATTTAATATATAAGTGGAAAATTGCCAAGGAAGTCCAACACAGTCACATTTGGCTTCAAAAGAGGAAAGTTCTTTAAAATGAAGAAACTGATAAAAACAAAGTTGAAATGGGCAGTCAATAGGCATGGTGCGGGTATCTGGTTGGTGCTCAAAGCTTCCTGAGAAATTGCCAGCTTGGCCACCCAGACACACACACACTTCCTAGCTAAGCTGCTGATCCCTGCTGCTACCATAATGGGGATGTGAGGAAGAGAGGAAAGCATCTCCCCTCTCCTCCTCCATCCCTGCAACCACGGAGGTGTCTGCAGCAAAGCGGACTGGCCCCAGTAATTTTATGTAAGTGTCTGACACTTATGTAAAATGACCGGCCTGTCCCCATCACTGCCACAGTAGGAATGGGAGAAAGGAAGTGCTTCCCTCCCCGCTACAATTCCTGCTACTGTGGCAGTAGCAAATACAGGCCCCTGTAATTTCATTTAAGAGTCTGAAATAGAAATCTTTGATGAAATTGATTAATACTTTTGGTGATCTGACCGGTTATTCCTTTATTGGTCAAAGTCTGAATTGATGCCAATTGGAGATCATGTATTTCCTATTGTGTTGGCTAATAGGCAGTTTCGATGGTGCCCAGATTTTATTACCTATTTGGGAATACATTCCCAGAGAGATATCTCAATTGATTAAACTAAATTTGAGCAAGTTGATTAATGAGATTGCCTGAGACATAGACAGATGTTGAGTTTATAGGATAAAGTTAATACACTAAAGATGAATATTATACCTCAGATTGTTTATGTTATACGTGGGATTCCTTTACTTATACCTGGCAAATATTTTCAAAAACCTGATCAGTTTCGGAATCCTTTTTTTTGGACCCTCTTTCCAAATGGATAGTACTAGTCTCTCGACATACCAGAATAGATAAAAACCCTCCTTCAATTTTGACTGTTAGAGAAGTGAGGTATATAATATCAGATCAATTACATTTTCTCATTCTAAATTGACTTTATGGGAAAACTGGATTAAAAAATGGGAAAGAAAATGTTTTGCAGAGGACATGGATGGATAGGATGATTTTTTATTTTGGATCAATTAATGGGTCTGGGTGATGAGTTTTTGTTATTTTCTGATATACTTGCTAAATACAATTTATGGCTGAATGGCAATACTTGCAGTTGCAACACTTGCTGGAATCTAGGTTTGGTCCAGCTGTGTTTACAGCTTTATAGCCCCCATTGTTATTAAAAATGGTTGAACAGGCATAACAACCCACAATCCAAGTATATAAATTTGGATGGCTTTAAAAGGGGGTTGGATAAATTCCTAGAGGTGAAGGCTATCAGTGGCTACTAGCCCTGATGGTTGCATGCTTTCTCCAGTATTTGAGGCAGTAAGCCTGTGTGCACCAGTTGCTGGGGAACATGGGTGGGAGGGTGCTGTTGCACCATGTCCTGCTTGTTCATCCCTGGCCAGTGGCTGGTTGGCCACTGTGTGAACAGAGTGCTGGACTAGATGGTCCCTTGGGCTGATCCAGCATCAGGGCTCTTCTTATGTTGTTGTTGTTGTTGTTGTTGTTGTTGTTGTTGTTGTTGTTGTTATTATTATTATTTATTACATTTATATACCACCCCATAGCCAAAGCTCTCTGGGCAGTTAAAAACAGTGAACATTAAAAACAAATATACAAAATTTAAAACCATAAAAAGCATAAAATACAAACAAAATATGTTCTATGTTCTTATCAGTAAATAAATATGATACTCCAGGTCTAAGACAGGAATAGAATAGAAAATTGGAGCACTCTATTTTGCCTAACCAATGCATTTGTTCTTTTAGCATCTGTACCTGAAGTATCTGTGGATCTTAGGCTATGCTTTATTCTGTAAAAATAAATAAATCTTATTTTGGGTTTATTGGACTCCACAACACCTCTTTAATAAGGATTTGTCTAATTCATATAATTGTTGAAGATGTAATGCACCTAATGCTTCTTTTATCCATATGTTTTGGCAATACCCAATAGTTGCCTCCTTTGGGAGGTGGTAATAATTCAGATAAACTTTGTATTAGAACAATCTGTAATATTGAATGATGTACATGCCCTCCTAAGCTATTTAGTGGTTTCTTGGAAATTAATGTATGGTCAGAGCAAATGGATTTTCTGATCCCTTATGACAGCCCAAAGACACTATACAACATTGGAAGGTTAAACGTTTACCACCCATAATGCAATGGACTGAGAACCTAACAATACTATCAATATTTGAACAGGTGGTATTTGAACAGGTTATCAAGGGATATCTGGTCTGCTTTTCTTGAAACTTATGCATAACCCCCCTTTTAGAATGTTGTACTTGATGGAATATTGGTATTTCTATGCCTGTAATTCCTTGTTCAGTTTTCTTTGCATGATCTTTTAAAAAATGCATCCTAACCTGACCTTTCTCAAAAATCTGAGTTACTCAGTATTCTCTTTGGTTTTCCTGACACAGCCTGAGCTTTACACTGGACTTCATACCTCATCATGGACCTTTTTTTGGAAGCTGATTTCCTCCTGCAGTGATTCGATTTTGCGTTCCAGGTCTATCCGGGCTAATGCAGCAGCATCAACATCCTGTGGAGACAGAAAAACTGGGAAATGAGAAGGAAAATGAGTGCCATTCAGCCTGATTTTGCATTGTAATGTCATATGCTCTTGCACTGTGCTATTTGCCTGTTTTATGCCCTGCTCTTCTCCTGTGTCTCACCATATATCCAATGATGATGTACTGAAAACCTCATGATCAAAGCAGACCCTATGATCATTAGCATGTCTTTTCCTGATTTTCTGCTACATAACCTCCAGGTGGCATTGTGGTATAATGGTATAATGCAAATAGACAATTTCTTTCTCAATTAATTTTGCTTTCACAGTTAAATGCCAAATTTTCCATGATTTAAAAGAACTTGCCAAAAGTGCTGTTAAGACACAGAAGCAAAACTGGAGGGTCACATCACCATCTAAAAATACTGTAAACAATCATGAGTAGGGAATGATGAGCACTTGATAAATGCCTTGTGTAGAAAAGCCCACATACTATACCAACTGCAGTGTTTAAATCTGAAAAGCAAGACGTGCCATGGCTCAAATGTTTATGGAAGTGACTGACTGCAATTGGCAGCAGAACATCAGTTGCATGAACATTGCATATGGTGCATGTCCCAGCATGGAGACTCCATGAAGCAAAAAGCTGCAATTGGTGAATTTCTGCCCGCCATTAAACTTTTTACAGGCACAAAGCCTCAATAAGAAAACAAGGCACAAACTTAGCTACACATTCCAAACCAAACTATACTTCATTATTGCATGCCTATGGGAAAAAATATTACCTATCCTTACTTTATTTAGAATATTTTTTATCCCACCTTTCAATGGGACATTTTCAGTAGGGCTGTGCATTGATTCCTGGAATGAATCCCAAATCCTAATTGAATCGGGGAGATTCAGACCGCCCTAAAATAGAGCCAAATCAAATTGGGGGAGGTCCAAATCAACCCAAAGTGAATCGGCTTGGTCTGAATTGATTTGGACCACCCAGAGAGCTTTGGCTATGGGGCGGTATAAAAATCCTATAAATAAATAAATAAATTCAGAAATTTGGCCAATATTTTTAGTGCAGTAGATGCTTTTTTCCCTATAGGATTGCATTGGGAGAAATAAATGCCTATAACTGCTTTATTTTTCAAGATAGAAACATGAAACTTGGTGACATTATAGATGGCCTGTAGCTACTCATGTGTGAAAAAATTTCATACACATCTGTGCAGCAGTTTTCTTTCAAGGAATTTTTAAAAATGTGATTTTTCAGGCAATCCAGTCAATGCAAAGTGCTATAACTTCCTTATTTTTTAAGATACACACATGAATGTTGGGGATCTTATAGAAAGCCTGTAGGTAAGCATGTGTGAAAAATTTCAGACACAGAGGTGCAGTGGTTCTCCTGCAATCAACTGTTAAAATATGATTTTTTTTAGTTTTACAATGTTATTGTTTTCTACAAAGGAAGGAAAAAAAACATAACAAAACATCACATACTTAACTAACAATACAATACAATACAACTAGTAAAAACACATATACAAAACGTATAAGGCGATATTCCATTTAAGGCATTTTTCATGGCAGACATATGAGCTATCTCTTACTTCCCTTTAGCCAGCCCAGTGTTGTGTGTTTAGACCACAGATTATATGTAAAATCCACAGACATATAAATAATTCTTTTGCAACTCTTGCATATATTCTATCAGAGGTTTCCAGTCTGATATGATCGAGGTTGTTGATTTTTCTCTTACTAGTGCCGTATGTTTGGCCATCTCTGCTAACTTTGAAACCTTAAGCAGCCATTCCTCCGTTGATGGTACTTGTGTATTTTTCCAGTATTGCACATACAGTAGTCTGGCGGCTGTTGTCATGTACAAAAACAACGTTCCTCCTTTTTCTTTAAGTTGATCGTCCATAAGTCCCTACAAGAATGTTATTACCATTATAATTCCTATTAGTATTTATGACTGGCTGTGCTTACAGTTCAGAAACTCAACTCTGAAGGAAGGAACCCAAAGGAATCATCTTCCTAGCATCCTGTATTGAGGGGATGCCAAAGCATCTCTCACTGTCTATGTTTTTTGAACCAATGTGCTTGGTTTGTGTTTTTTGGTTTCCTTAGAGCCACATTATGTGTGCACTGCCTGGGATGCCTAACTTTACAGTCCCTGACTGCTTCTTTCTGTCTGAATGGGAAGAGCCTGAGGCTATGTTAGGCCAGCTTTAGAATACACAAAAGAAAACTGTAGAGAAGATTTGCACTTGAATGGATTGTGTGATCTTCATTGCTCTTTGCTTTGAGTGGCTGCTTTGATTTTTCCCTTGAAAAATAATATTTTAATAGTTGATTGCAGGAGAACCACTGCACCTCTGTGTCTGAAATTTTTCATACATGCGTACCTACAGGCCATCTATAAGGTCACCAACTTTCATGTGTATATCTTGAAAAATGAGAAAGTTACAGCACTTTGTATTGACTGGATTGCCTGAAAAAAATCACATTTTTTAAAAATCCTTGCAAGAAAACTGCTGCACAAATGTGTATGAAATTTTTCACTCATGAGTAGCTATAGGCTATCTGTAAGGTCACCAAGTTTCATATTTCTGTCTTGAAAAATAAAACAGTTATATGCATTTATTTTTCCCAATACAAGTCTAAGGGGAAAATGAGTCATCCGAATCTCAATTCAGAGGTCCGAATCTTGCTTCAGATTTGGTTCTGAAGTGAATCAGGGGAAGTCTGAATCGACCCTAAGTGAATTGGGCCTAATTCAGTAGGGCTGAATCAGGATCTGAAGCAAATGGGGGGGGGTCTGTGCACAGCCCTAATTTCCAAGGTAGCTTACAGCAGGAAAAGCAGCAATAGAGCAATGCAAGCAGCCAATTTTGAACTCAGAGGTATGAAAGATTTCTGTGTTCATTTCCTGGCTAATTTTATTAATACAATATTGTTTTTATTAATAAAATACTTATGAATGAGGTTCTACATCCATCACATCCTCTATTGGATAAACATGTTTGAGTCACATATTATCAAGCTGCAGGAGTGTAGGCAGCACCAGAAGTTCATCTGGGGATGGGGGGTGGGTTGTATTCCGCAGAGAAGTAGCTTGCACACACCCCAAATTACTATGAAGTTTTCCTTCTCACTTTACTTGAAGTTTTCCTTCTCACTTTTCACCTATTATTTAAGATTGGGTCAACCTTGGAATCAAAAAAAAGCTGCAAAGCTTAATTTAAAGTTAACTATAAAAATCAATAGGACTTCAGAGAAAATACGATGACAATATTCAAGTGAAACATACCATTATTTCTTCAGAAATCTAACATGTGGAACAAAGCTTGACCCTTCTGTGCTTCTTCTCAGTCAGCCTAACCCATACCAGGGGTTAGGAAGAAGCAGAGAGAGAAATCTCCAGTTATCTTCAAATACAGATCAGAGATAACAGTACGGATTCTGCTTCACTGGCTGTGGGCTTTCCCTGTCGGGGAAGCTCCATGCATAGCTCAACCAAACTAGCTGAGTCCCCTTTGCTCTTCCAGCCAGCTTGGCTTTGTCCCTTTGCCTGTTGTACCTAAGAGAAGGAAGTGAGATGGTTGAAGCCTGGGCAGAGCCTGTCATGTCTCCTTCAAGCTTGGCTTAACTTGCCTTGAGTTGGGCCTGCTTGGGATGGGTGAAGAAGACTCAGCTGGCTCAACTTCACTCACCTGCCTATTTCCCCCATAGGAGAAGGAGGCTGGGTGGGTAAGGAGCAAAGGGGACTCATCTAACTCGGCTTTGCTGTGTGCAGGGCTTCCCTGAACAGGAAAGTCCATGTGCAGCAAATTCTTATCCCTGGCTCAAGCTCCTAGTGGAAGATACATTCAGTACTTCAACTGGAAAGCAAGTGGCATTGTGAGAGGAGGACCATGCGCACTGGCATCAGGGGTGTGGCTACACCCACATGATGTCATATGGCCTATGGAAAGCTGGGTGGGGGCTAAAAAAGCCCCCCATGCTATTTTGGTCCTACACCTCTGGTATAGAGCCTCCTTTATAGTTAAGTGGCTTTTTCAACGTTCTGACATAAAGGTTGAAATTTCTGTTTATCATACAATCAAGGCAATCCTTCAGTACAACATTTGATTTACAAAACCTACCTAGTGAGCATTTTAATATAGTGCTAATAGCTAGGCATGTGCTCCGCTCCCTGGATAAGCGAATTGGCCTGCTCCGCCTTGCCCAGAGGCGGAGTAGAAGCGGACCGCGGACCCCTAGAAGCAAGGCGAAGAGAAGCGCCCATTTTCAGAGCGCTCCGGTTTCCGCGGTCCGATCCGATCGCCATCTTGAAACATTTCGCCCATAGGATTGCATTGCGGAAAAGAAAGGGGGATAACTGTGTTGTTTTTGAAGCTATCTTTCTGAAAATTCTTGTCCTTGGAGAGTCGTGGATGGGGGTCATTTTGAGCCTACTCTCAGCTCTCTGCGTGCTGCGGTTCGTGTGCTAGAATTTTTTAAAAAACCGGCGGGAAAATACCTTTTCCGAAGGGCTGAGGGGCAGAGTCAACTCCCAGTCATGATCACATGATCCCAAAGTTGGAGGAGGGGATAGGCAAAACGGGTAACTTGGGATTCTGGGAACTTCTCTTTCTTAGTCTGAACGGACTTATCCCAGTGTTTTTTAAAACAGTAGCCCCACCAAATGCACAAACACAACCTGAAATCATATACTAAGCCAATAATAAGAGAGAGAAACACAGCACTGCTACCCACCCTAACTTTGGGGAACAACTGAAAAGATGTGGTGCAAGGGGATGAGCTCCCTGTTGTGTGTGTCTGGCTTTGACTCAGGGGAGAAGTCCTTCCTGCGCTCACTTGGAGTTTTGGAAGTTCCAAATCCATTTTTCAAGTGTGGAAGAAGATTCATATAGGTTTATCTCTACTCCCCAATTCATGGCATGTTGGGATTTCCTTTGAAATGGCCCCATTGAGATGTCTGCAGGTTTAAGGCCCGGTAAAAAATAGGGGATGATGGGACTGCCTTGAGTCTGGGCATGCGTGTGTATCCCTGGATAAGCTATCATGGTGGTGAGTTTGAGGTTTTTAACGTGCAAATTGACAGAGCTATCGAAAGGGGTGTGAATGGGGTGCCCGATTTTCAAAAATTCCCCAAAAATCAGGGGATGATGGGACTGCCTTGAGTCTGGGCGTGCGTGTGTGTCCCTGGATAAGCTATCATGGTGGCGAATTTGAGGTTTTTAACATGCAAATTGACGGAGCTATCGAAAGGGGTGTGAATGGGGTGTTGGATTTTCATAAATTCCCCAAAAATCAGAGGATGATGGGACTGCCTTGAGTCTGGGCATGCATGTGTATCCCTGGATAAGCTAACATGGTGGTGAGTTTGAGGTTTTTAACATGCAAATTGACGGAGCTATTGAAAGGGGTGTGAATGGGGTGCCCGATTTTCATAAATTCCCCAAAATTCAGGGGATGATGGGATTGCCTTGAGTCTAGGCGTGCGTGTGTATACCTCCATGAGGTATCATGGTGCCAAACGTGAGGTTTCTAACTTTCACAGAAAAAAGTTGTATACTTTTTAAGCTTAATGCAAGCCTATGGGGGGGGAAACGGAGCTCTGATGTACGTTGTTGCATGATTTTGGTGCTATTTCAACATGTGCATCCTTTCACCTGTGCAGATGCTAACATACCACCCTGTCTCCTCCCTTCTCCTCCTTACCATTCATTGGTTGTTGTGGCTGGGAGGGACTTTGAGAACGGACGTAGGACATGGGTTCCTTCCCCCTCCCTAATTATTATTTTCCCATTTTTTATTTCTTATTTTTGTGCAAATGCAATTGAATGCAATTCTGGTAGGCTGGAATGGTGTAATGATGCAATGGTGTATTTAAGGGATTAAAGGATTAGGGAAAGTCAACCCCTTGCATGTCCATGGACTGGTCTACCTGTCCTCATTTCAACAAAGTACTGTTGAACTGTAAAATTTAGGAGATGAGGGGAGGAGAAAAAGAACATACAATGCTTTTCCTTATAAACTGAGTTGGAGGATTGAAAGTACGGTGGACCGGCTCATTGAATTCTGTACCAAAGATCCAGCAGGTATTCCCAAGGAGAATGATGAGGAAAGGAAATCGAAATTGTGTGCTGGAGGAGATCCACCCTGCCCTCTGCTTTCGTCAGCAACACTGCCCTACACAGATGGCCTTCCACAAACACACCCCCAGCAGAAAAATCAGGACAATCTGAAATAGCATCAAAAAGGAAATTACATGGAAACGGAACAGCGAAGTTATTGTGAAAGGCAAAAAGAACTGGACTTTTCCTGTACAAAAATAAAATGGAAGAGGAGGGGGAAATGGTGCTATCACAGCGAGATCACAGCAGGACAGGTACAATGTCAAGTGAGTGCCACGATGCAAAACTGGACACCAGGCATGTCAAGAGTGTGTTAAAATGTTGGTCTGATGGAGCTCATTATCTGTAAGATGTAGTGAATGAAGGATGTACATTCCAGACTAAACAGCTAATGTTAGAAGCGACCTAACAGTCTGAATGGCACAGAAAACAGCCTGAGATGCAGAGTTCTTGATTTGAGTCTGGCCCTGCTAAACATTGGCCCTTTGCACATGCCTTGCTTTATTGAGGCAACAGTCACCATGAAGCTCCACTATCAGAGAGGAGAACATACACAAACTGACTTTTTTAATAATAATAATTATACACAATATGCTGGTCTAACTATACTACAAATTGTCCAACCTGAGCTTGCATAAGGAATGCATGTAGAGACCACAAACAATGTAGCCAGGGTAACTACACCAAGCCGATGATAAGGATATCTTGTGTTCCCCTTCCACAGCTCTAATATAGGATTTGTCATTTTGGAACCTCACCTGTCGGTAGGAAGACAAATTGTTTTCAGCTTCAAAGCGCAGATTATTTTCATCCTGTAACCTTAAATATGAGAGAGAGAGAGAGAGAGAGAGATGGAAAAGTCAGGCGGCCTGATTGAATTATTGGTCTTGTCTTCTGCAAGGAGCGAAGACCATAAAAAATGTCAAGTTCAAAACCAAATGTCAAGTTCAAAGAACTATGCCAAGTTCAAAGAACCATGCAGCGTGGAAGAGGCTGGTGTAGGAGGCTGGTGTAGGAGGAGGGCAGCAGCAAGGAGGGCACCATGTGGGCACTCAGCACAGGGCAGAGAGGCAGGCTGGCGGAGAGGCAGCTATGGGCATTGGTGCCACAAGCCTATGCTTTTATACTATAGGCTTGTGGCATCAGAGCCACCAAGCCCAGCAAAGTCATCCTGGCACAAGGCTTACAGGAAGAGAGGCAGCTATGGGAATCTGTGCTGCAGGACTCATATATGCCCACAGTATATTGTATTATTATTTATTTTATAGATGCACTGCTTTGCCCACAGTGTATTGTAGAATGTAGTGCTTTGCCAACACACTGCTTGCTTATGCTGCAGCTGTACTTTCTCTGTCTCTGTCTCTGTCTCATACACACACACAAACACACACACGAGAAAAAGGAAAACAGGAAAAACTGTCTGCACAAGCTAAGGGGTGGGGAGGAAGGGGAGGAACACTAACACTAACTATAGCATGACAGAAGAGAAAAGAGTTTTTCTTTTGTATTTTTAAGGGTTTTTATAAGAATAGATGAAGAAACATTGAAAAATGGGATGGGATGGGAAGGAAGGGCAGGTGGGGAAACAAAGAGCAAGAAAACAAATGAAGTGAAGCTTAAGAACTAGAAGATAATTTTAAAAAATGTTCTTGTGTCTTTTTAAAGAATGTAGAAGAAGAAAAAGAATGAAGAGAAAGGAAGGACTAAATAGAACAGATAAGGGCAGGGTGCAGGAACAGAAAGCTCAGAATCAGAATGCAGCACTAGCACACACAAACCAAAACACTCCTCTCGCCTACCAAGTTCTCTCTCACAGTGGGAAATGACAAATGAAGCACAATCTCCTGATATTCTTAACCCTTCCTCCACCACTTTGATTGGAGGCTGCTAGATTACAGGTTCAGCCCTATTGGCAGCTGCAGATATCACTTGCCAAGGCTCAGGTCCCCCCTCCTAACTCCTCTGATCCCCTCCCTACTCTACAAAGTTGTTACATTGCCCAGACAGGCTGTTTGGGCTTCAGAATCATCTGAAGCAATTCAAATCAATCCAATCTGCTTCCGACTGCTACAGAGCCAATTTGGATCAGTCCAAATCACCCTGCTTCGGTTTGGATTTCGAATTCAGGACCAAAGCTGCCCAAATCACCCTGCTTCGGTTCAGATTCAGGATTTGGATCGAAAGCTGTGCACAGCTCTACCCATAACCCATGAGACACACATTTGGCATTTAGATGTCACAAGCAGCCCAAGCTGCATGTTGCAAGGGAAGGCAAATGTGCTCTCCCACTCCAACTTTTCTGCTAAATATGACTTGCTGGGAAATTCTGCTGGGAAATGAAAATCTTCAGTGTACAAAACACACCATGTCATCCCAAATGAACTCCCTTCAAAATCCTAAATTCCCCCAACCTTCACATTTTGTTTCTTTGCTCCATCTCTGCCTAGAGAAAGATTCCCTCTGCGTTAAAACTTGAAAGTAGATTAAGGAGTGTTACTTCTGCCGGAAACTGTTGAGGTCCTCTAGCATGTTGTCTCTCTCGATCTCTAGCCGGGCTTTAGAGTTAGAGAGTTGGTCTACTTGATGGCGTAGCTCCTTCATCTCATCCTGGTAGATGTCAGACAGCTTGGTGGGCTCCTTGTCTCGTATTTGGTTGAGCTCAGCCACCAGAACTTTATTCTGCTGTTCTAGGAAACGGACTTTCTCGATGTAGCTGGCAAAGCGATCGTTCAGCTCCATCATCTCCACCTTCTCATTGGTGCGGGTCTCTTTGAATTCGGTGTTGAGGGCATCAGCCAAGGAAAAATCCACCTTGTCTGAGAAGAACTTGGGGCGAGCATGAAAATTGAGACTAGAGGTCTTCAATTTGGTGATGGAGACCCGGGTAGTGGGACTTGAAGGCAGGTTCCTGAGGCCTGGTGAGAACCTGAGGGCATGGTGGACAGAGGTGGTTTGAGAGCCGAAGCGTCTTCCGTAGGATGACAGTCTCTGCCCTTCCATTGTCAGATCTCTTCTCTAGGCTCTGCAGTCTTCTTTGTGTGCTGCAATGGGTTTTATGCAGGAGGATTAGCCATCCGTGGGCATATGTGTGTGAAGGTTTGGAGGAGGGCCCAGGAAATGGGTTGCATGCCAGTCCTGATGTCTCTCATGCCAAGTGCCCTGTGTTCTGGCGAAGCAACAAAAGAAAGGCAGAAGTTTTGAGCATTCTTGATGGAGAAGAGAGAAAATGTACTTAGATGAGCAATGTTGTCAGGGGATTTCTTACCTATGATGGCCACCATCTCCCTGCAATTTCATGTCACAAGTAGTGAGATTACCAAAAACAGGGACATCCCCTTTGCCCCCAAATCATTGGTGCAATTATTACAAAAACACAACAGGTTCAGCAGTTCGTCTAAGGAATCATTCGGGGGCGGAGCTACGCCAGTTAATGGCGGACATCTAATCTGAGGGCTCCACACCGAGATGCCTGAAAAAGCCCCTAAAATACAAACCTGATAGTAAGAGGCAGTGAAAATTAATTGGAAAGGAAGTGGAATGTCTCAAGGATTAAAGACAACAAAAGTAAAAGTTATTACAGGCTATTTCTGTTCCAAAAACAAAGTGATAACAAAACAAGCAAGCAAGCTGCAGCAGAGCGGATGTGATAAGATGGCTGCCAAGCCTCTACAAGAAGAAAATATTGAGACTTCAATCTTACTGCAAGGTATGGTGAACCAGTTAATACAGTTAAAACAAGACTTGAAGCAGCAAATAATGGAAGGGAAACCAATAGATAATCATCTGAAATTCTTGCACTCTTCTAGCACTCTTCAAATACTTGAAAGGTTGTCATACAGAGGAGGGCCAGGATCTCTTCTCGATCCTCCCGGAGTGCAGGACACGGAATAATGGCCTCAAGTTACAGGAAGCCAGATTCCGTCTGGACATCAGAAAAAAATTCCTGACTGTTAGAGCAGTACGACAATGGAACCAGTTACCTAGGGAGGTTGTGGGCTCTCCCACACCAGAGGCCTTCAAGAAGCAGCTGGACAACCAGCTGTCAGTCAGGGCTGCTTTAAGGTGGATTCCTGCATTGAGCGGAGGGGTTGGACATAATGGCCTTATAGGCCCCTTCCAACTCTACTATTCTATGATTCTATGAAATCAAATTCTTGAAACAATTTTACTAATTTGTTTTTCCCTCCCATAACCTTTCTATCCTGGTTACTTCACTTATCTAGAGTTTCTGTATGCACCTAATTTAAGTCCCCCCTATTATAACTTCTCCTTGTTTAATTTATCCAATTGTTTAAGAACATCCCTTAAGAACTTAACTTAATTTGTTTCTTATTTGGTGCATAAATAGAAGCAAAGGTAAATGCTTTATTACCATATAACCCTTTTACAAAAATAAATTGTCCTTGTGGATCTCTTTACATATTTTCTCCTTTTCAAATGAGAATACAGTTGAAAATATTATTGTTACTCCTCTTGACTTGGAGGTTCCTGTGGCAGAATAATTCTGCCCATAATATCCATGTTTCAATAATCTTTCTTCGTTTTTACTATGATGTATCGAGTTCCGGTTCCAGTTGGGCGAGGCAGCACACACGCAGTCTGTTAGCTCGCCTAGTTTTACTCTTTTTATCTTAATTCATTTATTTATTCTTTTACCCTATTGTTTGAAGTTCGATTTTATCTTGGCATTATTATTAGTAGGGATGTGCTCCGCTCCGATTAGGAGCGTAGAAGCAGTAGCGGATTGGCCTGCTCCGCCTTACCCAGAGGCGGAGTAGGAGCGGACCGCGGACCCCCTAGAAGCAAGGCGAAGAGAAGCGCCCATTTTTCGGAGCTCCGAGTTCAGGCGGAGTGCTCCGGTCGCCATCTTGAAAACATTTCGCCATAGGATTGCATTGCGGCAAATAATCGCGCATAACTACGTTGTTTTTGAAGCTATCATTCTGAAAATTCTTGTGCACAGAGAGTCGTGGATGGGGGTCATTTTGAGACCACTCTCACCTCTCTGCGTTGTCTGGGTCGCGGGCTATATTTTTGTGGAAATCGGGTCAACCGCGCGGCTCAAACTGCGTTTTCAGCTTTTCGCCCATAGGATTGCATTGAGGGAAAGAATCGGGGATAACTGGGGGGGGGGTTAAGCTATCGTTCTGAAAATTCTTGTGCACAGAGAGTCGTGGATGGGGGTCATTTTGAGACCACTCTCACCTCTCTGCGTTGTCTGGGTCGCGGGCTATATTTTTGTGAAAATCGGGTCAACCGCGCGGCTCAAACTGCGTTTTCAGCTTTTCGCCCATAGGATTGCATTGAGGGAAAGAATCGGGGATAACTGGGGGGGGGTTAAGCTATCGTTCTGAAAATTCTTGTGCACAGAGAGTTGTGGATGGGGGTCATTTTGAGACCACTCTCACCTCTCTGCGTTGTCTGGGTCGCGGGCTATATTTTTGTGAAAATCGGGTCAACCGCGCGGCTCAAACTGCGTTTTCGGCTTTTCGCCCATAGGATTGCATTGAGGGAAAGAATCGGGGATAACTGGGGGGGGTTAAGCTATCGTTCTGAAAATTCTTGTGCACAGAGAGTCGTGGATGGGGGTCATTTTGAGACCACTCTCAACTTTCTGCATCGTACGGGTCGCGGGCTAGAAGTTTTTAAAAAATCGGCGGGAAAAATACCTTTTTCAGGGGCAGAGTCAGCTCCCGGTCATGATGATCCCAAAGTTGGAGGAGGGCATAGGCATAGGCAAAACAGGTAACTTGGGATTCTGGGAAACTTCTCTTTCTTCATCTGAACGGGCTTTTCCCCGTGTTTTTTAAAACAGTAGCCCCACCAAATGCACAAACACAACCTGAAATCATATACTAAGCCAAGAATAAGAGATAGAAACACAGCACTGCTCCCCACCCTAACCTTGGTGAACAACTGAATCGATGTGGTGCAAGGGGATGAGCTCCCCTAGGGCATCTCATCATGGACGTGCCCCCACTCTCTCCTGCACTGGAAGGCCATTAGAGCCTTCCAAAGAGAGTAAAACGGTGGAGCAATGCCTATCATGAGTTGAAGTGAATGGTCACTTTTCAGTGGTAGAGCAATGCCTGTTATGAGTTGAAGTGAGCGTTTTACTTCTTCTCAGAGCTGTTGGTGGCTGTCTTGAACTGGCAGCTACTTCCCCCTCCCCCGGGCATGTCCCCCTATTGCTGGTAAAAGACAGATATAGCCTTTTTAAAAAAATTCTTCTTGCTGTTTATTGAGCAACACTGCTTCTTTTAATTCCACCCCTCCTTTGTTTATTGATTGATTTATTCCATTTTATATGCATTACTGGCTTATCCTTGGCTCACTTCCTTATGCCCCCAGAAATGCCAGCTGCATGCCTGCCTGCCTTCCCTCCCTCCTCCCCTGCCCACCTCGCAGGGATGTTGTGTGTGGGGTGCCCGATTTTCAAAAATTCCCCAAAAATCAGGGGATGATGGGATTGCTTTGAAACTTAGCGTGCGTGTGTATATCCCCATGAGGTGTCATGGTGCCAAACATGAGGTTTCTAACTTGAACAGAAAAAAAGTTGTATAATTTTTTAGCTTTCAATGCAAGCCTATGGGGGGGGGAAACGGAGCTCCGGATCCGGATCCGGAGCTCCGGGCGGAGCGGAGCGGAGCGGAAGTGGGCGGAGCGGGGGCGGGGCGGAGCGGCCCGATCCGGAAAATGGCGGATCTGCAAGTGAAGCGGAGCGGGGGGTCCGTGCACACCCCTAATTATTAGTGCTTTTTACATGAGGAAAGCTAGCCTCTGGAATTTGTTTAATTGCTCAGCTCGGAGTTGTCGGACTCCTCTGCATTCCTCTCCCCCACTGTTGGGAAACATTCTACAAACAGTGCTTGATCTGATGGTGTTATCTATCGAAGCTGCTGACTGTGAAGACACACGGTGGTAAGGAGAAGCTGCAGCCCTGATACAGCAGGAAGAGCGGGCAGAGCTAATTTAAATTAGGAGCATAATGGAATTGCCTTTCTCTAGTGACGGGGAAATTCTGGACATAACATTATCTCTGCCGGTTTTACAGCAGATACAGAGGACCACACCGTTGTCTATAACTCCTATGACTGAATTTAAAAGGAACAATCGGTGCCCAGGGCTACTGGAGGAATGTCTTCCTTTAGAAATGAATACTAGTGCTCTGTCATCTCTATCACTTCCTATGGATGCCAGCAGAAATTGTAATTGTGGAGACGATATGCTCAGAAGATATGGAAAAGCCAGTATAGGAACAAAGCAAACAAAGATAACTGATTTTACTAAGAAGCAAAAAATTCTCTCCCTTAAGTCGAAGTACAAGCAGGAGGTTTCTATAGAGATGCAACCAAACTTCCTTATTGACCTATCAGATACATTATTGAGTGAGGAACAGATTTTGGACAGTAGCCAACTAAATAGTTCCTTGAATGTGGATTTTGGCAAATTAAGAAAGGAGGATTTTTTGCCATCTCCTGCTTATCCCATTTGAGATATCTGAAGGGATTAATATAAGTAAAGGGTTTTGGAAGACTCAGAACGAACACCAACCCAGGGACACAAATACCATTAAGAGTTCACAGCCTGAAATGTATCCCTTCCCCGATATAGCTGTGCCTACAATGGATGAGACCAAACTCTCACCCTCTGATGTTCTATTGGAAATTAGGGATTTAGTGAAGGAAATAAAAGAATTATTGACTGTAACGATGGGACTACTGAAGGAGAGAGACCATCTTCAACAAGTGGAACGACAGATCCAAAGAACGAAAGAAAATCCCTTATTTTGCTCAGATAAAGACGATTATTATAATTTATCACCTAATACAGCTGGAAGAATTGCTAGTTTATCACATGAGGAATTATTGCTATGTCTAGGACAAAACACCTGGGATCCTTTAAAATTAATTTCAACCAATCAAGATAAACAAGATTTGGCCAGTGACCAGTACCCTCCCATTGATGAAGTTGAAGCCAAAGCACCTCAAGAGACTGTCAGAGTAGATAAGGCAAAATCCAAAGTTAGCAAAAAAGGCAAAGCGTATAATAAGAAACCTAATCCTATTAATATCACATTGAATAAACAAACTAATAATAGTAAAACTGGGAATAAGGGTGGCACAAATAAAATGGGGGGAAAAGGAAGCAGCTTGAATTTTAAGCCCCTTTTAAGTTGCTAGATATAGAGGATGCTAATAAAAGAGAAAAAGGTGACCAAAATAAACCAAAATAAAGAGAAGGAATAACTAGGGATTTGATATTAGAGAAAGATAAATCATATAGCAAAACAGTGATAGGGATGACACAAGTGACTGCCCCTTCAAATGTAACAAGTAAGCCAAACTTAGAAGGACCAGACTTCAACAGACAGGAATCATAGAATCATAGAATCATAGAATAGCAGAGTTGGAAGGGGCCTACAAGGCCATCGAGTCCAACCCCCTGCTCAATGCAGGAAGTTATACTCTGCAGCACAAGGAACAGGTTCTCTGGAAGGCAGAATACCTGTTGTATCCAATATTAAATTTGACTCAGACAGCATGAGAAATGATCAAGGTAATCAAATTCCAGTGTTGATTAGAGATAGAAACAGGTCACATAGGTTTAATGGGAGGAAGCGAAGAGGGTATAGAGATGGGGTGGACACTGTGAACGAGAGACAAAAGAGGAGGCTGGCCCTTACAAGTGCATGGTTTAATGGTGACCCCACCCAGGCATATGCTAAGGAAGCTAATTATGATCAGTGGGGTGAATCTTGGTGTGGTAGATCAGTTAGGCAAAATAACTGATCAAAATACAAGTCAAAATACAACTGACTTGGGACCAAGGAATATTCCCAAACTTATTTAGAAGTGGCTATTATGAAAGATGACAGGGCTGATAATTTTACAACTGGATCTGTCAACGTTATCCAGTTGCTATCTTGGAACATAGCAGGCTGGTCTACCAAAGTCAGAGATTTGACATTTGTAGAGTATGTTACTAAATTTGATATACTCCTATTCCAAGAGACATGGTCCCAGGAGGAGTTGTCTTTGGATGGTTTTAGATCCTTTATTCTTAAATCAACCCCGAGTGAACAAAGCGGTCGTTACAAAGGTGGACTGGGTATCTTTGTTTCAACCAAGTTATACGCCTCTATTACTAATGTAAAGCCTCTTTCTCAATTTGCCACTGCTTTGATAATTAAATTTGGTTTAAATGTTCTTCTGATTATTAATGTCTACCTACCCCCTTATCGATTACAATCACAAATTAGAATGATGTGGCATAAATTGGAAGATTATATTAATAGTTTGCTACTGCTTTATCCTGAAGCCTCGATTATTGTTGCTGGTGATTTTAATGCCAGGACAGGTGAAAATGATGAAGCTCTTTTTTCACGTTTTCATATGATGCCCCCTGAACCTGATCCTGGTCACCTATTTTTAAACAGATACTCCACGGATCATGGCTGTAATTATGCTGGCTTTTGCCTTTTGAACATGATTAATAATTTAGATCTGATCCTTGTTAATGGGAATACGGAGGGCGACAGACCGGGAGAATTTACTTTTTTATCCAACTTTGAAGCATCCACAATTGATTATGTTATGATATCTTACAATCTGTTATCAGCCGTGGCTGGCTTTAAGGTTGACTGTCGTACTATGATGTATCTCCTAAAGCATAATAATCTCAGGTCATGATTCTTTTATATAATTTGCAACCCTCCTTCATTTAGGGTCCCCCAATCCATTAACATTAAATATAAATTTTAACATCTCCTTTAACATCCATATTCCAATGAAATTTTGCTAATTCTATATCTACCTGGCATGTCTTTCTTCATGTAGTACTTTGAGTTTTTTGCCCAATTATTTAAATTAAACACAAACTTTGTAGGTGTCATATGCAAAGTCCCACTAATCTCTAAGGGCCTTGCTAGACCAGGGGTTAGTGTGATGCGAGGACCGTGCTTGTCCCTGTGCGTCCAAATGACGCGCAGGGGATCCTGGCCTCAGCCAGGGCTCAAGCCACCCTCGAACCGCGCTAACCAGAACCGCCTGTAGTGCGGTTCTTCCTGTGGTCCCGGCCTCAGGTCGGGCTGAGGCCGGGACCACGCGTGTGTGGACCGGTCCACTGCTTTTCCTGGCTACCGCACTTACGCGCGAATAGCAAGGAAAAGTGGCAGATGGGCCACAGCACTCCAGCTACCACCGAGTCCCCAGCCTCTGTTTCCTGCCACCCCCATGTCCCCAGCCTCCGTTTCCCACCCATCCCATGTCCCCGGCCTGTGTTGGCCTCTACCGCTGAGTCCCCGGTGCTGCCATATCCCCTGGCTGGGCATCACAGGCTGGGGACTCGGCGGTGGAGGCCAACACAGGCCCGGGACATGGGGGGGAAATGGCAGCCGGGGACATCGGGGGTGAGAAACGGAGGCCAGGGACATTGGGGGGGAATTGTAGGCGGGGGACATCGGGCGGGGGATCGGACATCGCAGGCAGGGGGCAGCCGGGGGAAGGAGACCGGGGCCGGGGGGTGGGGTGGAGGAGACTTTTTTAAAAAAAACTACTTACCTTTCCTGGCTCCTGCGCTGCTGCTGCCTCTCTAAAAATAAAAAAATGGCGGCCGCAACAGCTCTCCTCCAGAGCTCATTGCAGCTCACATGTAAATAAGGGTGAGATCTCACGTTATTCATAACGCGAGTTCTCCCCTCCTCTTCCCTGGATTTTCGACCAGGTCTAGCAAGGCCCCATGTCGGGATAACATGAATTAACTTGATTCATGCTGTTATGTGGCACCTTGGGGTTTTTCACCTCTTCTACCAACAGCTTCTGCCCCACACCCACACCTAAATGCATTTACTATCTGTATATATTTATGTATATATTTAAATCCCTCTATTACCAAAATTATACCTTTCATAATTACTGATAGCATAGTTTACATATTAAAAGCCTCACTTCTTAATTTCTCTTTAGTGCGTTAAGTCCAAATCAAATATTCACTCTCATTTATTTATTTATTTTGACCTTGGGAATCTAAGGTGACTTGCAAGTCCAGTTGCTTGTCCCATTTTTTGTTTCCCCCCCCTTTCTACTGTTTTTTTTCATTGTGTTTTCCATTCACCTTGATCCTTTTCTTCTTCATCTTCCAATTCTTGATCTGAATTATCTGCATCATTTATCTCACTTGAGGGGTTCCACATTTAAATCTTCCAACAATTGTATTGCCTCCCTCAAAGAGGTGGCAATATAAAAGCTCCATCCGATGAGTGTTTTATTACATGCTCGTTACTGGGTACTCATGGAGTTTGCTCAGGTCCCTCACATTATGTTTTCTGCCTCCTGCGCCCCTTCCGCCTCTTCTGGCCTTCCTTGTGTGACAAAAAAAAAAACCCTTATTAAGTCTGATGTTTTTAAACTCAAAATTGCTGCTCTCTCTTGCTGTGTGCAGGAGAAGCAGCACCAATAGAACAGCGAACACAATGGGCCTCGTGCTCATTGTGTACTTCCTCTTTTGAAAAGAGGAAGTAACTGAGGAATGAGCGTCAGGCTGGGCAAGGATCTGGCTAGCCCGTGGTTCCTCCGAGGGACTTTCGTCCTCAGCTGCTCTGCTTTCTTCTCTCTGCGTGCCTATCTATGGCCTGACTCTGGGGGAGGAAGCACCCTCTTCTTCGGGTAAGTTTTCCTCCTCCTCTTCATCCAAGGAGGCTTCCTCAGGTGCAACCCTAACAGAACTGTTCTGATTCAAACTTGGCATGCTGAAAGTTCTACTTAAGAGTTCCCAAGTTTCATCTCTTTATCTTTAAAAATTATACTGATGTAAGCATTTTGGTTACATTGGAGTGAAGGAGGGGACCTGACCACCTTTACAAAAGAAATTAGTTAAAATAATTGTTCATCTGCCCATCCTTTGAAACAAGCAAAACAAACCTTCAGTCCTTCTGCCCTGTAAACCATTTCCAAGCCAAGGGACAGCAACAGTCTGGGCCCATGCACTCCCTCCTGCTTCCTACAAATGGCCTCCCTTCATTGAAGTTTGCTTAATATGAACTTAGTGGAAAGTATAGTGTGTTGTTTTACTGTAATTGCACAGTTTCAGGCTGCTGTACTATTGTATTTGGCAGAAATAAAGAAATATTTTTTAAAAATAAAAACAATTAACTGCAGGAGAAAGGAGAACATAGGGAATGGGGCAGGAGATTTTGCCAGCATAGTAGCGCTTCCAGGTGAAAAGGTACATGAGCTGAAAGAGCACAACAACACAGAGATGTGAAAGTGCCCAGCGCACGACTCGCTAAGGAAACAGAGGGGAAAGCTGCAGATAAAAACCGGACCAAAAAAGTAGGTGTGATGGAGCTGTCAGTTACTGCAGATGGCCTTCAAATCTGGAAGTAGGTGGGGAAAGGGCTTCCAGGTCAGAAATATAGCTTTCATCCTGGCTTGAACATCTTTTTAAAATTAAGTGCTGCATGGAACTGTCTTTCCCCAATAATTGGCTG
The DNA here is from genome assembly GCF_023053635.1 of Elgaria multicarinata webbii. Taxonomy (NCBI): domain Eukaryota; kingdom Metazoa; phylum Chordata; class Lepidosauria; order Squamata; family Anguidae; genus Elgaria; species Elgaria multicarinata. Next base: position 94,773,800 of record NC_086171.1, read on the forward strand.
TTTTTCCTTACAAAAAGTGTGCAAATGACAGACCTTTGATTCACCTTACAGGCAGGTTGAACAAGGCAGCTGAGAAGCAAATTCAGAAAGATTAAATTAAATGTCTCTTTGAGACTCCAATGGTTTTTTAAAGATGGCAAAAAACACTCTATCCCAGAAACTTCAGGATTTATTTTCAGCTGGCATAATGGGTGCCACTGAAAGGAGCAAGGCTGACCAGTTGGATGGGTCACACAAGCACTGATGTAATTTTCTAAAAAGAGGTGTAATATTAAATTTGCCTGAAAGATATATCATTTAACTCAGTTTTCCCCAATCTGATGTCCTCCAGATGTGTTGAACTACAACTCCCATTACCCCGTCCAGGTTGGCCTTTGTAGGGCACCAGATTGGGGGAGGCTGATTCAACTGATTAGCCCTTCATACTCATCTCAGAAGTGTGGGGCGTGTTTGTTAAAAACAGCTCTGAACCTGTTCAGAAGCACTCCCTCTCTTGAAGCAGGATCCAGGGCTAATTTGGAACAAATGCATTAAAAAAACTGGTTTAGGCATTAGAGTTATTCTCTTTAATCTTCAGATCAGAAAAGAGAAGGGAATCTACAGGGTTACAACAAAGCTGGGAATTGTTAAGATTATGAGCTGTGTATAACTGAAGAGTGGGAAGTGGTTACGGCAGGGGCAGAACCTGTTTTCCTGGATGGATGGCTCAGAGAGGACTGTAGAATGGCTCCAAACATTTGGGGCCAGTGGAAGCATTTGGAATTTTGATAGTGGTTAGAGTGACTCCTTTTTGGAAACCAAAAAGGAGGACAATATGGCTGCCCTCAGGAGGCTTGGCCACCCCAACATGTCCAGCCCCCAAGGGGGCATGGCCTCAGTCAGCATCCATTATCAGCATCCATTATCATTATCAGCATCCATTATCATCATATGCGACAAGACCCAAGGGGTGGGGCTTTGCATTCGCTCTCTGTCCCGGGTGGCTGGGCCTTGCCCAGCATGCTGGGACAGGGAGCGAACTGTTGCACTAACGTGATTGCGTCAGTGCAGCAGAAGGGCTAGATCAGCCCTGGGGGGAGGCGGGGGCTGGGAGATGCTGTCCTGGAAGTCCCAGGGCCGATTCAGCCTTCTGCTGCGCTGATGCGACCACGTCAGTGCAGCAGAAGGGCTAGATCAGCCCTGGTGGGAGGCAGGGGCTGGGAGACGCGTTCCCAGAAGTCCGGGAATGCATCTTCCAGTCCCTGCCCCCAACGCCGATCTAGCCTTCTGCTGCGCTAGATCGGCGCTGGGGCAGGGCTGGAGCACCCATTCCTGGAAGTCCGAGAACGCGTCTTCCAGTCCTTTTCCCCGGTAAATTTGGGGACAGTCCCAGTTGTCCTGGAGACCTCCATTTTTCCAGAGGTCTCCAGGGTTTCCCGGTGCATCTGGTCACTCTAGTAGTAGTGCGGGGCTCTTCCAGAATAGCTGCCACAGAGAGGGAGGCTTGCCCATTCATATAATGGCTGCCATGGTGGATGTTATTAGTCACAAAATGCCCCAAAGGCAAACTAATGAGTAAGGGAGCTCCATCACATCTAGATAGAAATGCTGGATCCTGTTGCTTCTCCATCACCGCTCCGATGTCAGTTCCTGAAAACAGGAAGTAATGAGGCCCATTCAGCCCAGCAGGAGAGAGCAGCAACTGGACTCCTCGGAGGGTGTGTGTGTGTTGTGATGCAAGGAAGTCCAGAAGGGGCAGAGGCAGACAACGTCATGTGAGCAATCTGCGAGTGCCCAGTAACAAGCGTGCAGTAAAATGCTCTTCGGATGGAGCTCTAAGAGAATGGGGGGAAATCATGTTTCTTTACCGTCGCTTTTCCCCTGCTTCTGTCCCATGATACTTCCTCTTTCTTCACACAGGGGAAGAAAGAGGAAGTAAACAATGACCATTCAGTGGGCATGTTTATCACGCTGGTTTTCCTGCACACAGCAGGAAATGGCTGTACATTTCACTTCCCCCCTCTCCCCAAAATAGGATTTACCGGGGTATTATTTGTGGCGGAAAGAAGACCAGAAGGAGCAGGAGGTGGACAGTGTGATTACCATCCTTCCCTGGGTTTACTCTGGATCACTCTTCTTTCTGGAACCCAAAGGACCCAGCTCAGGTGCCTTCATCAGGGGTTTGAGATGCTAAAGCCGTCCCTGTGGCGTGCCTACTTCTGCTTAGGCTCCACAGCTATACAGATTTGCACCGTTGCCCCAAACTTCTCCCTTCTGCTGCCACCATAGATCAACCTGTACCCTTCCCCAGGTACTCCAATGACCACACCAGATGTAAATGAATGTAATTTATTAACAAGACATTAATGCAGGTTCAAAATCTTAATGGTTTCTCTCAGTTCACAAGTGTATGGTTTCAAAATACAATGCTTAATGGTTTCAGATGGTAATTTCACTTCAATGTTTCACAATATAACTTAAGGTTCTCCTACCTACTCTACTCCTTCTAAACTACACTATTCTCTTTCCCACACTCTAATCCACCAAAACAACAACACATGCAGACCCTTCCTATTTCTATCCCAAAATCCTCTTTCATATATTCCCTCTCATTTCATATATTCTCTAATATCATCTCATATCCTCCCTTCTCTCCTCAGCAACAGTATATTCTCCACAGTCCTCTGACTCCTCCCATTCTCTCACACCAATCCAGATGCTCCACTCAAACGTCCAATCAGCACTCTCCTTCCATCCAGCACTCACTCCCCCTCTATGGCTTCATACTTACCATTCTGCTACAAACACACAGTGCGTACCTTCTTTAAACTCTGCAAACCTTAATAAACTTATATTACACTTAACAACTTATCCTTATGTAGTAGAACATCACAGACAGCATTGTTAAAAGGATTCGTGAAAAACTGTGATTGGGCAGTAATGAGCATGTGATAAATGCTCATTTGATGGCACTCTAAAAGAACTGTAACTTGCCCAGGATCCCAAGTATAAGGTAGAGGTAGGGTCTGAATATACAAAACATCTGTTTTGAACCAAATGGCAAAACAAAGGTGAGGTGTAGTGATTAGAGTGTTGGACTGGGATTCCGGAGATCCAGGTTCTAGTCCCCACTCAACCATGAAGCTTACTGGGTGACTTTGAGCTAGTCACAGACCTATTTCACAGGGTTGTTGTGAGGACAAAATGGAGAGGAGGAGGACCACATAAGCAGCCTTGAGTTCATTGCAGGAGGGGGGAAAAGTGGGATATAAATGTAACAAGCAAACTAGCTAAAAGCAGGCTAGATGGAACAACTATTAGGTGGATTCACAGTTGGCTACAGAATTGGACTCAAAGAGTGCTTATCAACGGAACCTTCTCAAACTGGGGTGAGGCAATGAGTGGGGTACCGCAGGGCTCGCTCCTGGGCCCAGTGTTCTTCAACATTTGTATTAATAATTTGGACGAGGAGATGCAGGGAATGCTTATCAAATTAGCAGATGACACAAAATTGGGTGGGATAGCTAATACTCCAGAAGACAGAAACAAACTTCAAAGTGATCTTGATGGGCTGAAAACAACAGAATGAAATTTAATAGGGATAAATGCTAAGTTCTACATCTAGGAAAAAGAAACCAAAACGCATAGTTACCAGATGGGGGATACTTGGCTCAGCAATACTACAAATGACAATGATCTTGGAATTGTTGTAGATCACAAGCTGAATATGAGCCAACAGTGATGTGGCTGCAAAAGCAGCAAATGCTATTTGGGGCTGCATTAATAGAAGTATAGCTCATAGAATCATAGAATAGCAGAGTTGGAAGGGGCCTACAAGGCCATCGAGTCCAACCCCCTGCTCAATGCAGCTTCCAATTTGCGCAACGTACTGGTTCCCAGGGACCAGCCAGACTATTTTGCACCCTAGGCAAGGCGAGCTGCTGGCACCATCCCCCACCCCCGATTGGCAACTTTTATTTTTAAGAACAGATGTTTTGTAGAAAAAATAAAAAGCACAAAATTTGAAAAATAAGAACATAAGAAGTGCCACACTGGATCAGACCAAGGGTCCATCTAGCAGTACTCTGTTCACATCGTGGCCAACCAGCCATTGGCCAGGGATGAACAAGCAGGACATGGTGCAATAGCACCCTCCCACCCATGTTTCTCAGCAACTGGTGCACACAGGCTTACTACCTTGAATACGACATAGCACACAACCATCAGGGCTAGTAGCCTACATCCTTTACCTCCAGGAATTTATCCAACCTGCTTTTGAAGCCATCCAGATTGGTGGCCATCAGTACGATTTGTGGTAGTGAGTTCCATAATTTAACTATGCACTGTGTGAAGAAGTACTTCCTTTTATTTGTCCTGGATCTCCCACCAATCAGTTCCATGGGATGACCCTGAGTTCTAGTATTTTGAGAGAGGGAGAAAAATGTCTCCCTGTCCACATTCTCCATACAATGGATCATTTTGTACACCTCTGTCATATCTCCCCTTAGCCTCCTTTTTTCCAAGCTAAACAATCCTAGTTGACGTAACCGTCCTTTGTAGGGGAGATGCTCTAGACCCTTAATCATTTTAGTTCCCCTTCTCTGCATTTTTGGCAGGAAAAATACCAGGGAACGGGCATTTTCTTAGTGGTGCCTTCCTCTCCTTGAACACCTTAGATGGGTAAAGGGGGGCTGTACATTTCCCTCTTACCCCATCCCCCTCCTTAAAAACAGAAAGGGTCACGGTGACTTTCCCTCACTCCCAAGAAAAGAATCTAACTCCTCAAAGCCTTGCTCCCAGGGAGGCCGGCACAGGCAGGGGGTGTCAGGCAGCGCCAGTCCCTTCGCTTTCGATCTCCGAGGGGGGGGCGTTTCCTCGGGAGCAAGTTCCCCAGACCTGGACAGCCCCTGCTCCTGAGGAGACCAGCTTAGGTGTAGACGGCAAGTGTCCCCCGCCATCCTGTTTCTTGTAAAGGAAAACACACTCAGCCAAACTGGCTGTCCACTGGATTTTGCACAGATCTTGGAATAAAGCACACAGCTCTCAAATTGAAAGGGTTAGGCCCAATCCTTTATTGAAATTGGAAGGGTAAGAGGCAAGCATCACATCAGATTAGCTACTAAAATTGATACAGAAATAACACCCTGAACCCAATACCAGCAATACTAATACATGGTTACAGAATATACTTCCCCAGCCAGGTGTCCTTCAGCTCAGGCGCCAGGCCCCACGTTTGGTAGACTTTTTATGACCACTCAACTATTCTACTCCCCCCTCCCTCCGGATGGGCCATTTTTTCCCTTCACTGATGCAAATTGCCCCAAGGCCACTTCTCTCGCCTTGACGGAGCCAGGAGATGGCCTCACGCCCATGGCCAGGTGGAGAGATAAGCGGTACTTCTGCAATTCTATAACAGACAATAGACAATGAATAAAGATTCTTAAAAACAGCAATTCTTTGTACACTTAACCCCTTCCTTACACCTTCCCCCTCAAGATGGCTTTTCTAGAAAAAGCCATCTCTCAGTAAAATCTTTAATTGTTGTTCAATCCCCCCCTTCCCCTCGGTTGAAGCTCTGGGATAGCCCATCAGCCACCACATTCTCTCTGCTTTTGATGTGGGAGATTGTAAATTCAAAGTCTTGTAAGGCCAGGCTCCATCGTAGCAGTTTTTGATTGGTATTCTTCACCCTGGCTAACCAACACAAGGGGGAATGGTCGGTTTGGATCGTATAAGATCTTCCCCACAAATACGGCCTCAGCTTGCCTAACGCCCAAACGATGGCCAAACATTCCTTTTCAATGGTCGCCAAAGCCCTTTCTCTCGGCAACAGCTTTTTACTAACAAATGCTACCGGTTGCTGCAGCCCTCCATCTCCTTTCTGCAGCAACACCACCTCCAGGCCCGCTTCTGAGGCGTCCGTCTGAACCACAAAAGGCTGGTCAAAATCGGGGGCTTTCACATTGCAACCGATCCTTCAGCTTCTCAAACGCCCTCTGGCAAGCCTCTGTCCAGTGGACTCGCAGCGGCTGCCTCTTTCGGCACAGCTCCGTCAAAGGAGCGGCCAGCTGTCTAAAATTCGGCACAAACCTCCAGTAGTACATAGTTAGCCCAAGGAAAGACTGCACCTGCCTCTTAGTCTGGGGAAGCGGCCACTGCCTGATGGCCTCCACTTTGGCGGCCATCGGTTTCAGCGCCCCCTGCCCCACCTTATGCCCTAGGTAGGTCACCTCTCCTCGCCCAAATTGGCATTTGGAAGCCTTCATGGTCAACCCCGCCTCTCGCAACCATCCCAGCACCTGTCCTAGATGTTCTAGATGTTGTTCCCATGTGTCGCTAAATACAGCCACGTCATCCAGATAAACACACGCAAACGCTCCCAAGCCATCTAGGACCCGATCCATTAGCCTTTGGAAGCAAGCCGGTGCAGACGAGAGCCCGAAAGGAAGAACCTTAAATTGGTAGTGACCCCGCGGAGTAGAGAAGGCGGATTTGGCGGCCGCGTCCTCATCCAGCGGCACTTGCCAATATCCCTTAGTTAAGTCTAACGTCGAGATAAACTTCGCTTTCCCCAAAGTTTCAATCAAATCATCAGTGCGAGGCATAGGATAAGCCTCCACGGTCGTCATACTGTTTAATTTTCTAAAATCCACGCAAAAATGGACAGATCCGTCCTTTTTTGCCACGAGCACGAGGGGAGAGGACCAAGGGCTCTGACTCTTTTCAATCACCCCCATAGCTAACATTTCCTCCACTTCCTTATTCACCACCTCCAACTGTCTTCCGTTTAACCGGTGAGGTGGCGTGTGGATCAGGGGGTGTTTCCCAGTATTAATGGAGTGTCTAGTCAATGATGTTCACCCGGGCAATCCCTAAACTCTCCAAGCCGCTGCCGCAACTGCTTCCCTTGCAGGGCGCTCAGCTCCCCGGGAACTTGAATTTCTTCTACCCCCTCCATTCGCCGATAATGGGCCAATACGTCCAGCCCGGCTCCATCTCCCCCTTCTTCCTCACTGCCCACCTGACCAACGTGCACCCCGTGCTCCTGAAACGGCTTCATCATGTTTACATGAAAGACTTTCGCCCGCCGTTGTTTATCTACGTCCCGCAACAAATAGTTCACTTCGTTCAACTTCTTCTCCACTACTAAGGGCCCCTCCCAACGCACTGCCAATTTCTCGGGCTTTACAGGTTTCAACACCAACACCTTTTCTCCTACTTGGAACTTTCGCCGCCTGGCCTGCCGATCGTACCACCGCTTCTTTTTTTTTATTATTATTTTTATTTTATTTTTATTTTTTTATTAAACAACATATAACAACAACAAAACATCAAATAAAAAACACTTGTTACATAAACATAAAATTACCTTAATATCAAATATTCAAATTTTGCCTATTAAACATATTTATACTAAACATAACAGTGCTCCCCCCCCCTCGGGATCTCATTCCTGTTTCCAAAAACTCATAGTTTCTTCTGTTGGTGGTTTCCCACTTCCTTTAGAAAATACAAACTCCAGGAACTTTTTCCATATACCCTCAAAATCATTTGTTTTTGCTATACCTTTTTTCATTTTAATATTACATGTCAATTTATCATTTATAGCAATGTCCCACACTTCTTTATACCATTCTTCAATACAATAGTCTCCTTGCATCTTCCAGTTCCTGGCTACAATCAGCCTCACAGCCGTCAACAGATTCGTTATTAACTCTTTCGTTTCTTTATTACATTTAAGTTCTTCTTGCGGTGAAAGTAGTGCAATCCTTGGTGTGACTTCTACTTTAAATCCCACTATCTGCTCAATCTCATAAAAAACCATCTTCCACAACTTTTGCACATGTTTACAGTCCCACCACATATGTAAATACGTTCCTTTTTCACCACATCCCCTCCAACAATCTGCTGAAAGCTGATTATTAATCTTATTTAATCTGACCGGAGTTAAATACCACCTCCATACCAGTTTGTAGTAATTCTCCTTTATTCTTACTGACATATTTCTCAACACTCTCTGTCTCCATAATCCCTCCCATCTCTGCTGTCCTATCTGTATCTTCAAATCAGTCTCCCAAACCACTTTCCCACTACTATCCCTCACTCCTTTCTCAGTTAATACATTATATAGTTGACTCATTAACCCTTTTACCCCTATATTTTGTCCCTTATCAATTCCTTTTTTTTCAATTAATTCCTCAAATTTCGTCTTCTCTCCACACTCTCTATTTTCTTTTACCCAATTTTTAGTCCATTGTTCCAATTGCCCATAGTTTAACCATGATAATTTCAAATCTTTTAAAACATCTTCCAACCTCTCTCTTGTATTCATCCCCTTTAACCATTCACTTAATCTCATTTTATTTTTCTCCTTTAAAACTTTACCTAATCTATTCTTTAAATTTTCAGGAAATTTCTTTAGCATTATCACTGGTGTTAAAGGGGAATTAATTGAAAGCAATTCCTTTTTATATTTATTCCAAAGTTCCCAATGGAACTTCAAAAAGTAATTATCTATTTCGTTAAGCCAATTACCCTTCCCTTTTTCCTTAAAAAATACATTCTGCAAATTTAGCTCAATATTATCTAATGTATTTTCTTCCATCCATTCTAAGTCCCCTACCCCTAAAATTGCTTCAGCAATGTGTCTTAACCTGTTTGCTATATAATAGTACTCAAGGTTCGGGAGACCCAATCCACCCTTCTTTTGATTTATATACCATTTACATTTGTTAATTCTTGCTTTCTTCTCCGCATTGCAGTAATTATTTATAAGATTCTGCCAACTTTTTAACTCTAAATCTGAAATTCTTATTGGTAACATCCTGAAAATAAAATTGATCTTAGGCAAAATTTTCATCTTTATTAAAGCTATTCTTCCAAACCAAGAAAGATTCAGTTTCTTATACTTCTTTAGCTTTTCTATTACCTCTTTTTTCAATCCATTTAAATTTTCACTTTCCAAATCTTCTAAATTTTTAGTAATCTTAATACCCAAATATTTAATTTTTTCTTTACTATTCAAAACTGAAGCCTTCCCTTCCCATTCCTTCTCTTCCTTTTTAGTGTAATTAAATAACATCAACTCGGATTTTGCCCAATTTATTCTTAACCCCGTAACTTCTTCAAATTCTTTTAACTGCTGTCTAATTCTTTCCATTTTGCTTATCGGATCTCTAATAGTCATCAATGTATCATCTGCAAACATATTCAACTTAATTTTCTTTCTACTACCTATCCCCTCTATCTCCCCATCTTCTCTTATTGCATTTGCCAACAATTCCATCACCAATACAAACAGGACTGGCGAGAGTGGGCATCCTTGTCTTGTCCCTCTGGCTAGTCGTATCTTATCCGTTATTCCATCATTTACTACCACTACAGCTGTGTTTTTAGAGTATAACTGCTCTATTATTGCTCTGAATTTGTTACCAAATCCCATTTTGATTAAAACCAACTTTAACGTTTGCCAACTCACACAGTCAAAAGCCTTAAAAATATCTAGCGCTAAAATACCCGCCTTATTCTTTGACTTTTTTATCCCCTGTATTGCATTTAAAACTCTCCCTATTAATGTATGCATCTGTCTGCCTGCTATAAAACCACATTGGTCTTCCCCTACATAATTTGCTATAAATTTATTTAATCTTTTGGCCAAAATTGTTGAAAAAATTTTAGCATCTTGATTTATTAACGAAATTGGTCTATATGAATCAGGGAGAGTCAAATCCTTATCCGGTTTCGGGATTAAAATTATTATGGAATGCTCCCATGACTCTGGAATCTTCTCCCCTTCCATTATTGCGTTATATAATTTCAACAACTTTGGCACTATTAATGTTTTAAATCTTTTATAAAACTCTGGTCCCAAGCCATCTACCCCCGGTGATTTCCCTACTTTAAGCTGATCTATGACCTCCTCTATTTCACATTGCAGTATGTTACTATCCATAATTTTCTTATGCTCTTTTTCTAATCCTTTTTTCACAAATTTACCCACATACTCTTCCTTCCTCTTCGTTTGAGTATCTCTTTCCTTGTATAAATCTTCAAAAAATTGCTGAAAATTTTTTATTTTATCCTTCATCATATGACAATAATTACCCTGCCTATTTTTTACTGCCCCTATCCCATTTTTAGCTTTTTCCTTTTGTGTGAGTTTGGCAAGCATCTTCGAGTTCCTGTTACTATTTTGAAAGTATTCCCTTTTCATATAAATTAAGTTCCTCTGAACCTCTTCTAAATTAATATTTTCTAGTTCCTTTTTTTTTGCCTGTACTTCTATTAATTTATATTTATTTTTAGTTTGCCAAAATTCATTTTCCAGCTTCCTTATCTCATTCTCTAAAGTAACCTGCCTTACCTCCTGTTGTCTTTTTAGATTACACATTTCCCTAATACAATTCCCCCTAAACACAGCCTTCATGGTATCCCAAACCACTGCCGTTCTTGTTCCCCCCTTCTCATTTATTTCCCATGTTTCTGACAGTTCCTTCTGCATTTTCTCAATTACTTTATCGTACTTAAATATCTTAGTATTCAGTCTCCACCTTAATGCTTGTTTGTAATCCTTATCAACTGCGAAAACTAAACTTACTAGTGCATGATCCGTTACCTTAATTGTCCCCAATTCCATTTTACATATCTTAGTTAAAAAATCTCTGGATACAAAAATATGATCAATCCTGGAGTATGTGTGATGGACTGGAGAATAAAATGTAAATCCTGGGTCAGCCCCTCTAAGAACTCGCCAAGAATCAACAAAATCCTTTTCTTTAATTAATTTGTTTAACATAGTGATATTGTTTCTTTTTTCTATCTCAGAGGGATTTGACCTATCTAGTCTATTATTCATAACCATATTAAAATCTCCAGCCAAAATAGCATACCCCTCCTTAAATTCTTCAATCTCTCTTAATACCTCCTCATAAAATTCTTTTTGTTTATTATTTGGAGCATACATATTGATCAAAGTATACATTTTCCCTTCCAATTGACCCTTTATCATAAGATATCTCCCATTCTCATCTTTTTTAATATTTTCCATCACAAACCCACTTCTTTTTGAAATCAAGATGGCCACTCCATTTTTTTTTGATGTCCCCAAAGACACTTCGTAAAACACTGGCCATTTCAAACGAATAACATTATTTTTTTCCTTAAATTGATGAGTTTCTTGCAAAAAAATTATATCAGAACCATCCCTATTTAGCAATTGTTCAATCCTTCTCCTTTTTACGACCGCCCCCAGACCTTTAACATTGAGTGTTGAGATTCTTATCTTCTTATCCATATCTAATTCTTTGAACTTCTTCTCGATCCCGAACGTGTTGAGAACTTAACTTACATACATAAAAATACAACAACCCACACAAACCCTTCCCTCCCACCCCACTTCCCCTTCCCCTCCCATCTCTTTTCCCCCCAATATATATCCGGGAGTCTAAAACTCCGGCCATTATTTTAACCCTTGGGGGGGGGGAAAGCAGCCAGGAACCCAAAGCCAGTAGGATCTAATATGATTATACTTCTTATCATCCCTATAATATCCACTTTACACCACTCCCCCTACTGCACCTCTTTCTTCTTCGTCATCACTCTTTGCGTTACCACCGGCTTCTCCTTGCGGACCCAAACCTAAGCTCTCCAGAAGCTCCATGCCTTGCTGAAGGGAGAAAACCTTATGATTTTCCCCCTTATATGAGAAACGCAGAAAAATCGGATATCCCCATGCATAGGGGATTTCCCTCTTCTTCAATTCCCCTGTTATAGACTTGACACTGCGTCTCCAATCCAAAGTTTGTTGGCACAGATCATTAAAGACCTGCACTGTTGCTCCCTGGAACTTCAGCTCTCCCAATGCTCTTAACTCCCTCATAAGCTGCTCTTTCTTGTAATAACTTGAAAATTTCACCAGGACATCTCTGGGTTGCACCGCTTCTAAAGCCGCCAACCCTGTGAACGCGCTCCACATCTTCTTCAGTTAGTTGCAGGGTTGGGACTAGTTCTTTAAACCAGCTTAGGAGCTTCTTCCTGAGGTCCTCCCCCTTCTTCTCCCCCAGATGACGAACGCGTAAATTTGCTCTTCGTGAATTGTCCTCTAAGGAGATGAGCCTCTTATCATAGTCGTTAAATTTCACTTCTTGGTCATCTTGTATCTTTTTAAGATCTTTAAACTGATTTTTCATCTGATCCACCTCTGTCTTCAAAAAGCCTAATTGCTTATCTCTTATAGCCATTTCAGCAGCCAAGTCATCCACTCTCTTGTTAGTTTTGCCAACTTCCGTTTCAATTTTCATAAATAACTCATCTTTTAGCCCTTTCAACAGAGCTGAAAATTGCTGCATCATCTCTCCCTGGTCTGCTGGCACTGAGCCAACTTTAGCAGCCATCTTGTGCTCTTCTGTTGCTGTTGTGGATTCTTCTTGCTTATCTTTTTGAATATCTTCCCCTTCTGCCTCGGCTACTTTCTGTAATCTCCTAATCGTATTGTTTGACGCGTGGGCAACCCACCGTGGCTTGGCCGCAACTTGTTTTTTGGGTGGCATATATTCACGATTACGGCTGGTATTAGTTTCGTTTCAAAGTCAGTCACTCAGCGCACTCCTGAGGGGTTTATTGCCGTGTTTAACAAGATTTACTGCTTGCTAAAGGAGGGGTGGCTATTAATCAGTCTCTCCCGACGCTGGCTTCTGCAATTAAAATTCCCTTTAAGATAAGCACTCCGTCTGGGAGACTTCTTATAATATCGCTCCTTGAAGTTTTTAAAGAAAACTTCCTCCGCTCTAGCCCCCTCTCTTTGCTTTCAAATTGCAGCCTTTACACAGCAAAATGCATTGTTCTTTCAAACCCCGTCTGTGGCTCAAAGCTTCCAAACACTTTAATCGGTGTTCTTCACCATTTCCAGCCCTGACACTTTTAGATGATAAGAGTTATTCAAAACCTACCACGGCAGGAACAAATTCTCCTACTACGCCACTAGGATGCTGGCTCCGCCCCCCGTACCACCGCTTCTGAGTCTGCTGGGCCTGCTCCAAATTCTCCTGTGCGGCTTCCCATACCTCCTTCAATAAATTCTGCTGCTTTTGCATATACTCCACTACCGACCCTGGGGCCGGGGAGGCACCGTCCTCCCAGTTCTCCCGCAACAGCTTCAAAGGTCCTCGCAACTCCCTCCCAAACACCAATTCATTCGCCGAGAACCCTAGGCTATCGCTTTTCGAGTCCCGAGCGGCAAAGAGAAGGTAGGGCAGTGCCTGATCCCAGTCGGCTGCGTGCTTCACCGCGTAGGCCTTTAACATTTTCCCCAGGGTCTGATTAAACCGTTCCACCAACCCATTCCCTTCATGATGATACGCCGCCACCACACACTGTTGCAACCCCGCCAACCGCCACAGCTCTTTTAGCAGGGCTGACATAAAATTTCCTCCCTGGTCATGCACCAATGTTTTAGGGACCCCCACCCTGGTAAATATAGACATCAGGGCTTTGGCCACCTGGGGGGCTGAAATAACTGCGAGCGGCACTGCCTCCGCATATCGTGTGGCGTAATCCACCATGGTTAAAATATATTTCTTTCCCCCTCAGGTGGCTGGATTAAAGGGGCCCAAAATATCCACCCCCACCTTTTCGAAGGGTACTTCCATAATCAAGGACGGGTGTAGTGGGGCCTTCGGGTGATCCCGAGGAAAGCCCACCCGTTGGCAAACTTCACAGGAGTTACAAAAATCTTTTACCTCCTGAGCCATCCCTGGCCAGTAAAAGTCCCGGCTCACCCGCTCCAGTGTGCGGCGGATTCCCAAATGGCCCCCCCACAACCGCTCATGGGCCATTTCCAGCACCTTCCCCCACTCTGACTTGGGCACCACCAGCTGTTTTCGTTCCGCTCCCCCTCCTCCTTTCGGCGAAAACCTGCGGTATAGCCTGCCCCGTTCCCACACAAACGTGGCTTTTCCCATTTTTCCTCTCTCTCCCCCGGGACCTCCCGTGGCATCCCGACACTCTTTTTTTAAAAAAAATATTTTTTTATTGCTTTTCCACATTAATTAAACATACAATAAAATATTACCATAAAAGAAAACATCAAAACAACCACTACATAAATGTTGAATAAATGTTGAATACATATATGTTGAATAGATATTAACTATAAAATATCATACCATACATAATCATTTTTAACATAAAAGTGCGCCCCCCACCTCGGGATCTATTCCTGATTCCAAAATCTTATCGTTTCTTCTGCTGGCGGTTTCCCACTTCCCCTGGTAAACACAAATATTAGGAACTGTTTCCAGATTCCTTCAAACTCATTTATTTTGGTTATACCTTTTCTCCACTTAATATTACAAGTCAATTTATCATTAATAGCTATGTCCCATACTTCTTTATACCATTCTCCAATAGAATATTCCCCTTGAATCTTCCAATTCCTAGCTACCATCAATCGTGCTGCAGTCAGCAAACTTGATATCAACTCTTTAGTTTCTTTACCACATTTTAAATCTTCAAATAGTGACAGTAATGCAATCTTTGGTGTTTGTTCTATTTTCATTCCCACTATTTCTTCAATTTCAAAAAACACCATCTTCCATAATCTTTGTACATATTTGCATTCCCACCACATATGTAAATACGTTCCTTTCTCCCCACAACCTCTCCAACAATTTGCTGAATGCTGCTCATTTATCTTATTCAATCTTGTCGGGGTTAGGTACCACCTCCACAAAATTTTAAAATAATTCTCTTTTATTTTTACTGACATACTTCTCAACACTCTTTGTTTCCACAGTCCCTCCCAGCTCTGTCGCCCTATTTGTACCTTCAAATCTGTCTCCCATACCATTTTCCCTGAGCTATCCCTTAACTCCTTTTCTAACAATATTTTATATATTTCGCTCATTAACCCTTTTAAGACTATACTAACCCCTTTACCTTTTTCCTTATTTACTATTAACTCTTCAAACTTCGTCATTTCTCTACAAACTCTATTATCTTTAATCCACTTTTTATTCCATTGTTCTAATTGCCCATACTCTAACCAAGATAATTTTTTCTCCTTTAACAAATTTTCCATATCTTCTCTTGTTTTTATATCTCTTAACCAATCCTTTAATTTCATTTTATTTTTCTCTTTTAATATTTTACATAATCTACCCTTCAGATCCTCTGGGAAATTCTTTAACATTATTACCGGTGTTAAGGGAGAGTTGCTCGGAAGCAGCTTCCCTTTAAATTTACTCCAAATTTCCCATTGAGTCCTCAGGAGTGGATTACCTATACTTCCTACCCACTTTCTCCCTCCTTCCTTAAAAAAGACATTTTCCAAACTCATCTCTACATTACTTGTAATTTTATCCTCCATCCAATGTAAATCTCCTACTCCTATAATTGCTTCTACAATATGTCTTAATCTATTTGCTACATAGTATAATTTTATATTTGGGAGACCCAATCCACCCTTTTTTTGGCTTAAATACCAATAATTCTTATTTACCCTCGCTTTCTTTTCTCCGTTACAAAATTTATTAATAATATTTTGCCAACTTTTTATCTCAATTTCAGAGATTTTTATTGGTAACATCCTAAACACAAAATTAATTTTAGCTAAAATCTTCCTTTTTGTTAGTGCTATTCTTCCAAACCAAGATAAATTTAATATTTTATATTTTTCCAATTTTTCTAATACCTCTTTCTTTAACCTCATTAAATTCTCCTTTTCTAAATTCTCTAGGTTTTTTGTAAGTTTAATTCCCAAATATTTAATCTCCTCCTTAACTCTCATTTCTATTCCCTTATGTTGCCATTCCTTTTCTTCCTTCTTAGTATAATTAAACAACATCATCTCTGATTTAGACCAATTTATTCTTAATCCTGTAACTTCTTCAATTTTTCTCAACTGATATTTAATTCTATCTATATTTCTTATTGGGTTCTTAATAGTCAATAAGGTATCGTCCGCAAACATATTCAACTTTATTTCCCTTACCTCTCCAATTCCTTCTATCTCTCCATCGTCCCTTAATGCATTCGCCAATACTTCCATAACCATTACAAACAGGACTGGCAAGAGCGGACATCCTTGTCTTGTACCTCTGGCTAGTCATATCTTTTCAGTGAGTCCATCATTTACCACCACTACAGCTGTATTTTGGGAATATAACTGTTCTATTATATTTTTAAATTTATTTCCAAATCCCATTTTATCTACAATAGTCTTTAATGCCTGCCAGCTCACACAATCGAAAGCCTTAAAAATATCCAATGCCAAAATTCGTGCCTTGGTATTTGACTTTTTTATTGCATTTATTGCATTTAAAACTCTCCCCACTAAACTATGCATCTGTCTTCCTACCACAAATCCGCATTGATCCTCTCCTATATATTCTGATATAAATTTATTTAACTGTTTAGCCATAATAGATGAAAAATTTTTGGCATCCTGATTTATTAATGAGATAGGTCTATATGAATCAGGGATAGTCAAATCTTTATCTGGTTTTGGAATTAATATTATCAATGAATGTTCCCATGATTCTGGTATCTTCTCTCCTAATAATATAGCATTATAAAGTTTCACTAATTTCGGAACTAAAAACTCTTTAAAAACTTTATAATATTCTGATCCTAAACCATCTGCTTCCGGAGATTTACCCACTTTCAAATTATCAATTACATCTTCAACTTCTCTTTGAGTTATTACCTTCTCCATTTGCTCTTTATGTACTGTTTTTATTCCCTTCTTTATATACCTTCCAATATATTCCTCCACCTTCTCTTGTTGAATTTCTTTACCCTTATATAATTCCTGATAAAATTTCTGAAATTTTTTTATTTTATCTTTCATTGTATTTCAACAATTCCCTCTATTATCCTTCAATGCTTCTATCCCATTTCTCCCTTTTTCTTTTTGTGTGAGCCTGGCAAGCAATCTAGAATTCCTATTGCTATTTTCAAAATATTCCCTTTTCATATATATTAAATTTTTTTGAACCTCCTCTAAATTTAAATTTTCTAATTGCTTCTTCTTAGCTTGTATTTCTACTAATTTATATTTATTTTTACCTTGCCAATATTCTTCCTCCAAACTTCTAATTTCTATCTCTAGCTTCTCCCGCTCTGCATGTTGTTGTCTTTTTAAACTGCACATTTCTCTAATACAAATTCCTCTTACTACAGCCTTCATGGTGTCCCAAATGACTGACCCAGCTGTTCCTCCCTTTTCATTAATTTCCCATGACTCTGACAATTCCTTCTGAATTTTTTCTACCACTTTATTATATTTCAATATTTTTGTGTTCAATTTCCATCTGTACGCCTCTTTGTAATTCTTCTTAACTGCAAATTCTAAACTTAACAAAGCGTGATCAGTTACCTTTATTACCATTTCCATTTTACAAATCTTTGTTGCCAAATCTTTTGAGACAAAGATATGATCTATCCTGGAGTATGTATGATGAACTGGGGGAAAATATGAAAACCCAGGCTTAACCCCGTTGAGTAAACGCCAAGAATCCAGATAATCATTTTATTTTACTAATTTGTTCAATATAGTTATATTATTCCTCTTTTCAACATTTGTGGGGTTCGACCTGTCCCATCTGTTATCCATAACCATATTAAAATCCCCAGCTAAAATAACATACCCCTCCTTAAATTCTTCGATTTCTTTAAATAATTTTATAAAAAGCTCTCTATGTCTCTCATTTGGGGCATAAACATTAATTAATGTATATATCTTTCCTTCAATTTTACTTTTTATCATAAGATATCTACCACTATCATCCTTTTTTATGGCTTCTAATATGAATCCACTCTTTTTTGAAATCAAAGTGGCTACTCCATTTTTTTTGAAGTCCCCAATGACTTTTCATAATAAGCTAGCCACTTTAATTTTATCATATTCACATTATCAAAGCCCTGATGTGTTTCTTGAATCATTATAATATCAGACCCTTCTCTATTAAACATTTGTTCTATTCTCCTCCTTTTCACGACTGCCCCCAAACCTTTAACATTGAGTGTTGATACTTTTATCTTTTTATCCATATTCACCCTTTTGGAGTCTCTTTCGATCCCTTGTGTTCTGAGACACAAATTTACATACAAACAAAAAACACAAACACCAAAATATAAGCCCCAATCCCCTTACTCTAACCCCTACCATCCTCCCTTCCCCCTCCCCTCCCCCCAACTCTTTCCCCCCCCACATCCCCATGAGTCTAATACTCCAGCCATCTACTTTAAAGGGAGGGGGGGAGGCAGTGCTGCACCTGGCCGGCAAGGTTTCTATGCTTAACATTTCTGACAACAATTATCTCATAATACAATTAACAATTCTGTTACATCCCAGATGCCCCAGCTTCATCCCCCCCACCTGTTCCAATCCCACTTGCTTCCCCAAACAGGCCCAAGCTCTTCAACAACTCTTTACCCTGATCCAGAGAGGTTACTTTGTGCTCCCCCGCTCCATATGTAAATCTTAGAAAAACAGGATAACCCCACGAATATGTGATTTTTTTCTTCACTAATATTTCAGTTATTGGCTTGACACTGTGCCCCCAATTCAATGTATGCTGAGAAAGATCATTGTAAATTTGCACTGATTTGCCTTTATACTATAGCTGGGCCATAGACCTCAATTCTTTCATAACTTGCTCTTTTTTATAATAATTACTAAATTTCACCAAAATGTCTCTAATAGCCCCTTTGTAATTTTGCCCACTCACTCTGTGAACTCTATCAATTTCAAATCTGTCTATTTGCAAATCAGGCATCAACTCTTTAAACCAATTCAGGATTATTTCTCTCAGGTTTTCTCCTTGTGTTTGCTTTAAACACAAGGTTTCTCCTTGTGTTTGCTTTTATTCGAATTGATGAACGGCGAGATTGATCCTCTAAAGCTATCAGCCTTAATTCGTGGTCTTTGAAGTGGACATCTGTTGATTTTTCAAAAGCCTCTTGCTTCTTCTGGGCCAGGTCTGCTCCTGCCTCCAAATCCTTGATGGCATTGGTATTCTGCATAATTTTATCAGCCAGGATACGCATCTGTTGCTTAAGACTCTGCGTTTGCTGATCCATTTTTTAAAAAATGACTGCGTTATTTCCTGCAACAACAGCTTGGATTTCAGCTATGGAAGCTGGCTGACTGCCAATTTCTTTTCCCCCTTCCGCCATGTTTTCTTCTCTAACTGGATTTGTGTCTAAAAGAGCTGGGTCTGTGTCTTCCTGTTCTCCTTCTAAAACTGATTCTTCCAGGTGGGAGAGGTTATGGTTACTTGGTCATTTTTTCTGAACACTTAACTTTTGAATTTCTTTCTTAATCTTTCTTTTGATGTTAGGCATAGGGCATAAATCTCGTCCTCCTGGCTCACTCTAGCAATCTGGTTTTTCTTTTCTTTTCTCTGTGCTCCAATGCTTAATCAGTCTTTCTTCTTTGGGGAGGGGGAATTCCACCACGTATCAACACAGCATTCACTGGGGGAGACCGATACAAACACAAACAAAGTCCCGAATCAACAGACGACCGTCTCCCCTCAAAACGCTGCTGACAGTCCAAAACTGCAAAGCACCCCCCCTCGACTCAATTAGCAACCGTCCTTTCAGCAGTCCTACATGGGCCGAACTTAAATCTGCGCCGGTATCTCTCTGAGCCCGAATTGTCTTCCCATTGACCACCACGCACTCACAGAATTTGCGACGACTCCACCAGAGCTGCGCCGGAGTCACCAGCCGCATGGAAATCGCATTTGCTGGCTTGGGACTCCCGGATGCTGTGGCGGCCTGGGCCACTCCTGCTGATTCCGCTCACATATGCTCCCACTCCAAGTCGGTCGCCTCGCCACCACTATCATCGCTCCAGTTGGACCCAAGTGAGGGTGGCGCCATTGGTGCCGCAGCCACTCACACCCCGGGTGATGGTTTTGCCCCTACGGCTGGTGACTTAGCGGCTAGCTTGGGGCACTCCCTCTTCATATGCCCCTGCTCCTTACAGTAGAAACACCCGCCGCTGGGGGTTCCACCTGCTGCTGCTGCTCCGCCCTTCTCTCACCGCTCCTTGGCTGGCCAGGCTTCTTCTCCGCAGGGCCCACTCCAGCCCGCCCCTCCGGCAGCCTCGGCGCCCCGCCAGCTCCCTTCTGCTCAAACGCCTGCAGCCGGTCCGCCATCTTGGCCACCTCCATCACGGTTCTCGGATTCTTCTCTCTGACCCATGCATCAAACTTCTCCGGGAACTGCCGATACAGTTGTTCTTTAGCCACCAAATTTTTTGCCCCTCTCAAGTCTTGCACCCCTTCCGCTTCCATCCAGGCATCCATGGCTGTCACCATCCTGGTGGCAAAGGCGGAAAAAGTTTCTTTCGGACTCTTGGTCAGCCGGCGAAACTTTTGCTGGCAGTGCTCTGCTGTTAAAGCAAACTGTTCTTTGGCCAAGCTTTTGAAATATGGATAGCTATTACGCAGCTCCCGCGGGATGGTAGCCACCATTTCTCGCAAAGTTCCTATAACCTGCGGCCTCAGCAAGCTCATTCTCTGGGCTACTGGCACCCCATCTCGTCACACGTGTCCTTGAACAGGGCCAGAAATGCTCCCACATCGTCCCCCTCCTGGAACACGGGGAATGCCCTTCTATCGATCCGTGGGCCAGGGTTTCCTCCCCTCTCCATCAGCTGCCGCTGCCGAGCCATCATTTCCATGCAATCCGCATACATTCTCCGCATCCTCTGCTCCTCGGTTTCCCCGCCATTCCCGTTCTTCCTTCCTGGAGAGCAAGGGAGCAGAGGTGGCTGGTTCTCCTGCCGCTGCGGGACCCACATTTTCTGACCATTCTCCTCTGGTCCTTCGGGCTCCCACGATGCCGTGGCCCGCCGCGAACTGGGCCCTTCCTTGACTTCCTCGACCAACAACTCCGCCGGCATGGACGTTCCCAGTTCGCATTTGTACCACGCCTTGTTCGTCACTTGTGGCATCCACCACCGCACTGCCGAACATCTCTGAACTGTCCCCTCGAAGCCGGGTGTCCCCTGCAATCCCCACCCTAAGGTGGCTGCACTGGACTCCCCCCCTGCTTCTTCCCGAGGGTTCTCTCCATCCTCTACTCCTGGAGCTTCCGCTCCCTGAATCTGAGCTCATTCTTCTTCTCCCAGGGGCATCCCCTGCAACATCCTGGCTGGACTACCTTTTGCTGGTTTAGGGTTCAGTTCCATCTCCTGCTCTCCTTGTCTTGCTAGCATTTATTCCTCCAGATCTGTGTCAAATCCCAGCGCTGCCCACCATGTAAAGGAAACCACACTCAGCCAAACCGGCTGTCCACTGGATTTTGCACAGAACTTGGAATAAAGCACACAGCTCTCAAATTGAAAGGGTTAGGCCCAATCCTTTATTGAAATTGGAAGGGTAAGAGGCACGCATCACATCAGATTAGCTACTAAAATTGATACAGAAATAACACCCTGAACCCCAATACCAGCAATACTAATACATTGTTACAGAATATACTTCCCCAGCCAGGTGTCCTTCAGCTCAGGCGCCAGGCCCCACGTTTGGTAGACTTTTTATGACCACTCAACTATTCTACTCCCCCCTCCCTCCGGATGGGCCATTTTTTCCCTTCACCGATGCAAATTGCCCCAAGGCCACTTCTCTCGCCTTGACGGAGCCAGGAGATGGCCTCATGCCCACGGCCAGGTGGAGAGATAAGCGGTACTTCTGCAATTCTATAACAGACAATAGACAATGAATAAAGATTCTTAAAAACAGCAATTCTTTGTACACTTAACCCCTTCCTTACACGGGGTACCTTACGCGCATCTCTCCTCTTCCTTCTCCTCAGATCAGGTCCAGTGAGCTCCCCTCCCTCCCAAGGAGGCAGCGCCATGCTGCCAGCCGAGCGTCCGCCCCGCGAGGCCCCCTCTCCGGCCGCACCAGGCCCTTTGCTTCCAATCTCCAGGGGGAGGTTTCCTCAGGAACAAGCCCCCCAGACCTGGATGGCCCTTGCTCCCGAGGAGACCAGCCCAGGTGCAGATGGCAAGCCCCACCATCCTGTATCTTGCGCACAGTGCCTTACGCACGTCTCTCCTCTTCCTCCTCCTCATCAGATTGGGTCCAGTGAGTTCCCCTCCCTCCCAGTGAGTTCCCCTCCCTCCCATGCAGCCAGCCAGCAGAACGTCCACCCCGCGAGGCCCCCTCTCTGGCCAGGTGGTGCGTGCGAAGGGGACTGGGCTGGTGAGGCTCCCGCTGGTCCCTAGGAGGCACGTACACACACACACAGAGCGCCCCCCTGAGATTTGCCACTCTAGGCCGCTGCCTTAGTTGCCTATATGGACACGCCAGTCCTGCTGGTTCCCCTCTATTCAGCCCTGGTTAGGTCTCATCTTGAATATTGCACCCAGTTCTGGGCACCACACTTCAAGAAGGATGCAGACAAGCTGGAGAGCGTTCAGAGGAGGGCAACCAGGATGACCAGAGGTCTGGAAACAAAGCCCTATGAACAGAGTCTGAAAGAACTGGGCATGTTTAGCCTGGAGAAGAGAAGATTGAGGGGAGACTTGATAGCACTCTTCAAATACTTGAAAAGTTGTCACACAGAGGAGGGCCAGGATCTCTTCTTGATCCTCCCAGAGTGCAGGACACAGAATAATGGGCTCAAGTTAAAGGAAGCCAGATTCCAGCTGGAAATCAAGAAAAATTTCCTGACTGTTAGAGCAGTACGACAATGAAACCAATTACCTAGGGATGTTGTGGGCTCTCCCACACTAGAGGCCTTCAAGAGGCAGCTAGACAACTATCTGTCAGGTATGCTTTAAGGTGGATTTCTGCATTGAGCAGGAGGGGTTGGACTCAATGGCCTTATAGGCTTCTTCCGACTCTACTATGCTATGATTCTGTGAAATAAATAATACAGCATGGAGGACATCACACCAATGTTATTAATAATGACTGCTAGGGCTTAACATGTATAAATCCCTTGTACATGTTTGTTGCTGGAGAAAACAGAGTGTATAATGTCAGATTCAAATCATTTCCAGTCAACAGATACATCCACATGAACTGAGCACTGGTGAGCCCTTGCTCATTTTAAATCTCCCTCCTGTTGTATTCATGTAGTGGGGTCCTGTCCAACCCACACAAAGCTATGACCAAGTGCACCTAGAGCAGCATTCCTCAACCTTGTGCCCTCTCGATGCACTGCACTGGCTGGGTATGCTGGGAGTCACAATCCAATATTTATTTTATTTTATTTTATTTTATTTATTAAATTTATATACCACCAAAGCCCTCTGGGTGGTTTACAAAAGTTAAAAACAGTGAACATTAAAAAGTATACAAAATTTAAAACCATCAAAAATATAAAAGCAACAGTATAAAACAACAGTATCCATTTAAACAATAACAGTTCTGTGGTCCATTTTTTTTAAAAAAAACTAACCATGTGTTGTTAAATCCTGTTAAATGCCTGGGAGAAGAGAAAGGTCTTGACCTTGCGCCAAAAAGGTAACAATGTTGGCGCCAGGCGAGCCTCATTGGTGGGATTATTCCATAATTGGGGGGCCACGACTGAAAAGGCCCTCTCCCTTGTTGCCATCCTCCAAGTTTCCCTTGGAGTAGGCACTCGGAGGAAGACCTTAGATGTTGAGCACACTGCATGAGTAGGTTCATGTCGGGAGATGCGTTCTGTCAGGTATTGTGGTCCCAAGCTGTGTATGGAGGGAACCAGGCTGAAGAAGCCTGCTATCTAGCAGAGAGTGGATGTTCTAACTCCCTCCTTCGAAGGAAATGACTTGTCTGCCTTGGAACCCCTGTAATCTCCTATAGAATTCCTGTGTATTGCAGATGATGCTGGTGTGTGTTTTATAGTGTGAATTCATATAATATACTGGCCACATTAGTCTCACCAACATGCTATCTTAAATGAGAATGGGCTTCTGAACACCCCGCTACACACCCCTTGCCTTGCTGGTAAGGGGAAGATTGGTAGTTGGTGGGCAAACTGTCTTCCGACATTTTACAGGCTTCTCTCTGGCCTATGGCCATATTCCCAGCCCTCCCAACCCAGGCACTCACTTAGCCTTCCCTTTGTGAAGCAGCCCTTGCTGACCAGGCCTTGTGTCCCTCTGGAGCCAGAAGGAGACAGCGCAACAAAGACCTTATTAATGGAGCTGAGGCCATAGTGTGAGCTGCATTCTTAGAACAGAAGAGGCTCTGTGATCCCTCTCCTGTCTCAAGGTGTCCAGTTTCATGCTCATCATGGCAAGATTGTTTCCCCACACTAACTTTACTGCGAGAAGTAGGGTCTGCTGCAGGAACACTGAGTCCCTGAAAGCTACAGCCTGGAAAGGAATTAGCAACACAAAGGAAGAAAATGAGAAAAACCCATTCTTTAAAAGTTTTGTTGAAGGGTTTGAGGAAGCAGACTTGGACAAATGACTTTTGCCACTGCATGTGATGCAAATCTAAGAATTGTATTCTAACACAGGATTCAAGGATATATTTCTTGGATTGTCATGTACTGCTTCATGGCTGATGGCTGCACTTCATCTAGGAGTTGCAGTTCCTCTCCCCTCCCCCTTGATCCTGTGCAGTTTTGCACTGCATTGGGAATGACCATTGGAACACATTGCTTCATTCCAAATGGCCATAGGAAATCATTGGAAGATTTTAGGGATCATCTGCAATTCAAAATATCTAACAGGGATAAACATTTATTTTTCATAGAAAACAACTTGGAATCAAAATGCTTACTAACTAGTGGTTTTAGGGAACAACTCGTATGACCCTCCTATAAGTTATGAAGGTAGAAAGCCTGCAGGGGGGTGGGGGCCTCCAAGTGTATTGAACTGAGTGCCTCGTGGATGAGTAGCTACCTGCTGGACAGAATTCATAGGTGTGTGCTCAGTGAAATGGTCTCCTGGCTCTCAGGGAACAAGATTGTTCCCTTGAGGCCGAGGTTGCTGACCTGGGCCCTGTCTTGATGGCAGTGCATTGGCACTGAAAAACTTCAGGCTCCCACATTTGCACTCCTTCCCAGCATCTGCCCAGGAAGAACTGTGAGTGTGGGGTTGCCGCTGCCACTGCGCTGTGCGTAGGGGGAGGGGGAGGAACGAGGCAGCCAGAGGGCAAAAGCAAAGCATGGCACCCAAACTGGGTCTCCTTCCTCTGACCTTCCTCTGGCTGCCCTGTTCCACTCCCACACTGTTTTTTTTTTTAATCTCTAACCAAAAACAAAAATGGGGGGGGGGGTGAGAGGAACAGGGCAAGATGGTTAAATCCCTTCAAAATGCAGGTAACTCAAAATCACAATACTGGAGCTCAGCTAAAATGTATACCACAGGTTAAGAAATGTAGCACCAAGTCCAAGTGGTCACCAGCATGGTTAACAAGGAGTGTCAAGGAAGCTATTGTAGAAAAGAGGGCTTCCTTAAGAAAATGGAACTGTTGCCCAAAGGAGCACAACCTTGCACAAAGGCAAGACACACAGACAATAAGAGATGCAAAAAAGCATTTTGAAGAGCATATTGCTAACAACATCAAGGCCAACAATAAATAATTCTTTAAATAGAAGCAGGAAACCAGCTAGGGAAGCAGTAGGACCACTGGAGGACATGGAGATTGCAAAGAAGGTGAATGAATTCTTCACATCAGTCTCCACTGCAGAAGATAAAGGAACTGATATTTTCAGGAGGGGAGTCTGAGGAACTGAGGCAAATAATGGTGACAAAAGATGAAGTTCTCAACCTTATTGACAAATTATTTATTGATTTATTACATTTATATACCATCCCATAGCCGAAGCTCTCTGGGCGGTTTACAAAAGATAAAAACAGTAAACATTAAAAAAGTATGCAAAATTTAAAAATCATCAGAAACCTAAAAACAACAATATAAAAACAACAGTATCCATTTAAAAACAACAGTTCTGGGGTCTGTTAGAAAACAAACTTAGCGTTATTAAATGCTGTTAAATGCCTGGGAGAAGAGAAAAGTCTTGACCTGGTGCCTGAAAGATAACAGTGTTTGCGCCAGATGAGTCTCATCAGGGAGATCATTCCACAGTCAGGGGGCCACCACCGAAAAGGCCCTCTCTCTTGTTGCCATCCTCCGAGCTTCCCTCGGAAGATGGACCTTAGATGTTGAGTGCAGTGTACGGGTAGGTTCATGTCAGGAGAGGCATTCCATCAGGTATTGCGGTCCCAAGCCATGTAGGGCTTTATAGGTTAAAACCAGCACTTTGAATTGGGTTCAGAAACGTATAGGCAGTGGGCCAGAATTGGTGTTATATGCTCAAACCTCCCTGTTCTAGCTATCGATCTGGCCGCTGCATTTTGCACAAGCTGCAGCTTCCAAACCATCTTCAAAGGCTGCCCCATGTAGAGGGCATTGCAGTAATCTAATTTGGAGGTTACCAGAATATGAACAACTGAAGCTAGGTTATCCCTGCCCAGATAGGGGCATAGCTGGGCCACCAACCGGAGTTGGTAGAAAGCACTACATGCCATCGAGGCACTATCCCTGCACAGAAATACAGGCGGATGAGATTGGGAGCCCCGTCGAGAGCGTCTGGATTAAAATAAATGGGGCTAGGAATAAAAAGAATATGATAATCGGAGTCTACTACCGACCACCCAATCAAGGAGAAGATGAGGACGAAACTTTTGAGAAACAAATTACCAGTGTTTCAAGGAAGTGTGATGTAGTAGTGATGGGGGACTTCAATTACCCTGATATCTGTTGGGAGACCATTACTGCCAAAAGCGGCCCTTCCAAGAAATTCCTGACATGTATGGGTGATAACTTTCTCCTACAGAAAGTGGTGGAAGGAACTAGAGGATCGGCAATCCTTGACTTGTTATTGACCAATAGGGATGACTTAGTGGATAAAGTGGCAGTTACGGGAACTCTGGGGGAAAGTGACCACGTCATACTTGAATTCTTGATTATGAAGGAGACAAAAGTCGAGCGTAGCCATACACGTACTCTGGATTTTAGGAAAGCTGATTTTAATAAACTCAGAACTATAATAAGTAAGGTCCCGTGGCAAGGGAGCCTAAAGAGAAAAGGAGTGCAGGATGGGTGGGAGTATCTAAAAAATGAAATTTTAAAGGCACAGTTACAAACAATTCCAACAAGGAGAA
This sequence comes from Elgaria multicarinata webbii, assembly GCF_023053635.1. Taxonomy (NCBI): domain Eukaryota; kingdom Metazoa; phylum Chordata; class Lepidosauria; order Squamata; family Anguidae; genus Elgaria; species Elgaria multicarinata. The sequence continues at coordinate 94,800,906 of NC_086171.1, forward strand.
AAGATAGAAGACAACAGAGGAAACCAATGTGGCTCCACAAAAAGCTTATTGATGAACTGAAAACAAAAAGGGATACATATAGGAAGTGGAAGGAAGGCCAGGCTACAAAAGAAGAGTACAGACAAGTGGCGCAGAAGTGCCGAAATGGCGTCAGGAAGGCTAAAGCTGTGAATGAGCTGAGATTAGCGAGGGATGCTAAAAGCAATAAAAAGGCTTTCTTCAGATACGTGAGTAGTAAAAGACAGAGGAAAGAAATGGTGGTTCAGCTGCTTAATGAGGATGGCAAATTGATAACAGATGACAAAGAAAAGGCTGAAGTGCTCAATTCCTACTTTGCCTCGGTCTTCTCCCAAAAGCGGGTCTATGACCCCCCTGGAAAAAGTGAAGCAGAAGTTGAGGGGGCAGGATTGCAGTTTGAGATTGATAAACAAATGGTCAAAGAACACCTAATTTCCTTGAATGAGTTCAAATCTCCAGGGCCCGATGAACTGCATCCAAGAGTAATGAAGGAGCTAGCGGAAGAACTCTCAGAACCTTTGTCTATTATCTTTGCAAAATCATGGAAGACGGGTGAGGTGCCGGATGACTGGAGGAGGGCTAACGTTGTCCCTATCTTCAAAAAGGGCAAAAAGGAGGAACCTGGGAACTACAGACCAGTCAGTCTGACATCCATCCCTGGGAAAATTCTGGAGCAGATTATAAAGAAGTCAATCTGTAAACACCTTGAAACCAATGCAGTGATTACTAGAAGCCAACATGGATTTGTCAGGAACAAATCCTGTCAGACTAATTTGATCTCATTTTTTGATAGGATAACCTCCCTTGTGGACTGTGGGAATGCTGTGGACGTCATATATCTTGACTTCAGCAAAGCTTTTGACAAAGTACCACATGACATTCTGATTAACAAACTAGCTAAAAGTGGGCTAGATGGAACAACTATTAGGTGGATCCACAGTTGGCTACAGAATCGGACTCAAAGAGTACTTATCAATGGAACCTTCTCAAACTGGGGAGAGGCAACGAGTGGGGTGCCGCAGGGCTCAGTCCTGGGCCCAGTGCTCTTCAACATTTTTATTAATGATTTGGACGAGGAGGTGCAGGGAACGCTGATCAAATTTGCAGATGACACAAAATTGGGTGGGATAGCTAATACCCTGGAAGACAGAAACAAACTTCAAAGTGATCTTGATAGGCTGGAGTGCTGGGCTGAAAACAACAGAATGAAATTTAATAGGGATAAATGCCAAGTTCTACATTTAGGGAATAGAAACCAATTGCACAGTTACAAGATGGGGGACAGTTGGCTCAGCAATACTACAAACGAGAAAGATCTTGGAATTGTTGTAGATCACAAGCTGAATATGAGCCAACAGTGCGATATGGCTGCAAGAAAGGCAAATGCTATTTTGGGCTGCATTAATAGAAGTATAGCTTCCAAATCACGTGAGGTACTGGTTCCTCTCTATTCGGCCCTGGTTAGGCCTCATCTAGAGTATTGCGTCCAGTTCTGGGCTCCACAATTCAAGAAGGATGCAGACAAGCTGGAGCGTGTTCAGAAGAGGGCAACCAGGATGATCAGAGGTCTAGAAACAAAGCCCTATGAAGAGAGACTGAAAGAACTGGGCATGTTTAGCCTGGAGAAGAGAAGATTGAGGGGAGACCTGATAGCACTCTTCAAATACTTAAAAGGTTGTCACACAGAGGAGGGCCAGGATCTCTTCTTGATCCTCCCAGAGTGCAGGACACGGAATAACGGGCTCAAGTTAAAGGAAGCCAGATTCCGGCTGGACATCAGGAAAAACTTCCTGACTGTTAGAGCAGTGCGACAATGGAATCAGCTACCTAGGGAGGTTGTGGGCTCTCCCACACTAGAGGCATTCAAGAGGCAGCTGGACAACCATCTGTCAGGGATGCTTTAGGGTGGATTCCTGCATTGAACAGGGGGTTGGACTCGATGGCCTTGTAGGCCCCTTCCAACTCTGCTATTCTATGATTCTATGATTCTATGATTCTATGAGGCCACCTGAGCCTCAAGTGACAGAGATGGTTCAAGGAGAACCCTCAAGTTATGAACCTGCTCCTTCAGAGGGAGTGCAACCCCATCCAGGGCCAGTTGAACCACCACCACCCATCCGGTCAGAAGAACCACCCGCCAGCAGCATCTCAGTCTTGTCTGGATTGAGTTTCAGTTTATTAGCCCTCATGCAGTCTATTGTTGCAGCCAGGCACCGGTTCAGCACATCCACAGCCTCACCTGATGAAGATGAAAAGGAGAAGTAGAGCTGCGTCATCAGCATACTGATGACAACGCATTCCAAAACTCCAGATTACCGTACCCAACCATTTCATGTACATGTTAAATAGCATGGGGGGACAAGACTGACCCCTGCGGAACCCCATACTGGAGAGTCCACGGGGCCAAGCAATGTTCCCCAAGCACCACCTGCTGGAGCTGACGCTCCAAGTAGGGGCGGAACCACTGGAATTCAGTGCCTCCCACTCCCAACTCAGCCAGACGTTCCAGAAGGATACCATGGTTGATGGTATTGAAAGCCGCTAAGAGATCAAGGAGAATCAACAGAGTCATACTCCCCCTGTCTTTCTCCTGACATAGGTCATCATACAGGGTGAGCAAGGCAGTTTCTGTGCCAAAACCAGGCCTGAAACCCGATTGAAATGGATCCAGATAATCAGGGCCTTGCTAGACCTGTGTGATAATCCAGAGGAGAGGAGGGGAGATCTCGCATTAGGAATAATGTGAGATCTTGCCCCTATTCAGATAGGAGCTGCGACAAGCTCTGGAGGAGAGCCGTCACGGCCGCCAGTTTTATTTTTAAAGAGGCAGCAGCGCAGGAGCCAGGACAGGTAAGTAGTTTTTTTTTTTTAAAAAAAAAAGTCTCCTTCTCCCCTCCCCGACCCGTTCTCCTTCCCCCTTGCCCCCTGCAATGTCCGATCCCCCGGCCCGTCCTCCTTCCCCCTGTGATGTCCAGTCCCCCGTCCGCAATTTCCCTCCCGATGTCCCCGGCCTCCGTTTCCTGCCCCCCCATGTCCCCGGCCTCCGTTTCCCGCCCCCCCATGTCCCCAGCCTCTGTTTCCCACCTCCTCATGTCGCTGGCCTCCGTTTCCCACCCACCCCCATGTCCCCGGCCTCTGTTGGCCTCTGCCGCCGAGTCCCCGGCCTCTGCCGCCGAGTCCCCAGCCTGTGATTGCCGGAGCTGCCATGTCCCCCGGCCAGGCACTCAGCGGCGGAGGCCAACACAGGCTGGGCACTCGGCAGCAGAGGCCAACACAGGCTGGGGACTCGGTGGTAGAGGCCATCACAGGCCGGTGACATGGGTGGGTGGGAAATGGAGGCTGGGGACTCAGCAGCTACTCGTGCGTAAGTGTGGTAGCTGGGAAAAGTGGCAGACCAGTCCACATGCACATGGTCCCGGCCTCAGCCCAACCTGAGGCTGGGACCGCAGGAAGAACCGCGCTACAGGCGGTTTTGGTTAGCGCGGTGCCAGGGTGGCTCGAGCCCTGTCTGAGGCCGGGATCCCCTGTGCATCATTTGGATGCACAGGGACAAGCACGGGCCTCGCACTGCATTAACCTGTGGTCTAGCAAGGCCCTCAGTCTCATCTAAGAGTGTCCGGAGCTGGCCTGCAACCACCCGCTCAAGGTTAAAAGCAAATAAAGAACTCAAAGAACTCAAATATGAAATTGCTGATCTTCTAACCAAAATATGCAACATGTCCCTAAGCTCAGCCTCTGTACTAGAGGACTGGAGGATGACCAATGTAACACCAATTTTTAAAAAGGGATCCGGAGGGGATCTGGGAAAATTATAGGTCTGTTAGTTGAACGTCTGTTTCAGGTAAACTGGTTGAAAGCATTATTAAGGACAAAATTAGTTAGCATATAGAAGGACAAGTTCTGGGGGGCAGGGGCAGAGCCTGGATGCTGACTGTATGGTGGCATGAGAGAAGCACTCCCCAGCCCAATTAATAAAACATCCCAAACTGGAGGGAAAATGACTTGAATCAAAGCAAAACTTTGAAGGAATGCAAGGGAAAGAAAAAGAAAGATATGATTTCAAGCTGAAAGATAAGGCACAAGAACTGCAAGTAACATACAGCAGCTCTGCAACCGAAATGGCATCCAGAGTGTTTCAAACCTCCATCTGATGAGTGTTTTATTGCACGCTCATTACTGGGCACTCACGGAGTTTGCTCAGGTCCCTCACATGACGTTGTCTGCCTCCCATGCCCCTTTGCCCCTTCTGGCCTTCCTTGCGTAATAAAAAAAACCCTGGTTAAGTCCTATGTATTTTTAAACACAGAATTGCTGCTCTCTCCTGCTGTGTGCAGGAGAAGTAGCGCCATTAGAACAGCGGACTCAATGGGCCTCATGCTCATTGTGTACTTGTTTTGAAAGAGGAAGTAACTGAGGAACAAAAACACAGGCGGAGAAGCAACAGTAGGGAGCGTGTTAACTCCTGGTGTGATGGAGCTTTCAGCGTTCCAGAGATGAGCAAAGGAGGGGTGAGTCCTCAGCTCCACTGGAGATTACAAATACAGAAATGAAGGAAGAAATTTTACAATGTTTAAAACAATTTAAACTAGAACTTATGGATAATTGGACACAAATTTTGGAAGCGAAATTGGAGGATTTAAAGCAGAAAGTGGTTGAAGTGGAGAAAACAACTGTGTGTGCAATGGAAAAGGTGTCAGCACAATAGGAGAAATATAAAATATTAAAGAAACAAGCCTCTGAAATTAAACTAAAACTGATTGAGCAGGAAAACAAATTGACTTTATAACGTGCATTTTTGTGGTACAGCTAAGGATCTGGAAGAAAATGATATAAAATTATTTGTGGCAAAATGGCTGACTTCATTACTGCCTGATTTCCCCATTGCTCCTGATGACTTAGAAAGAGCCCATTGTGCATTGGGGGCAAAGATAAGAAACACGCAGCTTTGGTCATTATAATAAGAAAGAGACCTTATTTATTATTTATTTAAAACATTTATATCCCGCCCATATCATTAAGATCTCAGAGATAAAAACATACAGTATAAAACAATAAATATGCACAGTTAAAAACAAATTAAACCTTGATCCAAGTTAAAACAATATATAATTTAAAAGCAGTAAAGGCAGTTAAAAGTTTAAACAATGTGCCAGTGAGTTTAACCATCAAAGGTGTTGTTAAAAAGCCATGTTTTTACTTGGTGTCGAAATGCAATCAATGTTGGCGCCAATCGGGCCTTCAAGGGGAGGCCCTCTCCCTTGTCACATCATAGCATATATGTTGCATTGGTGGGATGCGGAGAAGGGCTCCTCCAACAGATCTAAGGTCTCGGGCAGGCATATATAAGGAGAGGCGCTCTCTCAAATATCGAGGTCCCAAGCCATTTAGGGCTTTAAATGTTATTACCAACACCTTGAATTCCAACCGGAAGTGTATAGGCAGCCAGTGCAGTTCCTTTAAGACTGGTGTTATGTGGTCTCTGTAAGATGTACCCACCAGCAGTCTAGCTGCTGCATTTTGCACTAGCTGCAACTTCTGCGACGTTTTCAAGGGCAGCCCCACGAAGAGTGCAGTGCAGTAGTCTAATCGGGAAGTTACCAGTGCATATACTACTGTGGCTAGGTTGTCCCTGTCCAGGAAAGGCCATAGCTGGTGGATCAGCTGAAGCTGACCCCAAGTACTCCATGCCACAGAGTCCACCTGGGCATCCAGTGACAATGATGGATCTAGGAGTACTCCCAAGCTATGTACCTGCTCCTTCAGAGGGAGCGCCACCTCATCCAGAACAGGTCACTTACCCAATTCCCAGACTTGGGAACCACCAATCCACAGAGCTTCCATCTTACTGGTTCCTCTCTATTTGGCCCTGGTTAGGCCTCATCTAGAGCATTGCGTCCAGTTCTGGGCTCCACAATTCAAGAAGGACGCAGAAAAGCTGGAGCGTGTTCAGAGGAGGGCAACCAGGATGATCAGCGGTCTGGAAACAAAGCCCTATGAAGAGAGACTAAAAGAACTGGGCATGTTTAGCCTGGAGAAGAGAAGATTGAGGGGAGACATGATAGCACTCTTCAAATACTTAAAAGGTTGTCACACAGAGGAGGGCCAGGATCTCGTCTCGATCCTCCCAGAGTGCAGGACACGGAATAACGGGCTCAAGTTAAAGGAATCCAGATTCCAGCTGGACATCAGGAAAAAATTCCTGACTGTTAGAGCAGTACGACAATGGAATCAGTTGCCTGGTGAGGTTGTGGGCTCTCCCACACTAGAGGCCTTCAAGAGGCAGCTGGACAACCATCTGTCAGGGATGCTTTAGGGTGGATTCCTGCATTGAGCAGGGGGTTGGACTCGATGGCCTTGTAGGCCCCTTCCCACTCTGCTATTGTATGATTCTATGATTCTATGATTATCAGGATTCAGCTTCAGTTTTTTGGCCCTCATCCAGCCCATTACAGCCTCCAGGCACTGGCCAAGCACCTTCACAGCCCCAGCTGAGTCTGACAACAAGGAGAAGTAGAGCTGAGTATCATCAGCATACTGATGGCACCCAACCCCAAAACCCCTAATGACCTCACCCAACGGCTTCATATAAATGTTGAACAGTATGGGGGATAGAATAGAACCCTGTGGCACCCCACAGCTTAATTGCCATGGGGTGGAACAGGAATCCCCCAATACCACTCTCTGGGATCGGTCCTGCAAGTAGGAGCGGAACCACTGTAACACAGTGCCTCCTACTCCCTTCTTGCATCAATGGTATCAAAAGCCTCCGAGAGATCCAGGAAGATCAACAGGGTAGCACTCCCCCTGTCTTTCACCCGGAGTAGGTTGTCAGTCAGCACCACCAACGCTGTTTCAGTGCCATGCCCTGGCCTGAAACTAGACTGAATGGGTCCAGATAATACATTTCTTCCAGGAACGTCTGAAGTTGCCCGGCTACCACACACTCAAGCACCTTGCCCAAAAAGGGAATATTAGCAATAGGGCGGTAGTTCACACATACCTCTGGGTCCAGGGAAGGCCTCTTCAGGAGAGGGCGCACTACAGCCTCTTTCAAGGCAGCAGGTACCACTCCCTGACAGAGGGAGGCATTTACCACCCCCTGGACCCACCCAGCCAATCCACCTCTGCTAGATCAAATTAACCAGGATGGGCAAGGGTCAAGCTTACATGTAGTGGGACAGACTGATTCAAGCATCTTGTCCACATCATAAGGCTGCAACAACTGAAACTGATCCCAAAAATCATGATTAGACGGCGCACTGTACACTGTACACCTCCCCAGGCTCTACGATAACTGTGGCATCAAGTTCTCAGTTAATGAAAAAACTGAGGAAATCAAAAGAAGTACAATGCCATAAGTACCTGTTATGATTTTGCAGTACTTAGCCCCAGAAATACTGCAAATGCGCAGAGGACTTCGCCCCTTCACCTTACAATTGCAAGAAATGGAGATTCGCTATTCATGGGGCTTTCCATTCAAACTAGTGGCCCCATATAAGGGGGTCACTCATATTGTGACAACAAAAAAAGAAGCTGTGCAGTTACTTAAAACTCTGTGTTTGGACCTTCCTGAAGGAGTTTCATCAGAGTATCAACAAGAAAATAAGATTGATGGCTCAACAAGGGAGCAGTCAATATATTTGGAACAGCCTATATCTTGAGAAGAAATAAAAAATACTATAAAAAACCTGAAGTCTAATAAAGCACCTGCCCCTGATGGCTCTACAGCTGAATTTTATAAAGCATATGTCAAATTATTGATTCCACAACTTTCAAAAGTGTTTAATGCAATATTACAGGGAACACAACTACTGGATACATGGAAACAATCAAGGATAACTCTTTTATTAAAACCTGGTAAGGCTCCAGAACTTCCAGATTCATATTAGCCCATCTCATTATTAAATGTGGACTACAAAATTTTTGCTACTATATGGACAAACAGACTAAAGAAAATAATCCATCCTGACCAGTTTGTATTTATTCCCAAAAGGTATATAGTGGATCCTGTTAGAGGACTATATACTGTAATCACTCATGCAAAAAAATTGAAAACACCACTAGCAATTCTGGCTGTAGATAAGTGTAAGCCTAAAATTTCTATTAAATATTTCACAAGTATATAATTTCGGCCCCAAATCTTCACATATTCTACAAACAATCTATGCTCAAACATTAGCAACAATTAGATTTAATAATATGGAAACATCCCCCTTTAAAATACAATCTGGTACCAAACAGGGATGTCCTCTATCTCCGTTATTATTTGAACTGGTAATTGAATTTCTAGCAGAGTGCCAATCAAAGATCAAACCCATTTAATAAATTTGTATGCTGATGACATGGTACTTATGCTACAAAATCCCAAAACAAGCATAAGACCCATCAAAGAAGAACTAGAACATTTCCAGAAAACATCAGGACTGAAAGTCAATTACACAAAATCAGTTTTACTATGTTACAGTATATCTCACAAAGATCAAATTGACATGTCTAATCAACTAAAAATCCCATTAGTTCACAATTTATTTCATTATTCAGGAGTCCAAATTTCAAAAAATATGAACAAATCCTTCCAATTAAATTATGGAAGAATCTGGAAACAAATAATAGCAGATATTAAAAGATGGAACAGAGTGAACCTGTCGCTACTGAGCAGAATATTGGTTATAAAAATGGTGGTGGTGCCAAAATGAGCATTACTTGTTCTATATTTTACCCACTGATATTGCACCAAAATTTGTTTAAATATGGCAATCAATAATAGACACATTCATCTTTAAAAGTAAAAGACCTAGGACACCATATATATTATATATATATATGAGGATACAGGAAGGAGGAAGGGGAATATCCCAATTAAAACTATATTATGAAGCCTATCAGCTCAGACATTTAATGTCTATAATAAGACATTTGTCACAAGACAAACATTTAGTTTGAATAGAAAAGGCTTTATTTCAAGATACAGATCTCACATCACTACTTTTCATTAAAAAAGAAATTAAAAAGGGCATACAACAACAACACACAAGTATTATTTCTATATTAGAAGTCTGGAAATACAGAAAGGAATCATTGATGCCTAGGGTATCTCCATTGATACCAATTTGTGGACACCCGAATTTTCACCTAAAAGAGAGAATGATAAAGAGGCTTCAAAAGACAAGCAACTGAATAATAATAATAATAATAATAATAATAATAATAATAATAATAATTTTATTTGTTACCCGCCTCTCCCTCTAGATCAAGGTGTGGTACAACACAAATAAAAATACCATAAAATACATATAACTAATTCAAACGTGACATCCTCCCTAAAGAGGCAGAAAGTGCCAGTGAAATTCTCATACTCCCAAAGCAGATAAACCATGCGGACAGGATGGAGAATATGATATGCAGAGGTGACTGTGGGGTTGTGGAAAACTGATGATGAACAACTTAGGGCCACCTACTTCTCTTTTTTTGTTTAGAGCAGCCTGGTGCCTGCCAAAGGTGTTGGATTTCTGTGTCAGCTTTATTGCTATAGCCCAAATTTTATCTTTTCCACATAGATACTGTCAACATCCGAGCTGTCTTCCAGTTACTTGCTTTTAATTGCTTTGTATTTGTCAACAAAAATCCAATTAGTACCTTTTCTTTACCTCTCTGTTTTGTTTAACATGCATAAAGCTATCTCTGGTGTTTTACAAATCTGTTGGTCAGTAATTTTTCCCATTTCTTGAAAAATCTTATCCCAAAACTTCCTAACCTTCCTACATTCCCACCACATATGGATTTGGGTTCCATTAATTTTACATCCTCTCCCTCACAAAGGTGATACATTCTTGTTGATTTTTGCCAACTTAAAGGGTGTCAGATACCACTTCTGAACTAATTTTAGGACACCTTTTATTCTTGTGGATATTGTTTGAATGAGGAATCTATATAAAAAAAAACCCATTCTCCATCCTCTGTCTCCTCTTCAATGTCTCTTTCCCATATCTATTTTATTGTTACATCCCCCCTGATTGCCTGCTTTATTAAAATTCTATATATATATCTGTAATTGTTATTTATAATTATGATTTTTCCCCATTCTGTTGTCTTTTGTACTTTGCCTTATTATCTTTCTGATTCTTATAAATTTACTAATTTGCATCCATACTAACCATGGCATTCCTACATTTTGTGTATGGTTATTACATATTTATTGTGTTATGGGGTGTTGCTGTTCATAATTTTTTTTTATTTAGATCAGTCCTATTTTTTTCAGCTTATTTTTACCTACTGCTTTCCCTTTTATGTCAAAGTCCAGATGCACTCAAATTGGTTTTAATGGAGAGATCCCTGGCACTAATTTCTCATTTTCTTAAATACCATACTTTCAGTAGTCCTTCTATTGTGCTTCCTTTATTTCTTATGTGTTGTTGTATATATTTTCTAATATAAAACATTTTCTGTATTTCTTCTTCTTTTAATTTCATTAGTTCCCTTTCTTTTTCTACCCACTGTGTACTTACCCCTTCCTTTATTATTGTTAATAATGTCTTAGTTGTTACATATCATAGTATGTTTTTAGGTGTGGTATACCCCATCCTTCTCCTTGCACAGATCAATATCTAAAAACCTTTGCTGTTCATGGTCTTTTACTGTTAAAAATATATTTTCTATCCTGTTTTGCCATGATTTTAAACCTTTTGATTGGAATTTCTTATGGTAGTATGTTAAATAGATAATAGCATTATTTTTATAGTCATAATCTGGTCCAATTATTTAGCTTTATCCTTTCCCATCTGGCTATGTCATTCTTTAGTTCCTTCCAGTTTTCCGTAATTTAGATTGGGTATATTCTTCTGTCTTTTAGGGATCTGAATTCCTAAACATCTAAATGCTTTTGTTACTAAAGAAATACCTGTCATTTTTGAAAATTCTGTTTGTTCTTAGAGTCCTATACTCAAACACATCAAATCAGATTTCTTTATATTTGCTTTAAATCCTGCCACCTGTTAGAATTCTGCTAGTTCTCTTATCAGTTCTTGTATTCCCTTTTTTGAATTTCCTAAAGTAAATAAAATATCTGCATATAGGCCATAGCTAGACCTAAGGTTTATCCCAGGATTGTCCTGGGGTCAAACCTGTTCATCTAAGTGCCACACAGGGCATCCAGCACTCAGGCAGGAATGAACCCGGGATGATCCTGGGATAAACCTTATGTCTAGCTACGGCCATAAATTCAGTATAAATTCACTTCCACCCCATGTATCCCTTTAATATCCATATTTGCCCTGATGTCAGCAAGAAAATGCAGGTTGCTTACCTGTAACTGTAGTTCTTCGAGTGGTCATCTATGCATTCACACATATGGGCTCTGCGCCTGCGCTGAGACCTAGATCGGAACCTCCAATAGCTAAGCGACACGCTTTTGGGCAGGAACCCCTCCCCCACGCCACTGCGCATGTACCGTGGGTTCCCGCCCTTACCTCAGTTCATAGGAGTCTGACATCGTGCTCCCATAAACTCGAATGTAAATAATCAGTCTTAAATATATATGATAACACATATACACAATGCTCTAATAAAGAATAACATATGTCACCAAGTGGGGTTGGTGGGTGGGTTGTGTGAATGCATAGATGACCACTCGAAGAACTACAGTTACAGGTAAGCAACCTGCATTTCTTCATCGTGGTCTCTATGCATCACACATATGGGCGAGTAGCAAGCTGACATACCTTTGGAGGTGGGTTGGTGCATCATGTCCCAGCCTCAGAGCTCTTTAGGTTAGCTGTCATCTCAGGACTTCCGAGAGCACAGCTCTCCCGAAGGTGCAGTCCTGATGGGCTCGAGTGTCCACGTTGTAGTGCCTGACAAACGTGGACGGAGTAGACCACGTTGCAGCCTTGCAGACATCTGTCAGGGAGACTCCCCTGCTGAATGCAACAGATGTTGCTACAGCTCTAGTGGAATGAGCCTTAACTGACTGTTGCAATTCCAATTTTGACAGAGAGTAGGCAAGATTAATTGTCTCTACAATCCACTTCGATAGTCTCTGGCAAGAGACAGCTAAGCCCTTAGATGGCTCTCCATAACAAACAAATAATTGTTTAGTTTTTCTAAAACTTTCAGTCCTAGCTTTGTAGAAGGCTAGGGCTCTCCTTACATCGAGCGTATGGAGAGAAGTCTCGATTGCCGTCGTTGGGTTCGGGAAGAACGCTGGGAGAATAATGTCCTGGGAGACATGAAAGTTCGACACCACCTTAGGTAGAAATGAAGGGTCAGTGCGTAAAACGACTTTGTCCCTATGAAACACTGTAAAAGGTGGGTCAATTCTGAGAGCTCTAAGCTCGCTTGTACGTCTCGCAGAGGTGATGGCTATTAGGAAAACTGTATTGAATGATAAAAGTCTAAGGTCCGCTGTAGCCATAGGCTCGAAGGGTTTAGCAGTCAGTGACTGTAAGACCACAGATAAGCTCCATGACGGCACGACGTTCTTGATGGTCGGTATCGTGTTCTTCAACCCCTTCAAGAATGTTTTCGAGAGGGGGTGTGAGAAGGGCGAGTACCCTTCGACACCATCATGGAACGCTGCTATCGAAGCTAGGTGAACCCTGATCGAGGACAGTCTTAGACCTTGTCGGTAAAGTGATAGTAAATATTCTAGTATTGTAGAAATAGGGCATGAGTTTGCTGACTGATTGTTCTTTGAAGCAAAAGTTAGGAATCTTTGCCACTTCTTGGCATAAGATTTCCTCGTTGACGGTTTCCTCGATGCCATCAGTATTTGATCAACTGTTAAATTTACGGTACCGAGGGAGGCGTTGGGATTATCCTCCACGCCGTCATCTTCAGTGTGGATAAATCTGGATGCCGAACCTTGCCCCGGTGTCGAGACAAGAGGTTCGGTATCGACGGAAGCCTGATGTAATTTTGTCTCGATAGTCGAAGAGCATGCGGAAACCAGGCCTGTCTTGGCCACCACGGTGTTACTAGGATGCAGTCCGAATTGTCCATCCTGATCTTCGCTAGGACTCTTGTTAGGAGGGGGAACGGAGGAAAGATGTATAGGAGATTTCCTTTCCACGTTCTTGTGAACGCGTCTCCTAGTGAATTTTCTCCTTTTCCAGCTCTGCTGCAGAATCTGGAGCAGACTGCGTTTCCCTCGGCGGCGAAGACATCGACGGCTGGAAACCCCCAACATCGAAAGAGGTGTTGCCTGGTATCGACGTCGAGCTCCCACTCGTGGTCGGTGTGGAAGGACCTGCTGAGTGAGTCTGCGATGACATTGTCCTTCCCTGCGACGTGGACCGCTACCAGGTAAATATTCCTCTTCACACACCAGTTCCATATTCTGGTTGCAGATCGAGTCAGCGGGTACGACCTGGTTCCACCCTGCCTGTTGATATAACAGACTACAGTGGTGTTGTCTGTGGCTATCAGGACATTTCTGCCCTCGATGATCTGGGCAAAAGTCTTTATCGCATACTCCACTGCCAAGAGTTCTTAGGAGGTTGATATGCTCCTCCTTCAAAGAAGGGGGCCATCGCCCTTGTGCAGTAAGGTTGTTGCAATGGGCTCCCCAGCCTTCCATGGAGGCATCGGTAGCGATCGTTACCGAAGGCGATGGTCGTTGAAACGGGACGCCTTCCAACAAATTTCCCATCGAGCGCCACCATTTCAGCGATGCCCGTACTTGTCTCGGGATGGAGAGAAAGGTTCTGTGAGCGTTGTGGCGAAGGTCGAACGTTCTCAGGAACCATCCTTGTAAAACTCTCATGCGAAGCCTCGCAAACGTAATGACGGCCGTAGTGGCTGCCATCAAGCCAAGTAGCCTTTGAATTGTCCAGGCTGAGTGTCTCGATATCGACGATGGAGTCGTGAAGCGTCTTCGCTCTGGCCAGAGGAAGGAAGGCTTTGCCATCCAGGGATGATAAAGTCACCCCTATAAAGTCTATCTTCCTTCGAGGGGTTAGGATGGACTTCTCTTCGTTGACCCAGAGGCCTAACGAATTCAATAATAATTGTTTAGTTTTTCTAAAACTTGACTCCTTTTCCTTGTGTGTCATGTCTTTATTAGATTGTAAGCCTGAGGGCAGGGACTGTCTTTTTTGCTAAGTGTAAGCCGCTCCGAGAGCCTTTTTTGGCTGAGGAGCGGGGTATAAGTATGATAAATAAATAAATAATAAATAAATAAATAAGTTGAGGGTCGTAGATATATTGTCTCGCAGCGTGGATTTGTTCTCCGCTACCAGCAGCCAGTCGTCCAGGTATGGATAGATGATTTGTTTTTGTCTTAGGTGGGCGCAGACGACTGCCATCGTCTTCGTGAAGACCCTGGGCGCCATCAAGAGTCCGAAAGGGAGGACAGAGAATTGGAATTGTTGAGTTCCAATGGCGAATCGCAGGTAAGGTTGATGTGATTCCCTGATCGCTATATGGAAATAAGCATCCCTCAAATCTACCACCGCGAACCAAAGGCCTGCGTGAAGGAGTTGGAGTACCGAAGAAACCGTTGTCATTTGGAATTTCTTGGGGCTGATATAGTTGTTTAGATTTCTTAGGTCCATGATAGGTCGAAGACTGCCATCCTTCTTCGGGACCGTGAAGTAGCGGGAGAAGAATCCCTGGTTGATTTGATGTGGTGGCACCGGAGATATAGCTCCCTTCGATAGGAGGGTCTGAACTTCGAGAAGAAGAGGTGCGGACGGTGCTGTTACTTTCGGTCCCGAAGGAGGAGGAAGGACATCGAATTCGATGGCGTAGCCCTGCTTGATGATAGTGAGCACCCAGGAGTCGGTTGTTATTAACTCCCATTGATGGAAATGGGGTGCTAAACGGTTCAAGAATGGTGGTAGATTTGGGGCACGGGAGTCAAACCCGCTGTTTTTTGCTAAAGTCAGGTTGACGTTTATCCCCCTGGAATCGACTTTGGAAAGGTCTCTTCTTCTGCAACTGCTGTTGTTGTTGCCTAGGTTGGGGTTGATAATAAGGTCTGTGTTGGTATTGTTGGGCAGGTGGTTTTGTCCAACGACGCGGTTTGTATTGTTGGGACGGTGCATTGAAACCCATCCTTTTGGCTGTTGTACGGGCCTTATAGATGGTATCTAGTGCCTCGTCCGTCTTGGAGTTGAAGAGTCCTTCCCCGTCAAAAGGTAGGCTTTCAATTCTAGCTTTGGTCTCAGTTGTCAAATTAGCAGACCTGAGCCAAGCGTGCCTTCTTAAGGCTACAGCACCCATCATAGCCTTGGAATGGCAATCCGTCTGGTGCCTCGCTGTGGAAAGTTGTTGCCTGGCTATGGCAGACGCTTCAGACTGAAATACCCTGGCTAATTCCCTCTTGTCTTCTGGAAGGTGATCGCACAGTGACCCTATTTTTTGCCAAAGAAATAATTGGTATCGGGCCATCGTTGCCTCATAAGTGGCTGCCCTGATGCCAAGTGATGAGGAAGAATAGATTTTTCTCCCAGTTACATCGAGCTTCCTACCCTCTTTGTCAGTAGGTGCTGAGTGGGTTCTTTGTGATCGGCCTTGTGCTGATTCCACAAATATGGAGTTGGGTTTTGGATGTTGTAATAGAAAACCCGCATCCTTGTCTTGAATTCTATACATAGACTCTAATTTCCTAGAATTAGGCTGATTCGATGTCGGGGTTTTCCATGCTAGCTGGGCAGTCTGTATTAATGTTTGAGGCAACGGAATGGCTATTGGTGTATTATCATCGGTATGGAAGACATCATAGATCTTGTCTTGTACTTGCTCATCCGATTTTTGAATATCCAACCCTAAGGATTGAGCCATTCTTAGAACATGTTCGGCAAATCTCCCCGAGTCATCCGACGGCGAAGCTGGGTCAGTTGTGTAGACCGCGTCTTCTGGTGATGGGATCGACGGAACGATGGAGAGTGCAGATTCTGAATCCGAGGGATAGTCATTGTCCGGTGAAGAGGGCGCCTCGATTTGCTGCTGAATAGGCTGTAATGCCTGTTCTTGATGTGGTGCTGGTCGATGTGGAGACGCATCGACTTGGCGTCGAAGGGTTGATGCTGGCGATGAATGGTGAGACAACGGTGGAGCCAGTGGCATTCGACAAACCCTTGTTGGAGGCGGTGGATAAGCAAAATATGCCTCCGGAGGATATTGTAGCCTCCTTCCCTCGGGAAGGTAGTCATGTGGCCGATAGCCTTCCCAGTCATAGTACCTGTTTTCGGGTCTATAGTAGGCAACCTGGGAAGATCGATCCCAGTCTGGCCTAGGAGACTGCTGCACTTCAATTGGAGCAGGTCTAGGAGTTCCGGGTCTAGGCACTTTGGCCGCCTCATCTGTTGTTGTGAGGTGTGCCGGGTCTCGTGTTGAGGCCGCTGAGGTCGAATCTCTGATTTCCCCCTCCGAGAGGCTCGGGGGCTTATGTTGTCTTCGTATAGTGGGTGTCGATACCAGAGACGGTACCGACGGCTGATTCAGTACCGAAGAAGTTGCCGCTGCTGTCGGTAGCGAGGTCGGCACGGTACTGCTGGATTTGGATTTTCCAGAATGCCTCGGTGAGGACTTGTCCAGCCTTTTCTTCTTTTTCTTCTTCTTCTCCGTTTCGGAGGATCTAGGAGTCCGGGCTTTTATTGAAAGTTTTTTAGCCGCGGAACTCGCTAGCGACCGTCCTGGCGTGAGGGGTATCTCAGCCCTATAGTGCGCCACGGTCTCATCTCCCACGATGAACGAGGATATTTCAAGTTCCGTATCGGAGGTTTTTGTGGGTGGTTTGTCCATTTTGGCCTTCTTTGGCTCGGTAGCTCGAAGTGCCTTCTCCCACAGGATAGAGCGAAGTCTGTCTGCTCTATTTTTGCACGTCTGCTTTGTGAACGCCATACAATGGTGGCATGACTGAACTTTGTGGCTCACTCCTAAGCAGAGTACACACAATGAATGCCCGTCTGTCGGCGGGAGTTTAGCCCCACAGGACATGCATTTACGAAATGGGGCCTTCACTGCCATTTGCCTCAGCTGAAGCGTGGATTGAAAAATTGTACTAAATCTACTAATTTTTTTTTTTTATAGGAGAAAAAAGATGAATAGTTGGAAGAGAGATAGAAGAAAAGGTAAGTATACTAAATTTTAAGTAGAAATTGAGAAAAGTTTTTTCCTGGAGGTATAGAAACTAGCGTCTAGCACGATGGCGGACGGAAAAAAACTGAGGTAAGGGTGGGAACCCACGGTACTTGCGCAGTGGCATGGGGGAGGGGTTCCCGCCCAAAAGCGTGTCGCTTAGCTATTGGAGGTTCCGATCTAGGTCTCAGCGCAGGCGCAGAGCCCATATGTGTGATGCATAGAGACCACGATGAAGAACTCAATTATCATCGTAAATAAAAGTGGTGATAAGGGGCATCTCTGCCTTGTTCTTGAATTAAGTCTTATTTCCTCTGTTTCTAATCCATTATAACTTATTTTTGCTGTTGTTTGTACATATATTGCCTCTATTATATGTTTGAACTTACTTCCCAAACTATATATAAACAGCATATTTAATATGGATTTTGGTTTAACCATATCAAAAGCCTTATGTAAATCCAGCGTCATTATTATCATGGGAATCTTTCTTGTCTTACACATATTAATCATGCCAAAAAAATTCCTGATCGGGTGTGCAATAAATCTTTTTCTTCTTCTTTTATTGTGAATATCAACAAAACAGAACAGAAAACACATTGTGAAAATGAAAACACACACACCATACATTACGTATACAAGATTATTGTCAGTTCCCATCATATGTACCATTCATTAAAAAAGGGAGTTTTACAAAGGTTTCAAGAAAAGCAGACCAGATATCTGTACATTTATCCACTTGCAAGTTGTGTCTATATAACACCTGTTCAAAAGTTGAAAATATTATTAGGTCCTTGATCCACTGCATTATGGGAGGTGTGGATTTGTCCTTCCAATGTGATAGTATATGTCTTTTAGTTATCATAAGGACTCTGAATATGTGTTAACTTCCAAGAAGCTGGCAGGTAACTTTGGAGGACATGCATATTGTTCCATATTACAGATTTTTTCAATAAATGTTCATCCTTATTATAACCTCCTCGCAAAAAGGGGCAACTACGGGGTATTGCCAAAACATATGAGTTAAAGAAGCATTAGATGCATTACATCTCCAACAATTGTGCAAGTTAGACAAACCCTTATTGAAAAGGCATTGTGGAGTTCAACAGACCCGAAACAAACAAAAAATTGCTGAATAAGACGTAACCTGAGATCTATAGAAGCTTCAGGTACAGATGCTAGAGCAACCGTCCATTGTTTAGGCAAGATAGGGCTATTCCAATCTAGTCTTAAACTATGGGTATCACATTTACTTATATGGGTCATGGATCGATGTGTCAGTTCAGGTGTTATAAGTGTATCTAACAGTGTTGGAGGCTCTGAAGCTGTAAAAGCAGATGGACTAAACCTAAATTCCAGCAAGTGTCGCAACTGTAAGTATTGCCATTGAGCCATAGAAGGTAAATTATATTTAACACACAAGTCTGGAAAGGACAAAAACTCATCGACTGAGCCTATTAATTGATCCAAAGTAAAAATCATCTTATCTGTCCATGTCTTCCACAAAAATGCTTTCCTTCCAGTTCTTAAATTTGGGTTTACCCATATAGTCAATTTTGCATGAGAGAATGGATCAAACTGTAATTGAAATGATATTATATGCCACATTTCTCTAGCAGCCAGAATCGTACGATGGGGGTTACTTATTCTGATATGATAACTGAGTGCTATTAGGCATGTGCTCCGCTCCGATTAGAATCGGAGAATCAGAAGCGAATTGGCCTGCTCCGCCTTGCCCAGAGGCGGAGTAGAAGTGGACCGTGGACCCTTAGAAGCACGGCGAAGAGAAGCGCCCATAGGCAGAGTGCTTCTCTTTTCGCGGCGTGATCCAATCACCAATTTGAAAAATTTCGCCCATAGGATTGCATTGCGGAAAAGAATGGGGGATAACTGTGTTGTTTTTTAAGCTATCTTTCTGAAACGTCTTGTGCTTAGAGAGTCGTGGCTGGGGGTCATTTTGAGCCTACTCTCAGCTCTCTGCGTGGTGTGGTTCGCTTGCTAGAATTTTTGGAAAACTCGGGTAAAAAACCCAGGAAAGGTACCTTTTCGAAGTGCTGAGAGAGGCAGAGTCATGATCACATGATCCCAAAGTTGGAGGAGGGGATAGGCAAAACGGGTAACTTGGGATCCTGGGAAACACAACCTGAAATCATATACTAAGCAATAAATAACAGATAGGAAATACAGCACTGCTACCCACCCTAACCTTGGGGAACAACTGAATAGATGTGGTACAAGGGGATGAGGTCCCCTAGGGCATGTGGACGTGCCCAGTGCACACACTCTCCCACCCTGGAGGGTCATCAGAGCCCTCCAAAGTGTAAACCAGCGGAGAGAGAGTGAAGCTAATGCCTGTCATGAGTTGAAGTGGCAGGTCGCTTCTCAAAGAATGGTCCCTAGACAGGGACAGTCAAAATTGGGATATCCCCCTCTCCCTGGGCATGTCCACTTCCCTCTTACTGGTAAAAGACAGTTATAGCCTTTTTAAAAAAAATCTTCTTGTTGTTTATTCAGCAACACTGCTGCTTTTAATTCCACCCCTCCTTTGTTTATTTATTTATTTATTTATTTATTCCATTTTATATTTACACCCCATAGCCCAAGCTCTCCTGGCTTTTCCTCTTCAGTGAAGTCAGGCAGGCTTTCATTGTGGTTCAACTCCTTGTTGTTGTTGTTGTTGTTGTTGTTGTTATTGTTGCTATTAATATTAATTAGTACCGCTATTAACATTATTATTTTGTTGTTTAGTAATGGCTGTGATCACAGTAAAGTCAATCAACTCTGAAGCAAGGATCACAAAGCTTTACTCTTATCCTCCTAGCCTCCTAGTTATGGGATGCAAAAGAAAAGGCATCTCTCTGTGCTGCTCCCACCTCACAGGGATGGTTTGCATTACTGGCTTTGAAACTATTCTTGGCTCACTTCCTTGTGCCCCCAGAAATGTTTGCAGCCTGCCTGCCTTCCCTCCCTCCTCCCCTGCCCGCCTCGCAGGGATGGTTTGTGTGTGTCTTGCTTTGACTCAGGGGATAAGTCCTTCCTGCGCTCACTTAGACTTTTGGAAGTTCCAAATCAATTTTTCAAGTGTGGAAGAAGATTAATATTTAGGTTTATCTCTACTCCCCAATTCATGGCATGTTGGGATTCCCTTTGAAATGGCCCCATTGAGCTGTCTGCAGCTTTAAATCCCTGAGATACTGGGGTGTCCGATTTTCATAAATTCCCCCCAAATCAGGGGATGATGAGATTGGCTTGAGTCTTGGCATGCATGTGTATCCATGGATAAGCTATCATGGTGCCTAGTTTGAGGTCTCTAACGTAAAAATTGACGGAGATATCGAAAGGGGTGTGAATTGGGGTTATGGGTGGTGCGTTAGAGGTTAAAGCCCCGCCAAAAATCAGGGGATGTTGGTATTGGCTTGAGTCTTGGCATGAATGTGGATCTAGATGGCATCTGTGAGTGTGCCTGCTTCCAATTTTTTTATCTGTCAAAATGTCAGAGAGCAGTCCATGTCTGAAAATGGGGTGTCTGATTTTCAAATATTCCCCAAAAATCAGGGGATGATGGGATTGGCTTGAAACTTGGCATCCATGTGGACACATGGATAAGCTGTCATGGGACCAAACATGAGGTTTCTGACATGGAAATTGACGTAGTTGTAGCATGGAACTTGATTTGGGGTGAGTTAAAAGGTTTAAGCCCCGCCAAAAATCAGAGGATGATGGGATTTGCTTGAAACTTGGCATGATTGTGGATCTAGATGGCATCTGTGAGGGTGCCTGCTTCAAATTTTTTTATCTGTCAAAATGTCCAGAACAGTCCATGTCTGAAAATGGGATGTCCAATTTTCATAAATTCCCCAAAAATCAGGGGATGATGGGATGGGCTTGAGTCTTGGCATGCATGTGTATCCATGGATAAGCTATCATGGTGCCTAGTTTGAGGTTTCTAACATGAAAATTGATGGAGATATCGAAAGGGGTGTGAATTGGGGTTATGGGTGGTGCGTTAGAGGTTAAAGCCCCGCCAAAAATCAGGGGATAATGGGATTGGCTTGAGTCTTGGCATGAATGTGGATCTAGATGGCATCTGTGAGGGTGCCCGCTTCCAAGTTTGTATCTGTCAAAATGTTGGAGAACAGTCCATGTCTGAAAATGGGGTGTCCGATTTTCATAAATTCCCCAAAAATCAGGGGAGGCTTGGATTGGCTTGAGTCTTGGCATGCGTGTGTGCCATGGTGAGGTGTCATGGTGCTGAGCGAGGTTTCTAACTTTAACAGAAAAAAAGTTGTATACTTTTTTGGATTTCAATGCAAGCCTATGGGGGGAAAAAGCGGAGCTCTAATCTGGATCTGGAGCTCTGCAGCAGAGAGGAGCAGACTATAGGTGGAGCGGGCAGAGTGAAGCGGCCCAATCCACAAATTGCGGATCTGGAAGAGAAGCGGATCGGGGGGTCCGTGCACACCCCTAAGTGCTATCCATTTGGGAAAAAGTTCTAACCCTAAGGCTTCCAGAACTGACTGTGGTGGCAGTTCTGAGGGAGCAGAAGAAGACCAAAACTTAGTACAAGCCAATAGGTAAGCCTGATGGTACAAAGCTAGGTCTGCAAAACAAACCCCACCTTCTTTAATTGGAAGCTGCATTCATTTCAATGATATTTGAGGTGGGGAAGAACCCCAGAAGAATTTACAAAACAAAGCATTAAGTTGTTGAAAATATTTGCCAGGTATAAGTAAAGGAATCCCATGCATAACATTAAGAATTTGAGGTATAAGGTTCATCTTAAGTGTGTTCACTTTACCCCACAGACTCAACTTTAATGGTGCCCATGTCTCTATATCTTGTGTAATCTCACTAATCAGTTTATTTAAGTTTATTTTGATCAATTGAGATATATCTCTTGAAGTGAGTATTCCCAGATAGGTGATAAAAGCAGGGCACCACCGAAATTGGCCATTAGCCAACGCACTAGGAAATATGCTATCTCCAATCGGCATCAACTCTAACTATGACCAATTAACTGAGTAACCAGAAAGTTCACCGAAGGTGTTAATCAATTCCATCAAAGCAGGAATACATGCCTGGAGTTTAGATATAAACAATAAAAGATCATCAGCATAAAGAATAATTTTAAATTCTAAGTCAGCATGTACAAACTCATAAATACTATTCTGTGTAATTGCGCAAGCCAGCGGTTCCAAACATAGATCAAATATCAATGGGGAAAGTGGACATCCTTGCTTAGTACCTTGCTTGAGCATGAAAAACCAAGAGTTGGTCATAACTCTTGCTCTTGGAGTTGAATATAAAATTCTAATGTACTTTAAAAATTCTATTGGAAAGCCATAATGACTCAGAGTAGCAAGCATAAGCTTCCAATGTATTTTGTCAAAGGCCTTCTCAGCATCTAAAGAGACAATGGTCGCCTGATCTGTTCCATCTCTGTTTAAAGCTATCAAATCCACAACTAATCTAAAATTATCAGTCCCCTGTCTGTTTTTAATAAATCCCACTTGATCTGGACCAACCAATATTGTAATAACCTGTTGCAATCTATCAGCTAAAATTGCCGATAATATTTTAATTTCAATGTTTATTAGTGAAATTGGTTGATAATTGCCACAGTTAGAGAACTGTTAGGCTTAGAGATATAAGCAACATTTAATGATGAGGAAAGCGAACCCATGTCAAATATATATTTGTAAAGTTGATATAGCTTTTTTGAACCGCCCAGAGAGCTATGGCTATTGGGCGGTATAAAAATGCAATAAATAAATAAATAAAGTTTTGGAGCTAGAAAAGGTTTTATACCACTCAACTGGGAACCCGTCTGGACCTGGGGATTTTCCATTTTCCATTTTTCATACTCGTAATTGATTTTGTTATTTCTTCGAGTCTTATAGGAGCCATAAGGTATTGCCTTTGCGAAGCATCAAAGCAAAGGAACTTGATCTGAGCAAAGAAAGTATTCATATCCTGCTCCAATACCTCTCTAAAAACTTAAAAAAAAAAACCTATTGACCTGAACCTATGCATTCATTAATATGGAATTAATAGACAAGAAGCAAGCCACGAATGAGCAGGAAAGCAGACCACTAGGCTTCACCAGAAAGCTATTTCTGACAAGGGGGAGAAAAAAATGTAAAAGGTGTGGAAAGATATTAACAGCAACATGGAGGAATGCCCAGCATGGGGGAAAGTTTGCCATAATTGCAAAAAGAGAAATAATTTTGCCCAAGCATGCAATACAAGGAATAAAAGTCTGAGACTAATAAATGTGATACAGGAGAGAGAGGAACCTTTAGAAGCAAGAGGTAGCACAAGTTCACTGTTTCTGGGAGCAGTAACAAGGGCAGACAAAGAATAAAAAGAAGCCAATACAGACATAAAAGTAGGCAGAGATAAGAAAATTATTCAGTTCAAACTAAACACAGGAGCTGATGTCAACTGCATTCCAGCAAAAATATATTATAGATTGCTAGCAGAAGAGGTGGACCTAGGGTCTATTGATATACCAACCTTAACAGGATATAGAGGACATTCATTAAATGTGGCTAGTAGATGCACTTTGAGGTGTGAATGCAATAAAACTGTATATCCTTTAGAATTTTATATAGTTGAGACATCCACAAAAGCAGTTCTGGGATATTGTGCATGTCAACTACTGAACTTGATAAAGGTGATGAGGCTGGTAAACCCAGAACAAGTTGAACTAGCAAAGGAAAAAGTGAAAGAATGCTTTCAGATGTTTTCACAGGCTTAGGCTGTGCACCAGGCCATTGTCAAATAATGCTGAAACTAGTGATGTAGCAAAAATCTGGCCCTCCTAGGCCCCGGCATACATGCCCAGTGGATTTTTGCTCCACTGCACCTGCAGGGCAAAGGAGGCACAGGTCCAGGCAGAACCACCCTGACCTGCACATGGCCTTTGTCCTTTCCCCTGCTGCTGTAATGGCAGCCGGTGTTACCACAGTGTGTGTGTGGGGGGGGGGGATATGCAATTTCCCCAAGGCTGGGAAATTGCATATTTCCCCCTCTACACTAGTGAAGGGAGAAAACACACAATTTCCCCAGCCTTGGGGGTCTTAAAGGGCCTTGAGGTCCAGTACTGGGCAATAATAATAATAATAATAATAATAATAATAATAATAACAACAACAACAACAACAACAACAATAATAGACACTATTAACAGCTGCCATTAGAGTAGAGGGGGGAAATACACAATTTCCCCAGCCTGAGGAAATCATGCTTCCTTTCCTCCCCCCACACTCCAATGGTGGGGGGCAAAATGTCATCTGAATAATGATCTGGACCGCTGGATCTCACTCCGGATCTGATTCCGGAGCAGGTCAGAGGGGTGTGTGCATAGCCCTATCGACCACCCAATCAAGGTGAAGACGAGGATGAAACTTTTGAAAAGCAAACTGCCACTGTTTCAAGGAAGTGCGATGTAGTAGTTATGGGGGACTTAAATTACCCCAATATCTGTTGGAAGACAATTTCTGCCAAAAGTGGCCCTTCCAAAAAATTCCTGATATGTGTGGCTCATAACTTTCTCCTACAGAAAGTGGAGGAAGGAACTAGAAGATCAGTTATCCTTAACTTGATATTGACCAATGAGAATGACTTAGTAGATAAAGTGGCAGTTCAGGAACTATATATAGGAAGTGGAAGGAAGACCAGGCTACAAACGAAGAGTACAGTCAGGTAGCACAGAAGTGCCAAAATGGCATCAGGAAGGCTAAAGCTAAGAATAAGCTGAGGCTACCAAGGGATGCTAAAAGCAATAAAAAGGCTTTCTTCAGATACATAAATAGTAAAAGACAGAGGAAAGAAAGGGTGGTTCAACTGCTTAATGAGGATGGCAAATTGATAACAGATGACAAAGAAAAGGCCGAAGTGCTCAATTCTTACTTTGGCTCAGTCTTCCCCCAAAAGCGGGTCCAGGACCCCACCCTTGGAAAAAGTGAAGTACAAGCTGAAGGGGCAGGATTGCAGTTTGAGATTGATAAACAAATGGTCAAGGAACACCTAATTTCTTTGAATGAGTTCAAATCTCCAGGGCCCGATGAACTGCATCTTAGAGTAATAAAGGAGTTAGCAGAAGAACTGTCAGAACCACTGTCTATTATCTTTGTGAAATCATGGAAGACGGGTGAAGTGCTGGGCGACTGCAGGAGTGCTAATGTTGTCCCTGGCCACAGCTAGACCTAAGGTTTATCCTGGGATCATCCAGGGTTCGCCCCTGCCTGAGCACTGGATCCCCTGTGTGTCGCCTAGATGAACTGGTTTGACCCCTGGATGATCCAGGGATAAAGCTTAGGTCTAGCTATGGCCCCTATCTTCAAAAAGGGCAAAAAGGAGGAACCTGGGAACTACAAACCAGTCAGTCTGACATCCATCCCTGGGAAAATTTTGGAACAGATTATAAAGAAGTAAATCTAGAAGCACCTTGAAAATAATATAGTGATTACTAGAAGCCAGCATGGATTTGTCAAGAACAAATCCTAATTTGATCTCATTTTTTGATCAGGTAACCTCCCTTGTGGACTGTGGGAATGCTGTGGTCATAGTATATCTTGACTTCAGCAAAGCTTTTGACGAAGTGCCCCATGATATTCTGATTAACAAACTAGCTAAAAGTGGGCTAGATGGAACAATTATTAGGTGGATCCACAGTTGGCTACAGAATCGAACTCAAAGGCCGTAGCTAGACCTAAGGTTTATCCCTGGATCATCCCAGGGGTCCCAGGGGTCAAACTTGTTCATCTACGTGACACACAGGGGATCCAGTGCTCAGGCAGGGGCGAACCCTGGATGATCCCAGAATAAACCTTAGGTCTAGCTGTGGCCAAAGACTCTGTACAGCACCATGTACATTGATGGTGCTATATAAATAAATAAATAAAATAATAATAATAATAATAATAATAATAATAATAATAATAATAATAATCTGGGGAAAGGTAATGAGTGGGGTGCCACAGCATTCAACATTTTTATTAATGATTTGGATGACCAGGTGCAGGGAATGCTTATCAAATTTGCAGATTACACAAAATTGGGTGGGATAGCTAATACCCTGGAAGGCAGAAACAAACTTCAAAGTGATCTTGATAGGTTGGAGTGTTGGGCTGAAAACAACAGAATGAAATTTAATATGGATAAATGCCAAGTTCTACACCTAGGAAAAAGAAACCAAATGTACAGTTACAAATTGGGGGATACTTGGCTCAGCAATACTACAAATGAGAAGGATCTTGCAATTGTTGTAGATCACAAGCTGAATATGACCCAACAGTGTGATGTGGCTACAAAAAAACCAAATGCTATTTTGGGCTGCATTAATAGAAGTATAGCTTCCAAATTGTGCGAGGTTCCCCTCTAATCAGCACTGTTTAGGCCTCATCTTGGGTATTATGTTAAGTTCTGGGCACCACACTTCAAGAAGGATGCAGACAAGCTGGAGCATGTTCAGAGGAAGGCAACCAGGATGATCAGGGGTCTGGAAACAAATCCCTATGAGGAGAGACTGAAAGAACTGGACATGTTAGCCTGGAGAAGAGAAGATTGACGGGAGACTTGATAGCACTTTTCAATTACTTGAAAGGTTGTCTCACAGAGGAGGGCCAGGATCTCTTCTCGATCATCCTAGAATGTAGGACACGGAATAATGAGCTCAAGTTACAGGAAGCCAGTTTCTGGCTGGACATCAGGAATAACTTCCCGACTTGTAGACCATTACGACAATAGAACCAATTACATAGGCTTACTTCTGAGGTCCTACTTCTGAGTACTCAGAAGTAAGTTTCCCTCTGTTCAATGGGGTTTACTCGAAGGTAAGCATGCATCTGATTTTAGTATGACTTGGATGTAAATGCATTTGAAATCAATGGGATTTACTCTTGACTAAGGGAAGCAGCAGATCTGTAGTTTATAAACCTGGAGATGCACAGCTTCACATGATCAAAGGAAGAGAAGATCGATCTTTTGCACTTGTGCACTACCACGAAAATGGGTTTAAGGGGGTGATTAAAAACAACATTAAAAAAACCCAGCTATCACTGTGCCAAAATGAAGGCGCTGACGGCAAGGAGGGTGCATTTTCAACATTTCTTTTAAGGTGAAAATGCCTATGTAAGTAAATTTGAGTTGCAGAGCACAAGGGATCGGAAGAGACTTCAAAAGGGTGAATATGGATAAAAAGATAAAAATATCAACACTCAATGTTAAAGGTTTGGGGGCAGTCGTGAAAAGGAGGAGAATAGAACAAATGTTTCATAAAGAAGGATCGGATATTATAATGGTGCAAGAAACACACCAAGGCTCCGAGAATGCGAATATGATAAAATTAAAGTGGTTAGCTTATTATGAAAAGTCATTAGGGACGTCAAAAAAAATATGGAGTGGCCACTTTGATCTAAAAAAAAAGTGGGTTTATATTAGAAGAAACAAAAAAGGATGATAGTGGCAGATACCTTATGTTAAAAGGTAAAATTGAAGGAAAGGTATATACGCTAATTAATGTGTATGCCCCAAATGAGAGACATAGAGAGTTTTTTATAAAGCTATTTAAAGAAATAGAAGAATTCAAGGAGGGGTATGTAATATTAGCTGGGGACTTTAATATGGTTATGGATAATAGATGGGACAGGTCGAATCCCACTAATGTTGAAAAGAGGAATAATATAACTATATTGAATAAATTAGTAAAAGAAAATGATTATTCAGATTCTTGGCGTTTACTCAATGGGATTAAGCCTGGGTTTTCATATTTTTCCCCAGTTCATCATACATACTCCAGGATAGATTATATATTTGTCTCAAAAGATTTTGCAACGAAGATTTGTAAAATGGAAATGGGGGTAATAAAAGTAACTGATCATGCCTTGTTACGTTTAGAATTTGCAGTCAAGAAGAACTATAAAGAGGCATATAGATGGAAGTTGAATACAAAAATACTGAAATATAATAAAGTGGTAGAGAAAATTCAGAAGGAATTGTCGGAGTCATGGGAAATTAATGAAAAGGGAGGAACAGCTGGGTCAGTTGTTTGGGACACCATGAAGGCTGTAGTAAGAGGAATTTGTATTAGAGAGACATGTAGCTTAAAAAGACAACAACGTGCAGAGCAGGAAAAGTTAGAGATAGAAATTAGAAATTTGGAGGAAGAATATTGGCGAGGTAAAAATAAATATAAATTAGTAGAAATACAAGCTAAGAAGAAACAATTAGAAAATTTAAATTTAGAGGAGGTTCAAAAGAATTTAATATATATGAAAAGGGAATATTTCGAAAACAGTAATAAGAATTCTAGGTTGCTTGCCAGGCTCACCCAAAAAGAAAAAGGGAGGAATGGGATAGAAGTATTGAAGGATAATCGAGGGAATTATTGTCATATAATGAAAGATAAAATAAAAATTTTCCAGGAATTTTATCAGGAACTATATAAGGGTAAAGAAATACAACAAGAAAAGGTGGAGGAATATATTGGAAGGTTTATAAAGAATGGAATAAAACCAGAATATAAAGAGCTAATGGAGAAGGTAATAACTCAAAGAGAAGTTGAAGATGTTATTGATAATTTGAAAGTTGATAAATCACCGGGAGCAGATGGTTTAGGACCAGAATATTATAAAGTTTTCAAAGAATTTTTAGTTCCAAAGTTATTGAAACTTTATAATATGATATTATTAGGAGAGAAGATACCTGAATCATGGGAACACTCATTGATAATTCTAATTCCAAAACCAGATAAAGACCTGACTAGTCCTGATTCTTATAGACCTATCTCGTTAATAAATCAGGATGCCAAAATTTTCTCATCTATTATGGCTAAACGGTTAAATAAATTTATATCAGAATATATAGGAGAAGATCAATGTGGATTTGTGGCAGGAAGGCAGATGCATAGTTTAGTGGGAAGAGTTTTAAATGTAATAAATGCAATAAAAAAGTCAAATATCAAGGCAGGAATTATGGCATTGGATATTTTTAAGGCCTTTGATTGTGTGAGCTGGCAGGCATTAAAGATCATTGTAGATAAATTGGGATTTGGAAATAAATTTAAAAACATAATAGAACAGTTATATTCCCAAAATACAGCTGTAGTGGTGGTAAACGATGGACTCACTGAAAAGATACGACTAGCCAGAGGTACAAGACAAGGATGTCCGCTCTCGCTGGTCCTGTTTGTAATGGTTATGGAAGTATTGGCGAAGGCACTAAGGGAGGATGAAGAGTTAGAAGGAATTGGAGAGGTAAGGGAAATAAAGTTAAATATGTTTGCGGATGACACCTTATTGACCATTAAGAACCCAATAAGAAAAATAGAAAGAATTAAATATCAGTTGAGGGAATTTGAAGAAATTACAGGGTTAAGAATAAATTGGTCTAAATCAGAGATGATGTTGTTTAATTATACTAAGAAGGAAGAAAAGGAATGGGAACATAAGGAAATAGAAATGAGAGGAGGAGATTAAATATTTGGGAATTAAAATTACAAAAAATTTAGAGAATCTTGAAAAGGAGAATTTAATGAGGTTAAAGAAAGAAATATAAAGAAATATAAAAGATTAAATTTATCTTGGTTTGGAAGAATAGCCTTAATAAAAATGAAGATTTTAGCTAAAATTAATTTTGTGTTTAGGATGTTACCAATAAAAATATCAGAAACTGAGATAAAAAGCTGGCAAAATATTATTAATAAATATTGTAATGGAGAAAAGAGAGCAAGAGTGAATAAAAATAATTGGTATCTAAGCCAAAAAAAGGGTGGATTGGGTCTCCCAAATATAAAATTATACTACGCAGCAAATAAATTAAGACATATTGTAGAAGCAATTATACGAGTAGGAGATTTATATTGGATGGAAGAAAAAACTATAAGTAATGTAGAGATGAGTTTGGACAATGTCTTCTTTAAAGATGGAGGGAGAAAGTGGGTTGGAAGTATAGATAATCCACTCCTGAGGATTGGAGTAAATTTAAAGGGAAGCTGCTTCCGAGCAACTCTCCCTTAGCACCGATAATAATGTTAAAGAATTTCCCAGAGGATCTGAAGGGTAGATTATGTAAAATATTAAAAGAGAAAAGTAAAATGAAATTAAAGGATTGGTTAAGAGATATAAAAACAAGAGAAGATATGGAAAAATTGTTAAAGGAGAAAAAATTATCTTGGTTAGAATATGGGCAATTAGAACAATGGAATAAAAAGTGGATTAAAGATAATAGAGTTTGCAGAAAGATGATGAAGTTTGAAGAGTTAATAGCAAATAAGGAAAAAGGTAAAGGAGGAAGTATAGTTTTAAAAGGGTTAATGAGTGAAATATATAAAATATTGTTAGAAAAGGAGTTTAGAGAGAACTCAGAGAAAATGGTATGGGAGTCAGATTTGAAGGTACAAATAGGGCGACAGAGATGGGAGGGACTTTGGAAACAAAGAGTGTTGAGAAGTTTGTCAGTGAGAAAAAAGGAGAACTATTTTAAAATTTTGTGACCCCGGGGTGATACCTAACCCCGATTAGATTAAATAAGATAAATGATCAGCATTCAGCAAATTGTTGGAGAGGTTGTGGGGAGAAAGGAACGTATTTACATATTTGGTGGCAATGCAAATATGTACGAAGATTATGGAAGATGGTGTTTTCAGAAATTGAAGAAATAGTGGGAATGAAAATAGAACAAACACCAAAGATTGCATTACTGTCACTATTTGAAGATATAAAGTGTGGAAAAGAAACTATAGAGCTGATATCGAGTTTGCTGGTTGCAGCACGATTGATGGTAGCCAGGAACTGGAAGATTCAAGGGGAATATTCTATTGGAGAATGGTATAAAGAAGTATGGGATATAGCCATTAATGATAAACTGACATGTAATATTAAGTGGAGAAAAGGCGTAACTAAAATAAATGAGTTTGAAGGAATCTGGAAACAGTTCCTAATATTCGTGTTTACTAAGGGAAGTGGGAAACCGCCAGCAGAAGAAACGATAAGATTTTGGACTCAGGAATAGATCCCGAGGTGGGGGGTGCACTTTTATGTTAAGAATGATTATGTTGTAGTATGATAATGTATAGGTAATCTATTAAAAAATATTAAAAAAAAGAAAAGAAAATGCCTACTCAGGACTAAGAACATAGAGTTAAATAGGACCTCTCACCCTTCACAGTTCTGAATCGTTTTCAAAGGCAGCCTCAAGTACAAAGGAGCCCTACAACATGTCAGCAAGAATTCAAAATGTGATTTGCAGCTGCAGGGTGTGAAACAGGAGGCATTCTTCCACCACCACCACCCAGCACAAATGGCAGAAACTATGGACAAGTGATCTACTAGGGACAGAAACCAGGAAATGGGATTCCCTGGTAAAGAGAGACCCTTGGAATGTGCAGCGAGATCTGGTAATCTGTAGCAAGTCTGGGGCCTGCACTTCAAACCCCTAGACAGCTGCCAGGTCTGATGGCCTACCCTTGAGCCCACTTTCATTTTTGGGTTGGCTCAGCACTCCAAGGGACACCACCAGTCAAGAACCATCCTTTGGCTCTGGTCACCTTCACATCTCCAAAAGGGATGCACGAAAATTTCATTCCAGTCATTTAAGAACCCAAATGCAAACACGAGCCC
The DNA here is from genome assembly GCF_023053635.1 of Elgaria multicarinata webbii. Classification (NCBI taxonomy): domain Eukaryota; kingdom Metazoa; phylum Chordata; class Lepidosauria; order Squamata; family Anguidae; genus Elgaria; species Elgaria multicarinata. The sequence goes on from NC_086171.1 coordinate 94,832,627, forward strand.
ATTTTGCAGGCAAAGCTCACACATTCCTAAGCTATTGATGCTCTTTTGCAGAAAGGAAGGGAAAAAAGTGCATTTTCATACTCTTGTCAATGAAGGGAAGCACGTGTTTTTAAAAAGGTGCCTCCAAATGTGTACATTTTTTTGGATGGTGGTTGTGGGGACCTTACAAGCAGGAATGGGAATGAGGAATGCTGAGCTTCAAGGTGGAACTGGGAGGACGCCATGTGCTTGATCCTTGCTGATTCTCCCAACTGTAGCCTTAACAACAAAGCATACACACCGAGTCTCCGCTGCCCACTTTCCCGACCACCTTACTATCTTTTAACAGAATGCATGAGGACGTAGCGTTGCAGTATAATTTATAAACTCCATTATGGAGTCTCTTGCCTGCTAATGAAGAAGCACTTCTACCAAGTTCAGATGCCTCAAGTCCATTTTGCAGGACCTGGGGGCTTCCTGGCCTCGAACCAAAGGCGGCCCCTTTTATCTGCCTTGGCAGGGCTCCCATGGGCTGGCACGATCAAAGCCACAGGCACCCAGACCTACTTGGCGATAAGGAGGAAAATACCCTCTTCCGCAACAACGGATGCCAGAGTTGGAATGGATTGGATGGCGCAAATGCTCCCGAGCCCTATGGAGAGCAAACCAAGTGAAAGCATCACACAAACCACACCAGAAAGAGGACTGGGAGGGACTGTGGAAACAAAGAGTGTTGAGAAGTATGTCAGTAAAAATAAAAGAGAATTATTTTAAAATTTTGTGGAGGTGGTACCTAACCCCGACAAGATTGAATAAGATAAATGAGCAGCATTCAGCAAATTGTTGGAGAGGTTGTGGGGAGAAAGGAACGTATTTACATATGTGGTGGGAATGCAAATATGTACAAAGATTATGGAAGATGGTGTTTTTTGAAATTGAAGAAATAGTGGGAATGAAAATAGAACAAACACCAAAGATTGCATTACTGTCACTATTTGAAGATTTAAAATGTGGTAAAGAAACTAAAGAGTTGATATCGAGTTTGCTGACTGCAGCACGATTGATATAGAAAGCTCCAGAAGTTGCCCCAAAACCACGTTCAGATACCCGTTCCTGGCTAAAAAGCGTATTGCGCGGAACTGGCCGTATCGGCAGCTTCCAAGTGAGGTAAGTCAACCTAACTCACCAGACGCACATAACTAGGTGGGACAGAAGTAAAAAGCTCCAAAAGTTGCCCCGAAACCTCATTCAGATACCCGTTCCGGGCAAAAATGTGTATTGCGCAAAAACGGGACGTAAGGGCAGCTTCCCAATGAGGTCAGTCAACCAAACTCACCAGACTGATGTAACTAGGTGGGACAAATATAGAAAGCTCCAAAAGTTGCCTCGAAACTACGTTCAGATACCCGTTCCAGGCAAAATCGCGTATTGCGCAAAACAGGCCGTAACGGCAGCTTCCCATTGAGGTAAGTCAACCAAACTCACCAGATGTACATGACAAGGTGGAACAAGTATAGAAAGCTCCAAAAGTTGCCCCCAAACCACGTTCAGATATCCTTTCCAGGAAGAAGTCGGTATAGCGCAAAATGGGCCATAACGGCAGCTTCCCAATGAGGAAAGTCAACCAAACTCACCACATGCACATAACTAGGTGGGACAAATATAGAAAGCTCCAAAACTTACCCCGAAACAACCTTCAGATATCCGTTCCGGGCAAAAACGCGTATTGCGCAAAAACGGGATGTAAAGGCAGCTTCCCAATGAGGTCAGTCAACCAAACTCACCAGACGCACATGACAAGGTGACACAAACATAGAAAGCTCCAAAAGTTGCTCCAAAACCACGTTCAGATACCCGTTCCGGGCAAAAACGCATATTGCGTTAAACAAGCCGTAATGGCATCTTCCTAGTGAGGTAAGTCAACCAAACACACCAGACACACATGACAAGGAGAGACAAATATAGAAAGCTCCAAAAGTTGCCCCGAAACAACGTTCAGAAACCCGTTCCGGGCAAAAGTCTGTATTGCGCAAAATGGGCCGTAAGTGCAGCTTCCCCATGAGGTAAGTCAACCAAACTCACCAGACTCATATAACTAGGTGGGAAAAATAGAGAAAACTCCAAAAGTTGCCCCAAAACCACGTTCAGATGCCCGTTCCAGGCAAAAACGCATATTGCGCAAACGGGCCGTGACGGCAGCTTCCCAAGGAGGTAAGTCAACCAAACTCACCAGATGTACATGACAAGGTAGAACAAGTATAGAAAAAAGCTCCAAAAGTTGCCCCAAAATCATGTTCAGATACCCTTTCTGGGCAAAAACGCGTATTGTGCAAAACCGGCAGTAACGACAGCTTCCAAGTGAGGTAAGTCAACCTAACTCACCAGACGCACATAACTAGGTGGGACAGATGTAAATAGCTCCAAAAGTTGCCCCAAAACCACGTTCAGATACCCTTTCAGGGCAAAAACGTGTATTAAGCAGAACGGGCCGTAACGGCTGCTTCCAATTGAGGTAAGTCAACCAAACTCACCAGAGGCACATAACTAGGTGGGACAGATGTAGAAAGCTCCAAAAGTTGCCCCAAAACCATGTTCAGATACCCGTTCCAGGCAAAAACGCATATTGCGCAAACGGGCCGTAACGGCAGCTTTCCAATGAGGAAAGTCTACCAAACTTACCAGATGCACATGACAACATGAGACAAATATAGAAAGCTCCAAAAGTTGTCCCGAAACCACGTTCAGATACCCGTTCTAGGCAAAAACGCGTATTGCTTAAAAACGGGACGTAAGGGCAGCTTCCCATTGAGGTAAGTCAACCAAACTCACCAGATGCACATGACAAGGTGGAACAAGCATAGAAAGCTCCAAAAGTTGCCCCAAAACCATGTTCAGATACCCATTCCGGGCAAAAGTCCGTATTGCATAAAACAGGCCGTAATAGCAGCTTCTATTAATGATAAATTGACTTGTAATATTAAGTGGAGAAAAGGTATAACCAAAATAAATGAGTTTGAAGGAATCTGGAAACAGTTCCTAATATTTGTGTTTTCTAAGGGAAGTGGGAAACCGCCAGCAGAAGAAACGATAAGATTTTGGACTCAGGAATAGATCCCGAGGTGGGGGGTGCACTTTTATGTTAAGAATGATTATGTTGTAGTATGATAATGTATAGGTAATCTATTAAAAAATATTAAAAAAAAGAAAAGAAAATGCCTACTCAGGACTAAGAACATAGAGTTAAATAGGACCTCTCACCCTTCACAGTTGAGCGGAGAACCGCCCCTCCTCTTGTTAGCAAGACCAGACTTAGACACACACACCCCAACAAAGAACGGGATGGTCAGATAGCATGCAATGACAGCAATACATGGGAGGGAGGAGCGCATTTATTTCACAGGGAGGAAAAATAATCCAGGCTTTCCCTGCTCCAGAAAGAAACCAAACATGGAGGGGCGGAGGCAAAATGAGTGCAGGACGTGGACAACGTCATGTGAGTACCAAACTGAAAAACTGCATACCAGGCCTGGCGAATGTGTGATAAACCACTGGTGTGATGGAGCTCTATATCTGATAATGGGAAACAGTATACATCAGCTAAATTTGTAACTTTTGCCAAGGGGTGGAGTTTATTTATTTTATTTAAAACAATTCTTTCCGGACAAAGCCCTCACAAAGTGGCTTACAATAAAATACATAAATGTTAAAAGCAATAAAATATTAAAATTTTAAACAATAAAGCAGCAATTAAAACAGTAAAACTAACCAAAAAACCCAGCAGGAACAACAATAGCTGCAATAATAACAACAACAATACTCATCATGCAAAGGCCATGGTAAAATAAAATCTTTTTAAGACCTTCTTGAAAGACTGCAAGGAAGTTGCATGGTGGACTTCCAATGGAAGTTTGTTCCAGAGGTTTGGGAAAATGAGAAGGGCCTCTTTTTTTGATCTTAAAGTGCTGGTAGGCTGATAAGGGTGAAGGCGGTATCAAAAAAATAAACAAAGTTTGTTTGGTTACGGGTGTTGTTCCCTATGTCTGTTTGTATTTTAACTGTTAAAATCTCATCTGTTTTTAGCTCCTGAGGAAGGATTTTGTTAAATCCGAAATGTCGAGCCTTTTTAAAAAAAGAACCATTAAAGATTTTAACTGTTTTCAGCAGCACCAGAGCTTTCCTCTCGTTCCTTTTCCATCTAGTGGTGCTTTTCTTCCCTGTAACTACACAACCACTTTGTGATACAGGCTAGGTCGGCATGCTCATCCAGGATCAAGTCCTGGATAGCAGCTGTTTTCCCATTCACTGACCTGGCATTTACCAGCAGCAATTTCAACCCTGGGGGTCTGTTGCCAGGGCCATCCAGGTTATTTGAATTGGGGGAAAGTTTGGGGACAGCCAACATCCTGTTGTTGCACCCTCTCTTTTTAAGGTGTAACTGTCTCCCCCCTCTGTATCTTCCTCTGCTCTATATAACTCTGAAGGCTGCTCCTTGACTCTCATCACCTCCCCCTTCTTTGGAAAACACCTATTTGTCATGGCAGGCCGGTGGTACTGTTGCATAAATTATGCCTAATCTGAGTGTATCCAAATCCAATATTGAAACACTCGCAAATGATCACAGGCAAGGTGTTGGACTCCAAATGTTTATTCTCAAGAATAAGGTGACCTCTTGGTGCTCACGCTGCTAAATCAGAATCACATGGCGCTGAGGCAAGACAGTAGCTTATATACTTCCATGCAGTGGCCAGAAGGAGAATTGCATCTGAGATTACTTGGCCACCATTGCCATGTGCCTTGCTTCCTTGTTCCCAGGTGTGCTTTGCGCCTGTACCCCTCCCCTATTGGTGATGTGGCTAGGGGGCTAGTCACAAGGACTTGGCTGAGTTTAACTGGTCAGTGTCATTTGAAACTGACCTAGGGTGTTAAAATGCACCTAAGCGATGTCTGGGCAGCTAGCCGGTGGAGTGGATTCGGCAAGATTAACCTAATCAGCATCCTCTGGAGCTGACAAGGCTAAGGGGCTTGATGTGTGCCTATGTGCTGCTTGCACAGGGGTAAATGGAGTTCTTCCTGGGGGCATCTGGCCACTCCCCCTCCCTGCCTTGTGCGCCCCTTTACCTTTTCTAGTTGTCCCCATGCGTGTTCCTGGAAGTGAAGCGGGGCTTGCGAAGGGGAAAATATCAAGGGGAATGGACATAGCTCTCAGCAGAGTGTCCCAGGGAGCGTGCGGGAGTATGTGTGTGTGTGAGTGTGCACATGTGTGCTGGTGCGCATGCATACACGTGTCTGAATGCATGTCTGTGTGTCAGGATGCATGTTTACGTGTCGGGGGAAATAGACATTCTAGATTTTACATCAGTACCCTCACACAATATTAAATGGAGGCAGTCTAGCAAGCCAAAAGTAGAAAAAAGCAATGCCCCTTTAACTCCTTTAAAGCAGGGGGACAGGCCCTTGCCCTTGTGGTCCTGCCCCCACAGGAGCCTGCATTTTATTCCCCCAGGCCCCAAAAGTTGTTGCAGTTGGGGGGGGCTCTTTGCTGGGCCAGCTGAAAAATTTCAGGAGGCAGCTGAAAAATTCAACAGTAGGGTGACCATATTTTGGAAACCAAAAAGGAGGACAACATGGCCGCCCCATGGGGGTGTGCCCACCAACATGTCCAGCCCCCAAGGGGGGGTGCCCACCAACATGTCCAGCCCCCAAAGGGGCGTGCCCACCCAAACATGGCCTTGGTCACAGGTCTGATTTCACAGCACACAATTAAGACAGACCTGTTCTACATTACATCTTAATGTTAAAATCATAGAATAGCAGAGTTGGAAGGGGCATTTATTTTATTTATTTATTTATTTAGAGTATTTTTATCCCGCCCTTCAGCCAAAAGGCTCTTGGAGCGGCTTACAATGTATCAATAAAGAAGACAGTCCCTACCCTCAGGCTTACATTCTAAAAAAAAGACATGACACACAAGGAAAAGTGTATGGGGAGGGAAGAGGGAGAAAATAAAAATAAATTAAGGAGACTGCTTAGGCTGGTGGGAAGGCCCTGCTCCGTCCTCTCATCTCCCAATGGAGGGGCAAACCAACAGCTCCTTCTTCCCCACATGGTGAAGATGTTAGCCCTGTGTGTGTGGGGGGGTGTTTCCAACTGAAGCAGGCTGGGATGGTGCCTATAAAATAAAATAAATGCAGACTCTCCCTAAAACCTTAGCTACAGAGAGAAGCAATACTGTAACTGCCCCCAAAAACTCTCCTAAGCAATCTCTTGCTGTGTCTAGTGCACTGCTAGAGAAACTGAAGCTTCACTTACAGAGCCAAGTAAGCCCATAGAACAACCAGTTTTAAAAGCTCCCCCAATTCAATCTCAAGTTCAAGAGAAAACCCAATTTAATGTTTCTGCCATGCCAAGTTGTAAAGAAACTCCTATGGCATGCTCAGAAATAGAAATTAAAAATATAAAGCATGTTAAAGAATGCTACATAAAACAACATAAATCTGAACTATTATTATTATTATTATTATTATTATTATTATTATTATTATTTATATAGCACCATCACTGTACATGGTGCTGTACAGAGTACACAGTAAATAACTAGTAGCAAAGTCTAATAAAGAAAACATTGTGTTTGCAAACCAGCTGTTGCTTCCTGATAAGCAACCTGTTCATACCAGAAAAACTTCAAAAATAGAGCCTCCAATGGCAAGAAGAGTCTACCTCAAACCTGAATTAAATTTAAAAATTAACCTAGTTTTCTCTCTAATCTATTAAATAGTCTCAAAGTGCAGCCACCAGAGTAGACAAAAATTACACGCATTGGGTAGACCCTTGTAAGGCACAAGGAGAGCCCCTCCAAGACAGAGCATAGCATTTGCCTAACTAAAGCTGAGAGTGTCCTTTGCTTGCAGTCCAAAGAATGGACTGTAAAGCCCCCTGACTATTAGCTTTTTTCAATTGCAATTACTCAGTCAAGCTTTGCACAAAGAGCACCAGTAACTTTCAGAGTAATTGCTTTAGTTTTCTTTATTCTAGCCAGCCATGCAAGTATGTTTAAAGAATAAGAAATGCTGCCACCCCCAAAGCCCCCTGATTGAAAGTTTCACTCAGCTTTAACTAGCCCTTGGCAGCCTAGTCGGACTTTATACTGTTAGTTTTACCCTACCTTGTGCCTGTTTGCATTCTCTTCCCCTCCTTATTGTTTTACTATGATTTTATTAGAATATAAGCCTATGCGGCAGGGCCTTGCTATTTACTGTTTGTACAGCACCATGTACATTGATGGTGCTTTATAAAATAATAATAATAATAATAATAATAATAATAATAATAATAATAATAATAGCCAAGAACATGTGCAGAGTAAAAATTTAGCCTCTAAATCTTAAGGAGAAAAAAAAGATGCAGATTCATATACATAGTTATTGTTTTGTTATTGCTTTTCATCCAGCGATCCACGCCTCTTTGTAGTTAATTTCCTATGCAGGTTTTTGCAAACACCATCATAACCCTAAAGAGATGCAAGAAGTCTTCTCAGAAAAGTAATAATGAAAGATGGAACCCAGATGAACTGCAGTACAGAAGACCAGAGTCCAGATGACACCAGTTGCAAGAAAACTTGCTTTTGAAGAAGCTCTAGAAATTTCAGTCCCATCAAGAACTGATATCTCAGCTGAATAAAAATAGAACTTTGAGTGAAATTGTTTTACTCCTGTATAAAGAAAGATGTGCTCTCTTCCAATTGTTGTTTTCCCAAAACATTTATAGTGTTAATATTGTGAAGTTTACCCCATGCTTCCCTCCTTAATAGCAAGTTTCTTTGTCTATCCTAGTACATTCAACTCTTCTTCCATTCCCTCCACCAGCTAATCACCATACATAGGCAGTCACACATAAGCAATAAGCAAGAATGAAAGAATCATATAAAATGTGTTCCCCCACCTCAGAAAGAATATGTTTAAGTGCCACAGTTTTTATACTGTCAGTAGTATTGTGTATTGCCAGATTATCACTTTTGTGTTTTCAGCATGAACATGTTTTTGCAATACTGTATCCTGTTTTAAGGATAAATTCTAATTGGCTATAAAGTCTAATTAGAAAGAGTAGTGACTATGATTCTAGGCCAGTGAAATAAGTCTCCAGTTCCAACCTGTATAATTGTTGTGAAGATGCCACCAATAAGATTGGTTTGTCATCAATGGGGGGAGTGGTTACAAGGCAGCTCCTGTGAGCAGGACGGACTTTTTTGTATACGGGTCTAAAACGCATCACGTAACAGCCTGCAAATGTTAGCCATGGAACAAAATGGATTAAAGCTTGTCTTAGCTTGTTTCAACTTCAACCAGACATAACAGTCAAAAACAACCAAGAAAAACACACCTACATTGAAATTGCAATACCTATTCTGAATCAGTAAAAGACAACATGACTTGGCAAAGCCCATCATGTTCATCTAGAAAAGCCACCACAAGCAAGAAAAGAGAGATAGATGATGATGATGATGGTGGTGGTGGTGGTGATGATGATAATAATAACCCTGTTAATTTTTAAAAGTTTCTTTAAGAAGGATGAACAATTGTCAGCCACTGTTACAAAATATACGTCATGCCAATTATAGTAAACAAATTAGAAAGGAAGGTCTATGGGTCGAAAATGCATTATTTAATAGGAACTTCACCTCCAAATCATCCCCCCAACTCACAGAAAACTACAGCCACCCCCACTGCAAATATGCACATGCATTCATTCAGTCAAACAACCAGGCATCCCATTCAGACATCAATACACTCACACTGCCAGCACACCTGCATGCACACACACACTCAGCATCACTCACTCAAAAAACATGCATACATGCATTCACTCAAAGACCCCATGCACTCACACACAAACACACAAACTTCAGTCTCTTACCTCCTCCTGTTGCTGCTCCTGCTTGCTGCTGCTTCTGCACGGGGGGGGGGGGCTGGAGGCTGCGTTGCTGGAAGTTCCTGCACGCAGCCCCCAAGCACTCACTACCCACCCCACGCGGCGGCCATCTTGAATGTCGCCCAAACTCATGCGAGATCTCGGCTGCTGGCTGGGTCCCAGCCAGCTGCCGAGATCTCGCGTGATTTCAGGTGAGATTCAAGATGGCCGCCACCACTCACTAGGGAAATTTAGGCCTGGTAAGTTGGGGTTTATTAAGGCTCCCCCGGCTTCCGTTGGGGCCGGACAAAAGGGGGGGAAGGTATTTCCAGCCGGACGCAGATTCCCCCCCCGTTTCCCGGGCGTGTCCGGACGAATCCGGACGTTTAGTCACCGTATTCAACAGGCCAAGTAAACCCCCACAAGGCAACACACAACAGCAGGCTGACCACTTGCCTTGCAGTGGTGCAGAGCTTCCTCTCTGTACCTCTCTGCTTCCTCTCAGTATTGCACCACCAGCAATTAGCCAAATTAGACAATCACTTATTAAGGAGACATTGTGGTATCCAATAGACACAAAACAAACATTTTTGCTGAATAAGATGCATCCTAAGATCCATAGATGCCAAAGCAGCAATCCACTGATTATGCATTTCATGGTGGTATCCACAGCAGTTTCTCAAATTCCCAAATACGTCCACACACAGGTCCAAAAGTTGGGGATCTCTGCCTCATCTCTTCCACACTCAGATACATCCCAAGTACCATGGTGACTAATTTGTTATTCATGGGAATTTTACAAACCCTACAATTCTAGAGATGAATAGGATCCCCTTTGTTCTTGGCTCTCCTCCAGCCTTAAATGCCATCTCAAACCCTACTCACTGCATATAGAGGCCAAAGCAGCTGATTGCCAGCTCCGGAGTCTTTTAAGCCATGTTGTCCATTGGAATAGAATGAAAAGGTTGTTGTTTGCCTCTGCGCTCAAAAGTTTGATGCTGTGAATAGGATGTCAGAAGGAGAACAAACTGCCTTTGCATAGCAATGAAGCCAGCTTTATCCCACATGTCTGAGGAGCTGGCACACCACAGGGAAAGCACACATAACTCAGTCTGGTGTTTCAAACAAGCTTTGCTTGCTTCTGTGAAACAATGGGGCTTCAGCAACAAACAGGTTGGCTTTAGGGACACTGGCAGCCCCCCCCCCTCGCATTGCTCTTTTTCATCAGGTACAGTGGGGCAGACAAAATAGGTCCATTCAGGTGAGAAACAGCAAGGGGGATCATTTAAACTGCTAATCAGCAAAGTCACCACCATTTAGGCAGGAATTATATAGGGGGCAGGGCAGAGAGTCAATGCAATGCAAAATTCTGTACCAAAGATTATGTGACCTGAATCAATTATGCACATTTGCACATATTTGTTTAACCTCCTTAATTTGTTCTCCTTCCACTAGGCAGAAGGAGAGTCAAGGAGCTCTGCAAGCAACTGAAGCAACTAACCCCATCACTATAAGTCCCACTTGTGTGATTTCACCAGGCACTGTCCACACATTTTTCAGGCTAATCTTTCCAGACTCAGAAAGTGAAGTATACATTTGGCAAATGCATAAAACACACATTTGGTGTTGTATGCAAAAAATAACATTGTTAGCATCCTCACCAATTGCAACCTGGGTTTGGAGGTGTGTCAACTGGTTCTGGATGGGGTTACACTCCCCCTGAAATACTGTGTTCGCAGCTTGGGGGTGCTTCTGGATCCGTAGCTCCAAATGACAGCCCAGATAGATACGACGGCCAGGAGTGCCTACTATCAGCTTCAGCTGATATGCCAGCTACACCCCTTCCTAGAGTTAGAAGACCTAAAGACGGTAGTGCACACACTGGTAACTTTAAGGCTTGACTTCTGCAATGCGCTCTACATGAGGCTACCACTGTGCCTAGTCTGGAAACTTCAATTAGTCCAAAATATGGCAGCCAGGCTGGTCACTGGTACACCTAGAGGTGACCACATTACATCAGTTTTAAAATCTCTTCACTGGCTGCTGATTAGTTTCTGGGTGAAGTACAAAGTGTTGGTTATTACCTTTAAAGCCCTACATGGTTTGGGTCCAGGCTACCTGCGGGATTGCCTTCTCCCATACAATCCGCCACGCATACTCAGGTTCTCTAGGAAGAATCTACTTCAGCTAGCAAAAACTAGATTAACAACTGTTACCCAGAGGACAGTTCTTCTGCTGCCCCCAGATTGTGGAATGGCCTGCTGGAGGAGATTCATCAACTTGACAGTCTTTTAGAGTTTAAAAAGGCAATAAAGACTGATCTATTCTGGCAGGCCTCTCCAGTGAAATTTTAGAATGTTTTAAGGATGTTTTAAAGATGTTTTAATCATGTGTGGTATGTTTTAAATCACTTTTTAATGTGTATTTTATATCATGTTTTTATACTGTTTGTTTTATACTTTGAATGGTTTTAGTTTTTGTGAACCACCCAGGGAGCTTCAGCTATTGAGCAGTATAAAAATGCAATAAATAGTAAAACAAATAATAATAATAATAATAATAATAATAATAATACATTCTCCTTCCCAGTCACAAAAGGACTTGCCATGAAAAATGCATTTTTGCAAAGTCCTTTTGTAATGTATCTTTTATTTACTGCAACTTCTCTGCATTTTGTGACTAGGGCTATAGCTAGACCTAAGGTTTATCCCAGAATTGTCCTGGGGTCAAACCTGTTCATCTAAGTGCCACACAGGGCATCCAGCGCTCAGGCAGGGACGAACCCAGGATGATCCTGGGATAAACCTTAGGTCTAGCTACAGCCTCAGTGTGTCTTAAACATGTGATACTTCTCGGGGGGGGAGGTGAGGTGTGGCTTCAGCACTGTGAGGAGGGATGGAAAGTTGCATCAGCAAAGAGTGGACCTGATAGTAGGCTAACCATATTTTGGAAACCAAAAAGGAGGACAATATGGCCGCCCTCAAGGAGGCGTGCCCACCCCAACATGCCCACCCCAAGGCAGGGCCTTCTTGACATGTCTGGCCCCCAAGGGAGCATGGCCTGATCACATGTCTAATTCTACACCTTAAAATTAAGACAAAATAATCAATTAAAAAAACATTTCTTAGAAATATTTTTGGGTAAATTACAATCGGTCCTTTACTCTTCCCCACCCCAATATAATTCCATGTGCCATGGAGATGATAATAGATTACTTATAGGGTGACCATATGGAAAGGAGGACAGGGCTCCTGCATCTTTAGCAGTTGTACAGAAAAGAGAATTTCAGCAGGTGTCATTTGTATGCATGCAACACCTGTTGAAATTCCCTCTTCATCACAACAATTAAAGCTGCGGGTACAAAAGAGGGCAGGACTTCAGCAGCTTTAACTGCTGAAATCCCTTTTCAATACTACTGTTAATGATACAGGAGCCCTGTCCTCCTTTTCATATGCTCATCCTATCATACCATACCATACTACTTTATTGCAATCCATAGATCCATGAGAAAACAAGTTTGTTCTGACTCTATACTGTTAGCTTCACCCTTCCCGGTGCCTGTCTACACTTCCCTGTGCCTGTTTGCATTCTCTTTCCCTCCTTATTGTTTACTACAACTTTATTAGATTGTAAGCCTATGCGGCAGGGTCTTGCTATTTACTGTGTTATCTGTACAGCACCATGTACATCGATGGTGCTATATAAATAAATAATAATAATAATAATAATAACATGAAATCATACAGTTAGAGCTATTATCAACTTTCATCTAATACACAGAGAGCTCTAATCCTGGCTGCCACTGTAAGAAATTTAGCAACAGCCAAAGTTACTCTTGAGGACTTGTCTTCCAACAGAAACTTAACATAAAATTTGTCTGGACTTCTGGACAGTTTACTCAACAATGGGGTGATCATAAGATGGCGGGCCTGATTATAAAAGCTACAGGACAGAAGGATATGCTCCATCGTCTCCACTTCCATATTCTTACAGGGGCACCGTCGTTCCTGATAAGGGACACCAGCATATCTGCCCTGAAGTAATTCAATAGAATAAACATTGCATCTGGCCTTGGAGAAAACAATACGATATTTAGCCACCGACAGGTTCTTTAGATAGTCAGCCAGCTGAAGAGGCCCAACGTAATGAACATGCAATGCACTGGGAGAACAAGAAACATAAGAGCGAGTACGTAAATTACAGAAGGCTATATCCCACAATCTTTGTTTGACAGATTTAAAAGCAAAATTCAAGCCCAGATTAAGGAGGAGGGATGAGGAGAGACCGATTGAAGCTGCCTTCCTGGCAAGAAGCTTGGACCAGCTATTCACATAGTTGTCCTGAGCCAAACATGAAAGCAGACCTGAGCCCCTCCCAAAAAGACTAACTTCCATCCAAAATTTTAAGGCAGACCACCAAGCCCTAAGCGAAAGAGAGCTTTCCCCGGTTTCCAACAAAAGTACGGAATTAGGGACACACTTTGGAAGTTGAAGAAGGGTCCTCAAAAACCTTGTCTGTAGTCTATCTATTTCAGATGTTAACCCCCCTATCCAGATGTTGGAGGCATATAAAAGCTGGGCTGCAGACTTGGCATTAAACACTTTGATAGCAGACGGTATAAACATTCCCCCTTTAGTAAAGAAAAAGCGTGTTATTGCGGCTGAACTGACTGAAGCTTTATTAAGTGTGGATGATCTATGGGCACTCCAGGACAGGGTATGATGGAATAACAGCCCCAGGTAAGAGAAATTTTTCACCTGTTCCAGGATTTGCCCGTCAAGGGCATATCGACGTTGAGAACCACCGACGTTGAGAAAATCAACGACCACCGACGTTGAGAAAATCAACCGACGTTGAGAAAATCTATTTTCAAAGACCATGACTTTAGATTTCTCAAAATTAATTTTCAGATCGTTGGTCAAACAAAAGTTGGAGAATTTCATTAAAAGATGTTTCAAAAGAGGTCTAGAGCGGGAGAGAATAACAGCAACGTCTGCGTAAAGTAAAATAGGAATTTTCCTTGCGCCAAGTTTGGGCAAATGTCCTTCATGGTCAGACAGGGCCTCCTCAATTTCATTTATGTATAGGTTAAATAGCGTAGGTGTGAGGATACAGCCCTGTCTTACTCCTCTAGACATAAGAATTTCATTTGAAAGCTGTCCCTGTGTGCCACATCTAACTCGCATCCTGCTGTCGCTATATAGAACCATTATAAGATTAAGAAGTCTTTTGTCCACCAGGATTTTATCTAATTTCTCCCATAGTTTAGTTCTAGGGATGGAGTCGAAAGCGGACTTCAGATCCATGAAGGCGACAAACAGTTTGCTATGTAGAAATTTAAGATGTTTCTCGGCTAAGTGAAAAAGAATCAGACCATGATCAGAGGTGGAGTGATTCTTTCTAAAGGCAGCTTGGGCCTCCGTGACAACATTATTGGTCTCGAGGATGTCAGTTAGTCTATTGGATAGAAATCGAGCATAGCGCTTGCCTATTATTGAGAGCAGGCTAATGGGTCTATAATTCCCAGGGTCCTTTGGATGTCCCTTTTTGTATATCGGAACCACAATTGCGTGTCTCCAACTGTCAGGGATTTTGCCAGATTGATTTATAACGGTAAAAAGGGCAGCTAACAAAGGGGCCCACCAGTCCTGATTGATTTTAATAAATCCAGCAGGGATAAAATCTATGCCAGGTGCCTTACCCCCTTTAAGTTGTTGGATTAGTTCTATCACTTCCTCCTTAGAGACCGAATTCCAGGGTGGGAGGGTGGAGAAAGTGACATCCTGCATATCAGCCTGAGCTGATTGTATAGTATCTGGGTCGGTAAAAATGGCTCTGAAATTATCCTCCCAGACCTGAGCTGGAATTGTGAAACTAGGTGCTTGGCAGTTGGATCGTAAGGCGCCCGACACAATCTGCCAAAACATTTTTGAATCATTATTCAAGGAGGCATTTAACAGCAGGGACCAGGAGTTTCGTTCAGCTTGATGTCTTTTTTGGGCTATGAGGGACTTATATTGCTTTTTTAGCTGAAAATAGGTTGAAGGGAGATAATTGTAGCCCGATTTTCTGTAGGTTATATAAGACTCCCTTATCTCATTTTTCTTCAGATAACATTCTCTGTTGAACCAAATAGGGCCCTTATAGATCGTTGGGGCAGTATTATCTGGCCCTGACCTACCTGCATGAGTTAAAGCATCTTGGAAAGAGTCGATTAGATCATCATACGCTTTTATAGAGGATGCAGCCGATTCCTTCCACAAAATTGCTGATCTTAATCGAATTACCGAATCGAAGTGTTAATTAAATTCTTGGTAAAAAGCAGTTTGCATTTCAGAGAAGGAGGCAGCACATCAAGAGCTACAAAACAGCAAGCTGGAAATGCAGAGGCAGTAAGAGCAATTAAAAACAAGTGAAAGAGTAAAACAATAAAACAATAAAACTGCTTAAAATAGGTCAATAAAACAGTAAAACTTCTAAACTAAATTATATGAGTCGCAGAGACTCACACAGCACTGCAGCCTCCAACGCCATTTTCCCGGAAGTCTGCTCATCCTATCAACAACAGCTATCCCCACCCTGGTGCTCTCCAGATGTTTGAATTCCTAACAAATCTATAAAACAAGGCTTAAATGCATGCACGCACACATAAGCACAAGCAAGCTTAAATGGATTATCTTTAAAATTTAAAGGTACTGCCTGAAGAGGAGTTGTAGTGAATGAATCAGCTTTGGGACTGACATAGTTCTGCTACTTGACATTATTTACTATATATGAAACCCTTCACAAGAGCACATTATTATATTTCCCAGGTGCACTCTCAATTTATTTAAAGACAGACAAATGGCACATAGAAAAAAACATTGCACAGTAAGTTTTGTCTGACCATGCTCGAGACAGAAGACAACTGCAAACTTTAAACAGGCCTTTTACTTAATATTAACAGGAATCTTTTCTTCTTAAAGTAGGCAAAAGTGAAACAACCCCAACCCTCACAACTCCCTATATATATTAATCATTTAGTGACTTTTCAACCTTCATACAATAGTTTCAACAAATGGCTGTTACTTATTGCTACATTAGCCAAGGTGAGTGTGACCTGTGGTCCGGGGGCTGCTAACATCCTCCCCAGCAAATGGGGCCCTGTCTCCGTCAAGGACCCGCTGTGACCTTTTTGCATCACACTTTGAGGACAAGATCGCTTCTCTCCGCAGCGAGCTTGACGTTGTTTTTGATGCAGCTCCAGTTGAGGTGTCTGATGCCACCATCTGCCCAATTTTGTGGGATCAGTTCCAGTTATTGCAGCCTGATGATGTAGACAAGGTTCTTGCAGCAGTGCGGCTAACCACTTGCCCTCTCGATCCCTGTCCCTCCTGGCTTATAAAAGCAAGCCGAAGGGGTCTGACTGGGTGGGTCCAGGGGGTGATAAATGCTTCTCTCTGGGAAGGGGTGGTCCCTGCTGTCCTTAAGGAGGCAGTAGTGCGACCACTCCTGAAGAAGCCCACCCTGGACCCGATGGTATTAGGCAAATACCGCCCAGTTGCTAACACTCCTTTTTTAGGGAAGGTACTTGAGAAGGTTGTGGCGGAGCAACTGCAGGCACTCTTGGAGGATACTGATTATCTAGATCCATTCCAGTCTGGGTTCCGATCTGGTTACGGGACTGAATCAGCCTTGGTCGCCCTGATGGATGACCTTTAGCGAGAGAGGGACAGGGGGAATGCAACCTTGTTAATCCTGCTCGATCTCTCGGCGGCTTTTGATACCATTGACCATGGTATCCTCCTGGATCGACTCTGTGGGATGGGCATCAGAGGCACTGTTTTACAGTGGTTCCGGTCCTACCTACGGGGTCGTTTTCAGAGAGTAGCATTGGGTGACCAGTCCTCAGCCTCCTGGCAATTGAGCTATGGAGTGCCGCAGGGCACCATCTTGTCCCCAATGTTATTTAACATCTATATGAAGCCGTTGGGAGCGGTCATTAGGGGATTTGGAGCTAAATGCCATCAATACGCTGATGACACGCAGCTCTATCTCCCTGTGACAACTGAATCAGGTGAGGCTGTGCAAGTCCTGGACCAGTGCCTAGACTCAGTAATGGGCTGGATGAGGGCCAATAAACTGAGACTAAATCCTGGCAAGACGGAAGCCCTGTGGGTGAGTGGTTCCCGAGTCCGGGAGACAGGCTTATTACCTGTTCTGGATGGGGTTGCTCTGCGTCTGAAAGAACAGGTTCGTAGTTTGGGGGTACTCTTAGACCCATTTCTGTCGTTGGAGGCTCAAGTAGCCGCCATGGCTCAGAGTGCCTTTTACCATCTTCGGTTGGTTCGCCAACTACGGCCTCTCCTGGACAGGGATAGCTTGACCACGGTGGTACAGGCATTGGTAACCTCAAGATTGGATTACTGCAATGCGCTCTATGTGGGGCTGCCCTTGAAGCTGCTCCGGAAGCTGGAGCTAGTGCAGAATGCTGCAGCTCGGCTGTTGTCTGGAGCTGCCCCTTTCCAGCATGTAACTCCTCTGCTGAGGGAACTGCACTGGCTGCCTATTCGCTACCGGGCCAGGTTTAAGGTTCTTGTACTTGTGTACAAAGCCCTAAACAACTTGGGACCAGGATACCTGAGAGAGCGCCTTCTCCCTTACCAACCTGCCCAGTCACTGAGGTCATCCGAGGGCCTGCTCCTGGTGGTTCCACCTAGATCCATCCTCCGATTGGAATCCACCAGGGGAAGAGCCTTCAGCATGGCGGTGCCCCTCCTGTGGAATTCCCTGCCTCTGGAGGTCAGACAGGCTCCAACCTTGTACTCCTTTCGGCGCCTCCTGAAAACATCTTTATTCCAAGAAGACTTTCTTTAACATGCAGCCTTGGATTTTTGTGTTGTTGTTGTTTTACTTCTTTTTAAATTTTGTTTTATTCTGCTTTTATTTTCATTTTACCTTGTACACCGCTCCGAAATTTTTTCAATGAGGAGCGGTATATAAATATTCTAAATAAATAAATAAATAAATAAAATAAATAAGTTAGTAATAATGATATAAAGTCTACTTAAATTCGATGTACAGCTTTCTTTAACTTGCAGGGAAAGAAAGAGAGAGGAAAGAAAAACCAAATAACAATAGGCTGCTCCTCTCACCCTCACTGTATCATCATTATTATCATCATTATCAACATCATCATCCGTTATCATCATGGTCATCATCATCAATCATTATCACCATCATCATCAATTATCATCCATTATCATCATCATAATCCATTATCATCATCATCATCATCACCACCACCATCATCATCCATAATCATCATCATTATCACCATCAATTATCATTATCATCATCTTTATCACCATCATCATATCCATCATCATCATCATCCATTAGCATTATCATCATCACCATCATCATTATCACTATCATCATCATTATCATCAACATCATCACCACCCACCAAGCAGCCAGCTTACAAGGTTGCCCTTGTCTACTTGAGTCAGTGGACATCAACAAAGGGCTACGCTGCAGGCCCAGGCAGGCCCCAAAATCAAGCGATGTGTGCCACATGGCTGAGGGATGGGCCATCTGGAAACCCGGGCTGCTGAGGCCCACGCAGCGAAAATCAAGCTGTGTGCACCACGCAGCTTAGGATGGTTGAGGGGGGAGGATGGCCGCACTGCCAGGCAGCCAGGTACTTTCCCGCTGGTGGTGCTGGCCTGTCTTCTGATGCTGATGCTGCTCCAATGCCGGTCCACTGCCACTAGTCCTTCGCCGCTGGTTTTCCTGCTGCTGAGGAAATGAGGTGAGATTAGCGAGGGATGCTAAAAGCAATAAAAAGGTTCTTCATCGTGGTCTCTATGCATCACACATATGGGCTCTGCGCCTGCGCGGAGACCTGAACTGGAACCTACCATAGCTTAGGGAAACGCTTTTGGCGGGAACCCCTCCCCCACGCTACTGCGCATGTCCCTGGGGTTCCCACCCTTACCTCAGTTCTTCGTCTTCCCCCATTGTGCACTGACCTAGAAACCGTTTCCTCTAGCGTTTTTCTCTAAAATCTTTTTTTCTCTTTGGAAAAATTTCTAATTATTGTAGATACTCTTTCTCCTTCACTTCTCTTTACTCTCTGTAAAAAAAAAAAAAAAAAATCTCCTCAAACTTTACTTTATATATATCATTCTCTCTTCTCCTCTCTTTTCGAGCGATCTTCGATCGCAGGCGCCTCAGGCGCATGGCCGTGAAGGCCCCTTTTAGAAAATGTGTGAAATGTGGCGCTAAACTACCGCCGAAGGACAGACACTCCCTTTGTGTAGTTTGTCTAGGAGAAGGCCACAAAGTTCAGCAGTGCCATCACTGTATGGCTTTTACAAAACAAACCCACAAAAATAGAGCCGATAGACTTCGTTCCGTGCTGTGGGAAAAAGGCCTGAAGGCTACTGAACCCACGCCTCAAAAGCACGTGGAAAAATCCTCCTCAAGGACAATGAGCAGGGACCGCAGCCCTGAAATCCAGTCCTTCGTGGTTACTGAGATGATGGCAGAAAACAGGGCCATACCCCTGACGCCAGGCTGATCACTTGCGGTATCCGCAGCCAAAAAGATTGCAAAAAAGGCGCAGACCCCAAAATCGGCAGAACAGGAGAAAAAGAAGAAAAAGAAAAGGAAAGACGTTGACAAACACTCCTCTTCTAGGGCTGCGACCGTAACAACGGTATCGCCTAAGCCCGCTACCACATTGAGACCGACTACGGTACCGAAGCAAGCCTCGGTACCAGAAAACTTATCGGTACCGACTCCCATACTGATGGCCAGAAGTTCAATGTCGGAAGGAGAGATCCGTGACTCAGTATCAGCCGTCTCCATACCGTGTGCTGTCGAACAAGAGCAAGCACGTCAGCCTACGGTACCGATGTCGCCTGTTCATCAGGAGAGGTCTGTACCCTCTCGACCAGATTATGACCGAGTTTCCCAATACTCGGGTTATCATAGACAGGACTTGTATGACTGGGAGTATTATCGACCCCAAGAATATTATCCAGATGGATGTAGGCAGGAGGAGCGATATAGACCCCCTCCTTGCCCTACCAGGATCGTTCAAGTTCCTTCACCGACAACATCACGGCACCGTAGCATTGCTGAGACCTCGATACCGAGGGCTAATTCATCAGTTTCGGCACCGCACCATGATCAAGCGCTGCAGCCAATCCGAACAACGATGCAGGCTACGGTGTCAAACTCACCTGATGACGAGTACAGGTCCAATTCAGATTCGTTGGTCTCGGTCGCAGCCTCGATGCCGTCACCCGACGACATAGTAAACACCCATGACCCTGCCTCCCCCTCCGAGGACATGGGTAGTTTTTCGGATCACGTCCTCAGGATGGCGCAGTCATAGAATCATAGAATCATAGAATAGCAGAGTTGGAAGGGGCCTACAAGGCCATCGAGTCCAACCCCCTGCTCAATGCAGGAATCCACCCTAAAGCATCCCTGACAGATGGTTGTCCAGCTGCCTCTTGAATGCCTCTAGTGTGGGAGAGCCCACAACCTCCCTAGGTAGCTGATTCCACTGTCGCACTGCTCTAACAGTCAGGAAGTTTTTCCTGATGTCCAGCCGGAATCTGGCTTCCTTTAACTTGAGCCCGTTATTCCGTGTCCTGCACTCTGGGAGAATCGAGAAGAGATCCTGGCCCTCCTCTGTGTGACAACCTTTTAAGTATTTGAAGAGTGCTATCATGTCTCCCCTCAATCTTCTCTTCTCCAGGCTAAACATGCCCAGTTCTTTCAGTCTCTCTTCATAGGGCTTTGTTTCTAGACCTCTGATCATCCTCGTTGCCCTCTTCTGAACACGCTCCAGCTTGTCTGCGTCCTTCTTGAATTGTGGAGCCCAGAACTGGACGCAATACTCTAGATGAGGCCTAACCAGGGCCGAATAGAGAGGAACCAGTACCTCACGTGATTTGGAAGCTATACTTCTATTAATGCAGCCCAAAATAGCATTTGCCTTTCTTGCAGCCATATCGCACTGTTGGCTCATATTCAGCTTGTGATCTACAACAATTCCAAGATCTTTCTCATTTGTAGTATTGCTGAGCCAAGTGTCCCCCATCTTGTAACTGTGCATTTGGTTTCTATTCCCTAAATGTAGAACTTGGCATTTATCCCTATTAAATTTCATTCTGTTGTTTTCAGCCCAGCACTCCAGCCTATCAAGATCACTTTGAAGTTTGTTTCTGTCTTCCAGGGTATTAGCTATCCCACCCAATTTGGTGTCATCTGCAAATTTGATCAGCGTTCCCTGCACCTCCTCGTCCAAATCATTAATAAAAATGTTGAAGAGCACTGGGCCCAGGACTGAGCCCTGCGGCACCCCACTCGTTGCCTCTCCCCAGTTTGAGAAGGTTCCATTGATAAGTACTCTTTGAGTCCGATTCTGTAGCCAACTGTGGATCCACCTAATAGTTGTTCCATCTAGCCCACTTTTAGCTAGTTTGTTAATCAGAATGTCATGTGGTACTTTGTCAAAAGCTTTGCTGAAGTCAAGATATATGACATCCACAGCATTCCCACAGTCCACAAGGGAGGTTATCCTATCAAAAAATGAGATCAAATTAGTCTGACAGGATTTGTTCCTGACAAATCCATGCTGGCTTCTAGTAATCACTGCATTGATTTCAAGGTGTTTACAGATTGACTTCTTTATAATCTGCTCCAGAATTTTCCCAGGGATGGATGTCAGGCTGACTGGTCTGTAGTTCCCAGGTTCCTCCTTTTTGCCCTTTTTGAAGATAGGGACAACGTTAGCCCTCCTCCAGTCGTCCGGCACCTCACCCGTCTTCCATGATTTTGCAAAGATAATAGACAAAGGTTCTGAGAGTTCTTCCGCTAGCTCCTTCATTACTCTTGGATGCAGTTCATCGGGCCCTGGGGATTTGAACTCATTCAAGGAAATTAGGTGTTCTTTGACCATTTGTTTATCAATCTCAAACTGCAATCCTGCCCCCTCAACTTCTGCTTCACTTTTTCCAGGGGGGTCATAGATCCGCTTTTGGGAGAAGACCGAGGCAAAGTAGGAATTGAGCACTTCAGCCTTTTGTTTGTCGTCTGTTATCAATTTGCCATCCTCATTAAGCAGTTGAACCACCATTTCTTTCCTCTGTCTTTTACTACTCACGTATCTGAAGAAAGCCTTTTTATTGCTTTTAGCATCCCTCGCTAATCTCAGCTCATTCACAGCTTTAGCCTTCCTGACGCCATTTCGGCACTTCTGCGCCACTTGTCTGTACTCTTCTTTTGTAGCCTGGCCTTCCTTCCACTTCCTATATGTATCCCTTTTTGTTTTCAGTTCATCAATAAGCTTTTTGTGGAGCCACATTGGTTTCCTCTGTTGTCTTCTATCTTTTCTCCTTGTTGGAATTGTTTGTAACTGTGCCTTTAAAATTTCATTTTTTATGCCTGGTCGTTATGCCTGGTCATCGAACAACCTGCACAAGTAGACGATGACCCCATTTACGATGTGTTAAGGACTGAAGCTAGTTCTACTGTGGCAATTCCCTTTCCGCCTACCTTGAAACACACGGCGCAAGTTTCTTGGAAAACACCCTGCGCTTCTCAACTTACTTCCAAGAGGCTGGAAGCAATGTATAAAATTCAAGAGGCCAACGCGGAATTCCTGTTCCAACATCCAAGGCCGAATTCAATAATTGTTGAATCGGCTCAGGGCAAGTCCAACAAGATACATTCAGCCCCTGTTGATAGGGAAGGTAGGAAACTGGACTACCTTGGAAGAAGAGTCTATGCTTCCTCCTCACTGGGAATACGCACCTCAGCTTATGAAACCACTATGGCGCAATATCAAATTTTTCTTTGGGAGAAGATAGGCTCCCTTTGTGACCATCTTCCCGATGACAAGCATGAACTTGCCAGGATCTTCCAGTCTGAAGCTACGTCCATAGCAAGATTACAACTCAACTCTGCAAGACATCAAACTGATTCGCATTCGAAGTCCATGATGGGTTCGATTGCACTTCGTCGCCATGCCTGGCTTTTTTTTTTTTTTTTTTATAATTTTTATTCATTTTCAACACTATATAAATCGCCATGCCTGGCTAAGATCTGCTAATCTTGCCAATGAGACAAAGTTGAGAATAGAAAGCCTGCCATTCGATGGCGAAGGCCTATTTAACACCAAGACTGATGAGTCCCTAGACTCTATCTATAAAGCACGAACAACGGCTAGAAAGATGGGGTTCTCGCAACCTCCGCCTCAATATAAACAGAGGCGTTGGACAAGGCAGCAATTACAGCAACGGCCACAATATGATAAACAGCCTGTCAAACAGCAGCAACAACTGCAAAGGAAGAGGCTTTACCAAAGCCGATACCAACAAAACAGATGTCAGCTGGATTTTTCCAAAAGGCAACGTCTTTGACTTCCCTGCCCCAGGCCTACTACCCTTTACCAACCATCTAACACCCATGTACCATCAATGGGAGTCCATAACATCTGACTCCTGGGTGCTTACCATCATCGAGACGGGGTATGCCATCGAGTTCGATACCCTTCCTCCCTCTTCGGGGGTGAAAGTAACAGCGCTGTCCCCTCCTCTGCTGCTCGAGGTACAAACCCTACTAGTGAAGGGAGCCATTTCACCTGTACCCGCAGAGGAGATCAACCAAAGGTTCTTCTCGCACTACTTCATGGTCCCGAAGAAGGATGGGGGTCTTCGACCGATTATGGACTTATGGCAGTTGAACAAGTACATCACCCCGAAAAAGTTCCGTATGACAACGGTTGCCTCTATTCTCCAGCTATTGCATATGGGGGTGTGGTTTGCAGTGGTAGACCTGAATGATGCATATTTCCATATCTCCATCAGGAAGTCGCATCAAACTTGCCTGCGTTTCTCCATCGGCGCCCAGCAGTT
This sequence comes from Elgaria multicarinata webbii, assembly GCF_023053635.1. Classification (NCBI taxonomy): domain Eukaryota; kingdom Metazoa; phylum Chordata; class Lepidosauria; order Squamata; family Anguidae; genus Elgaria; species Elgaria multicarinata. The sequence continues at coordinate 94,856,428 of NC_086171.1, forward strand.
CCAGTTTACCGTTCTTCCCTTCGGCCTCGCGACGGCACCGAGGGTCTTCATGAAGGTGATGGCGGTTGTATGCGCACATCTACGACAAAAAGAGATTCACATTTATCCATATATAGACGACTGGCTTCTGGTGGCGGAGAACAGCTACACGCTCCAGGAGAACATAGTCACGACTCTCAACCTTCTAGATTCTCTAGGACTATGGGTCAACGAGGAGAAATCCATACTGACTCCTCAAAGGACAATAGACTTTATAGGAGTGACTCTATCGTCTTGGGACGGAAGAGCATACCTCCCTATGGCAAGAGCAAGGACTCTTCGAGACCTTATTCTCTGTATTGAAACCCAAGCAAGACCCTTGGCATGGACAATCCAGAGATTGCTGGGCCTGATGGCAGCGACCACCGCTGTCATCAGATTCGCAAGACTGCGAATGAGGGTCCTTCAGGGTTGGTTTTTGAGGACCTTCGACCTTCGACGCAACGCCCGCAGAACTTACCTCTCGATACCGAGACAGGTACGGGCGTCCTTGAAATGGTGGCTCTCGATGGAAAACCTCTTGGAGGGAATTCCCTTTCAGCAAAGGGCACCGTCGGTGACTATCACGACCGATGCCTCCCTCATCGGGTGGGGAGCCCACTGCAACTCATTCACCGCCCAGGGTCGATGGCCTCCTCAACAGAAAGAGGAGCATATCAATCATCTGGAACTCCTGGCAGTAGAAAATGCGTTAAAAACCTTCGCTCAAATCATCGAGGGCAGGAATGCCCTGATCGCAACAGACAATACCACAGTAGTCTGCTACATAAACAGACAGGGTGGAACGAGATCACACCCCTTGACCCGATCTGCACTCAGAATCTGGAACTGGTGCATAAAAAGAAAAACTTACCTGACTGCGATCCACGTAGCGGGCAAGGAGAACATCGTCACGGACTCCCTCAGCAGGTCCTTCCACATCGACCACGAATGGGAGCTCGATACCGAAGTCAGGGATGATCTCTTTCGGTACTGGGTCCACCCTGCTGTCGATGTCTTTGCCACCGCAGAAAATGCAATCTGTACCAGATTCTGCAGCAGAGCAGGAAGAGGAAGGAACTCGCTAGGAGACGCCTTCACAAGAACATGGACAGGGGACTTGCTCTACATCTTTCCCCCTTTCCCACTCCTCACAAAAGTCGTGGCCAAGATACAGGCAGACGAAGCAGACTGTATTCTAATCGCTCCGCATATAGTAGGACGGCCACTACAGATGTAACGTGATCCGAGGGCAATCGTCTGCATGTGCACTCGCAATGGGTGCCTACATCCCCCATCCAGCCTGTTCCTATGTCCAGTGAAGACTGGCCATGCGCTGCTCCCCCTGATCCCACTGTGCCGTCCTACATCTGGGCATAGGCACAGAAGCAGTTCTGAACCAGCTGCGCCAATGGAAGCGCATTGTGCCCCAAACAGCATATGCGGGAAGGAGAGGTGGCTCTGTGTGCGCATGTGAGGGGGGACAGGCAGCGAAGGGAGGGGAGCCATTGAAAACCTCCATGAGAGAGCTGTTGTCGCCCTCTTCATGGGTACAGCCATGTACATCAGGGCTGTGGCACAGTATCAGCTGTTTCGTGCCATGCTGGCTGCCAAACAGCAGCAATGGCAGTGAAGACTGCGGATGTGGGCACGGTACCACACCAACCTACTCACTGCCCTCCAGCAAACGGCGGCAGCAAGGTTGAATGCATACACAGAGTACCTGTGCTGCACAGCTCGCCACCACTGCTACTGCGTTCAGCTGTCGAGCCAGGACTGGTGGGAGAACTTTGCGCTAAAGGAGTGGGACAACGAGGAATGGCTGAGTAACTTCTGCATGAGCAGGGCCACATTTTTTGAACTCGTAGAGGAGTTGCAGCTGCTTCTGGAGAGGAACATCATTGTCATGCAGAGACCTATCCCAATGGAGAAACGACTAGCCATCATGATATGGAGGCTGGCTACCCACTGCATGTACAGAACAACAGCTGAGCAGTTTGGGGTAGGGCGCTCTACGGTGGCACAGATAGTCCTGGAGGTGTGCTTCACAATGGAGATGTGCCTCCTTGGAAGTACCGCCAAGATGGGGAATGTGGCAGAGGTGAGTGGGGGGGAGGGGGAATGCAGGTGGAAGCAAGGGCTGACGTTTGCGGATGACCGCAAATCTGCAAACAGTGCACGTTTTGGTGACATGCCCTGTTTTTTGTTTTCCCGCAGATCATGAACGGTTTCGGGGCACTGGGGTTCCACCATTGTGGGGCTGCAATGGATGGAACACACATTGATATCCAATGCTCAATAAGACAAGCCTCAGAATACATTAACAGGATGGACTACTCCATGATCCTGCAGGGGACCTGCGACCACAGAGGCCACTTCATCAATGCGGAGATAGGATGGAGTGGCAAGAACCATGATGCCTACATTTTTGCCAACTCAGCACTCTGTGAGGCAATGGATGCAGGCGTCTTCGTCCCTAACCATTCCACCATCAGATTGCAGAGGCAGCAAATCCCACCCCTCATTGTGGCTGATGGCGGGTATCCTTTGTGGGAGTGGCTGGTGAAACCCTATACTGGGGGGGCACTCACACCACAGCAAGCCCACTTCAATAGGTGCCTTAGGCGAGCATGTCTTGTGGTGGAGCAGGCGTTAGGGCGGTTGAAGGGGAGGTAGCGGAGCATAGGCGTGCAGCTGAAGTTGGCAGAAGGAAACATCCCCTCAGTCATCAGTGCCTGTGTCATCTTGCACGACATCTGTGAAATGAAGGGGCTTGCAATGCTCATTGAGGAGGGCGACCACAATTCAGTTGAGCTGGCCACTCTGGACGCGCCCTACGTCAATGAGGCCAATATGCACACCAAAGAAGGCCACAATGTTTGGGATGCCGTTGCTGCATTTCTGTGGGCAACACATCACTGAGAGCCGGTCCCCACAAACTGGACTGTGTGTGTATCCCTGTGCAGTCCTTCCAGTCATTTATCTGAGTGTAACATGCGTCACACCTCATGTATTCAATAAACGTCCCTCAAACTCCACAATGTCTAGTGTCCATGCGTCTACCCCAAAGGGCAAACCCTACCCTCTGGCATCATTCCCCATTTGCGCACATACAGAGGAGCGCATTTTTGAAATATGTCAATAGGGGGTGCTAACGAGAGGCCTACCCTCGGAAACATGGAGCCTCAGAGGGTCGCCTACTGGCAAGAGCCTGAGATTGAGATGCTCCTTGAACTGCTACTGCAGTCTGGGTGGGCAGAGTGCCTCATGAAGAGCTCCAGCCTCCAGACTGTAGACATTTTCAGGAGGGCTGCAAGGAGTCTCTCGATCTCAGGGTACTCCTGCACTGCTGAGCAGTGCCATAGTAAATTTAAGGGCCTAAAGGTGGCCTTCTTTGAGGCTCAGGAGTGCTACCGGTGTAGCCCTTCCAGAAAAGCCCAGCCCCCTTCTACCTGCAGCTACATGAGCTGTGGGATAGGGCTGGGCGCCCCACATGGCAGGAGCAGTGGCCAACAAGTAAGTGTGGTTGTGTTGATCCTGTATTCTTCAGAATGTGTACCATTTTGAAGTGTGGGAAACTGCCCAAAGAGCTTTGGCTATAGGGCAGTTTATAACTGTACTGATGGAATACACATACATGACTACTGGTGCCTAGAAACACCTCTGGTGCACACTGCCCCTCTGTGTGCTGGTGGCACTCAGGCTGTGGGCAATGCCCTCTGCTCCTTGGAGGGCTACCCTCAGAACCCAGCATGGTTGCTGTAGTCATACGGCCACCACCCATATGTTTTGCATGTTGGCATGCAGGTGAGAAGGCCAGCTCCCATCCTGCATTGATGTAGGCAGAGTTAGCTAGGGCTGCCCACCCACCCCAATGTTGCAGGTGGTTGCCCCTTGGCATCAGAGCACCCCATAGATGTACCACCCAGTGTTTGCCACTAACTGCTGCATGCATGGCTGTTACCTACACAGGACACCAGAGAGCACACCTGCAGGCAGTGGTGCAGGAGGCGGCAGCAGAGGGGTCTGGTGAGGAGGGAGCAGCCCCACCTGAGCCAGCCAGGGTGGCAGCATCTCCACCAGTGGAACCACCTGGCCACAGCCCACCCACCACAGCAGCTGGTAAGTGCACACCCCTTCCACAACCATGGGTCGGAGCACCTGCCTGGCACCTTCTGGTTGTGTGCGTGTGTGTGTGGGAGGCTAGGTGCGGTGGAGAGGGAGTGGCGAGCAGCAGCAAAGTGGGAGGCACATGTCCCGGTATGTGGGCTAGTCACCACAATGTGCTGCAGCACTCACTCTGCCCATCCAGTTCCATACGACTGTAGTCGTTGGGTCAGCACTCACATCCCTCTGTTCCTCAACCCCCCTAATTTTGTGTGACAGGTGGAGAAGCTAGTGTGACACCGCCACCAGTGGTGACCGCTGAGCTTGGGGGGGCCATCAACAACCTGGAAGCTACCATGAGGAGAACCAGTAAGTTCTGAGGCTGGTGTTTGGTGTGCTCATGGGGTGCTGCTGCAGCACACATGACTAATACCATCTTTACCTTTGCATTGCGGGATGTCTGGGCCAACAAAAGGATCTGCAGGCAGGATGTCCGGGAGCAGCGGGAGCCGTGATTTTAGATTTGTTGTGTTTTATTATGAAGTTCATTGTTACTAACAAATAAAGTGCAGTTATATTGTTTTAAGGTGAGTGCGTTAATTGCTACAGTGCAAGCCAATGGGCTCTGTTAGGGGTAGGAGGAAAGGGCTCTGGAGGTGACCCTCAACCACCACCACCCTCCCATACCCCACTCAACAATACTTTCTCTGCTGTGGCACCCCGGCTGTGGAATGAGCTCCCCCGAAAAGTCCGCCTGGCGCCTACACTACTCTTTTTGTCGCCAGGTGAAGACCTTTTTATTTTCTCAGTATTTTAACAATTTTAACTTAAATTTAAATTTTACAGTTCTAACTCTGTATTTTAATCTTACATCAATTTTGCTGCGTATTTTTATCCTGGTTGTGCTTTTTATACTGTATTTTGTATTTGTGTTTTTAACCTGTTGGTAGTTTTATTATGGTTTTAATTTTTGTGAACCGCCCAGAGAGCTTCGACTATTGGGTGGTATAAAAATGTAATAAATAAATAAATAAATAAATAATTCCCCCCGGTCATGGGGAGTAGGGCTGGGGCTGCTCGGGCTGCTCCCTGCATTGCTGTTTGGCTGGGGGGGGCTGCGGGGCTCCCCAGGCACTGTGGGTGGAGTTGCCGGTGGCTCCCTGCACCTGCACCTGCACCTGCACCTGCCCTTCCCCCTTACAGCAGGTGTGGCTGCCTAGTCCTTGTCCCTGCCCTGCCCTTCCCCTACAGCAGGTGTGGCTGACTTGCCCTTGCCCTTGCCCTCCTGGGGTGGTGTGTCCTCCCTCTGGGTTGGGGGTGGTTTTATGTCCCTCTGGGGTGAGGGTTGCAGGGAGTGGCCCAGGGAGAGGCGCCTCCTCTGGGGGGGCATGCCTCCTGGGCCACCACCTCCTGCCCCAGGAGGGGGCAGTTCTCTTTGGCCCACTTCCCTCTGCATAGGCAGGCCAGGCCTCTGAGCAGTGAACACTGGGAGCATGGCAGTGATCAGCCCCTCCAGAGAGTTGGCTAGCTTCTCCACAGAGTGCACCATTGCTGCTGCCTGCTCAGAATCTACTTTTGCTTGCTGCCGAGCCTTGAGCCTTTCTTGTTCGAAGAACTGGGAGTCATGTTGGAGGATGTCCAGGATCCACTCATTCTGGTCTGCTGCCCGGCGCATGAGTTCAAGTGCAGCATCCCCTCCTGTCTTCTGTGAGTGGCGGTTGCGGATCTCTGCCAGTCGGGATGCAGGTGACAGGGTGGCCTTGGGGTTTGCCACCCCTGGATCTGTGTAGGGAGATTGAGGATTTCAGCCACGATGCTGCACCACTGCACAGGGGAGGAGTGCAGCAGGTGGACTGCCCACTGCCCATATGACACACCACCACATTGGGCCAGTCCAATCCTGCACATCCAGCTATCCATTTTCAGAACAGGACACAGCAGCTGCAGTGCCAATTCCTGCATGGCACTGAAAGGGTGGACATGTTGTGACTCAACTGCCCTTCGCAACTGAACAGCTGGCAGTGTGGCAAGTGGATGCCTAATGGTAAACATTGCATTCCACTGTTGAAAACCACACTACCCTTATATCTGGGAGCGCTTCCAATGGCTGAGAGATGGTCACTCCCAATGGTATTCCAGCAGTGGGGGTTGCTCTGCAAGGTACCCGGGAAACTTCTACCATCTCCCCCCTCCTCCTGTTGGTCTGCTGTCTCTGGGGGCTGCTTCAGTTGGTCCAGGGGGGTCTGGCAAGGCAAAGTGAGGGCTAAGTTACACGGGACAGTGTTGCACTCTCTATGACTCATGCAGCCATGTTTGTCAGCCCTCCCTCCACAAAGGTGAGGTGGGCATGGAGTAGGGTGGCTGTACACATCGCACGGTTAGGTGTGTTGGTGCTCACACTCACTGTTTGGTGCAGTCTGTCTGCTGGTGCCCTCGCCTGCTTCTTTGGCAGAGCCTACACCTGTCTTCGTCATCTGGTGGCATCATGGAGACGACAAGGGAGTTAGGGAGATGGACATGCCACTACCATTACCCATAGGTGCATGGGTGTCACTTGCAGCACTTCCCCCCCCACCATACATCCATACAGTTTGGGAGGGAAACACAGGACACCCTCCAGCATGGCATGCTGTGTTCCCCCCTCCTCCTGCCCTCTGGCAGCAAACCTACAGGGTGCCATTGCACTTCCATGCCACAGTTGGATGGGAGCCATGGGGTGGGGTGGGGGGCCCGAGAAGAACATTCACAAGCTGATGTGCTTTCATCCACATCCCGGGTGAGCGAGCTGGTTTCGCTTGCCTCCTCAAACATGTCCTGGGAGCCCACAGGAAGAGAGGGTGCTGGCTGAGTGGGTTGGGTAAGTGGACCTTTGTACTGGGTCTGAGTGATTTTCAGACTGCCTGCCACGCGTTTGGGGTGCACAGTGGTGTCTCCACGCAGAATACTATGTAACCTATCGTAGTATGGGCACGTGGCAGTATTGTTGCCTGACCTCTCATTATGGTTCCTCACATGGCGGCATTCTCTCCGCATGTCCTTGGTTTTAGTGCGGCACTCTTTCACAGATCGGTTATGGCCTCTTTGTCCCATCTCCCATGCCACTTGTTCGAACACATTGTAGTTGCAGTGGGTCGCCCCCAGCTGCTCTTGTATCCTCTCTTTGCCCCAAATGTCAAGCAGATCTACTACCTCCTGGTGCCGCCAAGTGACCCCCCTCCCCCGCATGGCCATTCCTGATACCTACACATGGGCCAAGCAGAAAGAAGGCAGGTTTTATACTGTTGTTTTATACTTTGAATGTTTTTAATTTTTGTGAAATGCCCAGAGAGCTCCAGCGGTATATAAATGTAATAAACAAACAAACAAATAAATGAGCTCCAGAGTACACCAGTATCACCACCTCATTATTACTATACTGGAAAATCTCCATGGTTCCATTATCTGCTAAATTTGCAAGAAAATCAACAAGCACTGGCAACTTCTCCTTCCTAGAATGTGTTACCTCCTCAGCCCCCCTCTTCTATAGCCCAGCTTTTTATTTCCCACACTATGGCCTCATGCATGCCAGCTTTGTGTCTTTCCCTTTAGGAAACAGGCCAAACCCTTTTGCTGGCCTTTCCCAATGCCCCACCAAATCCTTGTGATGTGTGTGGGGAAGCTTCAGTACACATTTTGCCTTCTCAGAGACTCCTCTGCATCCCTCTGTCTTGCTTTCAGCAAGTGGCCCTGCATGCAAAACTTTTCTGCACAATAACTCCTTTTTACCTTAAGCCAGGCTGTGTAATGTTTCAGGACCTATGAATAGTCTTTATGCTGCAGGAATTAAGGGATTTATAAAGACACTGCCTTGTCCAAGAGAACTTCTGCTGGGGTGAACATGGTAACTAAAGCTTTAAGTAATCCTATAGCATAGGCAGATTATAAATTCTATCTGAACAATAATAATCTGGTTACAAAACATAGGACTTGTTACACAGTGTAGTACTACAAGTTAATCAAAACCTTAACAGTAGTGAATCTGAGTGAAAGTTTCATTAATTATAACAAGTTGTAACCATCAGATATTAAGGCAGATGATTATTGTTGAGATAGAATTTAATTTTATGTTATTATAACTCACACTGATTTATTAAAGGACTATTTTCCTTTTGATCTGCCCCATACTGTCTAACATATTTCACACTAGTTAATATCCGATACAGTCTTGTTAGCACAGATTGGATAGTATAGACCTAGTGTTTTCTTAATAGGATCCATTCCTTGTTTGCATTGTGGTTGGGGTTTTCAAAGTGTATAGGCAGCCCCCAGTTATCCCTGTCCAGATAGGGGCATAGCTATCAAAGCCACCAACCAAAGCTGTTAGAAAGCACTCCAAGCTACTGAAGCCACCTGAGTGAAAAATGGCAATGATGGCTCTAGGATAATCCCCAAGCTATGAACCTGCTCCTTCAGGAGTGTGCAGCCCCATCCAGAACAGGTGGAATGTCCTCCATTTGCTAACCACCGAATGAACCACCAACTAACAGCATCTCAGTCTTGCACATCCACAGATCACCTGATTATGATGAAAAGGAAACATAGAGCTCCATGTCATCTACTTAATTAATGACTTGTTCATGTTTTTGTGTATCCCCCCCCCCCCCGGAAAACTAATAATAATTTTCCTTTTTAAAAAGCAGGGAAATTCAATGATAAAAAACCTTCCAGTTTAAGACCAGAATTAAAGCTATGTTATGTTTGGAGCTTCAATTCTCAGGTTTGCCTTCTGGACTTTGGTGTTTTAATGTTTCTCTTTTAAATGATGAGAGGTTCAAATCTCAGATTATTGCTTAACTGATTGAATATTTTGATATAAATGAGGGTACTGCAAGTTCTTTTGCCATGAAATGGGAGGCCAGCAAAGCCTGTATCCGAGGCCAAATAATTGCTTATGCTGCATTCAAAAAAAAAAAAAAAAGACAAAAGACAAAAGACATAGAATAGTGCAACAGGTGCTTTTAGATAAGAAGTTGAAATCTCTTATAATCCAGTTTGCTAGTTCCCCATCAGTACAACTGCTTCAGGAGTTAAAAAAAAGTTAAATGTGAACTAAATAATATTGTTTCTCAGCAAGCAGAATTTGCTTTAACTTGTTTGCATCAGGTATACTTGAAAAATGGGGAACGTCCTGGTAAAATTCTGGAACATGGTCTTAAACACCAAAAGCATTGAAATACTATTTCTGCTATTAAAGGTGTGAAAAAAAGATTCATACTTCTACTGCAGATATAAATTTACAATTTTTAAGGTTTTATACAGAGTTGTATGGTAAGGGTAGTGAGATATACGAGCAGGATATAAATACCTTTTTTGCTCAGATCAAGCTCCCTTAATTAGATTCTTCACAAACGCAATACCTTATGGCTCCTATAAGACTGGAAGAGATATCAAACATGTTTAGTCAAACTTCACAAAAGAAAGAAATTGGAAGTTGGCTGATGCCTTAACAGACATTGCATGAGATCAGTACTAATGATGAACATTGTCACAAATTCTGATAGATGATGATGATGATGATGATGATGATTTACATTTCTATACCACCCCATAACTGAAGCTCTATGGATGGTTTACAAAAGATTTTTCATTTGTATCGCAAAATAGCATTATTTCATGATATAAAAAGTTAAAATATAAAGGGGGGGGAATCAGTAGTTAAAGTCCACCCCGCAGGGGGCAGAGCCAGCGTGCCAATGGAGCAGTAGGTGGAATTCTTCCTGCCGTCGGTAGGTTTTCAAACAACCTTATCATCTAAAGTATCTGGGCTGGAAATGGTGAAGAATGTGTAGGAAGCTATGAGCTGCAGATGGGGATTTAAAGAATAAAGCATTTTGCTGTGTAACGAACGTTTTTTCAAAGGCAAAGTAAGGGGGGCAAGCGGAGGAAGTTCTTCTAAGAACTTCAAAGAGCGGTTTCATAAGAAATCTCCCAGACGGAGTGCTTATCTCAAAGGGAACTTTAATTGAAAGCCAGCGTCGGGAGAGACTGATTGATAGCCCCTTCTTTACCAAGCAGTAAATATTGTTAAACACGGCAATAAACCCCTACGGAGCTCGCTGACGGTCTGAGTTAAAACCGAAACTAACTAACATCAGCCGTATTTGTGAGACTATATGCCACCCAAGAAGCAGACTCCGGTGAAACCGAGGTGGGTTGCACATGCTTCAAATAACACGATCAGGAGATTACAAAGAGTAGCCGAAGCAGACTTAGAAGGAGAGGATAATATCAAAAAGAAAAACAAGAGGATTCTGCAAAAGCAACGGAAGAGCTTAAGATGGCTGCCAAAGTTGGCCAAGAACCAGCAGGGCAAATGATGGAACAAATTTCAGCCCTGTTGAAGGGACTCAAAGATGAGATATTTATGAAAATTGAAACGGAAGTTGGCAAAACTAATAAGAGAGTTGATGACTTGTCTGCAGAAATGGCTATAAGAGACAACCAATTAGGCTTTTTGAAGACAGAAGTTGACCAGATGAAAAATCAAGTTAAGGAAATTCAAAAGACCCAAAATGAGCAAGAAGTGAAATTTAACGATTATGATAAGAGGCTGATCTCCTTGGAGGACAACTCGAGAAGAGCAAATCTTCGCGTTCGTAATATGAGCAGAGAGAAAGGGGAGGACCTTAGGAAGAACATCCTAAGCTGGTTCAAAGAACTAGTCCCAACCCTGCAACTAAGTGAAGAAGATGTGGAGCGTGTTCACAGGGTTGGTGGCTTTAGAAGCGGTTCAACTCCCAGAGATGTGTTGGTGAAATTTTCAAGCTATTACAAGAAAGAGCAATTGATGAGGGAGTTGAGCATTGGGGGAGTTGAAGTTCCAAGGAGCAACAGTGCAGGTCTTTAATGATCTGTGCCAACAAACTTTGGAATGGAGACGCAGTGTCAAGACTATAACAGGGGAATTGAAGAAGAGGAGAATCCCCTATGCTTGGGGATACCTGATTTTTCTGCGTTTCTCATATAAGGAGGAAAACCATAAGGTTTTCTCCTTTCAGCAAGGCATGGAGCTTCTTGAGAGCTTAGGTTTGGGTCCACAAGGAGAAGCTGGAGACGCAAAGAGTGATGATGAAGAAGAAAGAGGTGCAGCAGGGGGAGGGGTGTAAAGTGGATAATATAATGATGATAAGAAGCATAATCATATTAGATCCTGCTGGCTCTGGGTTCCTGGCTGCCTTACCCCCCCAAAGGTTAAATTAATGGCCGGAGTGTTAGACTCCCAGGGATATAATGGGGGGAAAAGATTTGGGAGGGAAAGGGGAAGTGGGGTGGGAGGGAGGGGTTTGTTTAGGTTGTTATATTTTTATGTATGTAAGTTAGGTTTTCAACACGTACGGGATCGAAAAGAAGATCAAAGAACTGAATATGGATAAGAAGATAAGACTCTCAACGCTCAATGTTAAAGGTCTGGGGGCAGTCGTAAAAAGGAGAAGGATCGAACAATTGTTAAATAGGGATGGTTCTGACATAATTTTTCTGCAAGAAACTCATCAATTCAATGAAAAAAATAATGTTATTCGCTTGAGATGGCCAGTGTATTATGAAGTGTCTTTGGGGACGTAAAAAAAAATGGAGTGGCCATTTTGATATCAAAAAGAAGTGGGTTTATGTTGGAGAATGTTAAAAAAGATGAGAATGGGAGATACCTCATGATTAAGGGTCAAATGGAAGGGAAAATGTATGCTCTGATCAATATGTATGCACCAAATAACAAACAAAAAGGATTTTATGAAGAGGTATTAAGAGAGAAGAATTCAAGGAGGGGTATGTCATTTTGGCTGGAGACTTTAATATGGTTATGGATAACAGAGTAGACAGGTCAAATCCCTCTGAGGCAGAAAAGAGAAACAATATCACTATTTTAAATAAATTAATTAAAGAAAAGGATTTTGTTGATTGTTGGAGAATTCTTAGAGGGGCAGATCCAGGATTTACGTTTTACTCTCCAGTCCATCATAAATATTCTAGGATTGATCATATTTTTGTGTCTAGAGATTTTCTAACTAAGACATGTAGAATGGAACTAGGGGTAATTAAGGTAACGGATCATGCATTGGTAAGTTTGGATTTTGCAGTTAGTAAGGATTATAAAGATGCATTAAGGTGGAGATTGAACACTAAGTTATTGAGAAAATGCAGAAGGAATTGTCAGAAACATGGGAAATAAATGAAAAAGGGGGAACAAGAATTGCAGTGGTCTGGGATACCATGAAGGCTGTGTTTAGGGGGAATTGTATTAGGGAAATGTGTAATCTAAAAAGACAACAGGAGGCAAGGCAGGTTATTTTAGAGAAAGAGATAATAAAGTTGGAAAAAGAATATTGGCAAACTAAGAAAAAATATAAATTAATAGAATTACAGGCAAAAAAAAGGGAATTAGAAAATATTAATTTAGAAGAGGTCCAGAGGAATTTAATTTATATGAAAAGGGAATACTTTCAAAATAGTAACAGGAATTCTAAGATGCTTGCCAAGCTCACACAAAAGGAAAAAGCTAAAAATGGGATAGGGTTAGTAAAGAATAAGCAGGGTAATTATTGCCACATGATGAAGGATAAAATAAAAAAATTTCAGGAATTTTTTGAAGATTTATATAAGGAGAGAGATACCCAAACGAAGAAGATGGAAGAGTATGTGGGTAAATTTTTGAAGAAAGGATTAGAAAAAGAGCATAAGGAAATAATGGACAATAAGATTCTGCAAAGTGAAATAGAGGAGGTTATAGACCGGCTTAAAGCAGGGAAATCACCGGGGGTAGATGGTCTAGGACCAGAGTTTTATAAAAAAATTAAAACATTAATAGTGCCAAAGTTGTTGAAATTATATAATGCAATAATGGAAGGGGATAAGATTCCAGAGTCATGGGAGCATTCTATAATAATTTTAATTCCGAAACCGGATAAGGACTTGACTCTCCCTGATTCATATAGTCCAATTTCGTTAATAAATCAAGATGCTAAAATTTTCTCAACTATTTTGGCTAAAAGGTTAAATAAATTTATAGCTAAATATGTAGGGGATGACCAATGTGGTTTCACAGCAGGTAGACAGATGCACACATTAATAGGCAGAGTTTTGAATGTAATACAGGGGATAAAAAAGTCAAAGAATAAGGCGGGTATTTTAGCGTTAGATATTTTCAAGGCTTTTGATTGTGTGAGTTGGCAAACTTTAAAGTTGGTGTTAAATAAAATGGGATTTGGTATTAAATTTAGAGCAATAATAGAGCAGTTATATTCCAAAAACACAGCCGTAGTGGTAGTAAATGATGGAATAATGGATAAGATACGACTAGCCAGAGGGACAAGACAAGGATGCCCACTCTCGCCAGTCCTGTTTGTATTGGTGATGGAAATGTTGGCAAACGCAATAAGAGAAGGTGGGGAGATAGAGGGGATAGGTAGCAGTAATAAAACAAAGCTGAATATGTTTGCAGATGATACATTGATGACTATTAGAGATCCTATAGGTAAAATGGAAAGAATTAAACAGCAGTTGAAAGAATTTGAAGAAGTTACGGGGTTAAGAATAAATTGGGCAAAATCGGAATTGATGTTGTTTAGTTATACCAAAAAGGAAGAAAAGGAATGGGAAGGGAAGGCTTCAGTTCTGAAAAGTAAAGAGAAAATTAAATATTTGGGTATTAAGGTTACTAAAAATTTAGAAGATTTGGAAAGTGAGAATTTAAATGGATTGAAAAAAGAGATAGTAGAAAAGTTAAAGAAGTATAAGAAACTGAATCTTTCTTGGTTTGGAAGAATAGCTTTAATAAAGATGAAAATTTTACCTAAGATTAAATTTTTTTTTTTAGGATGCTACCAATAAGAATTTCAGATTTAGAGTTAAAAAGTTGGCAGAATCTTATAAATAATTACTGTAATGCTGAGAAGAAAACAAGGATTAATAAAAGTAAATGGTATTTAACCCAAAAGAAGGGTGGATTGGGTCTCCCAAACCTTGAGTATTATTATATAGCAAACAGGTTAAGACATATTGTCAAAGCAATTTTAGGGATGGGGACTTAGAATGGATGGAGGAAAATACATTAGGTAATATTGAGTTAAGATTGCAGAATGTATTTTTTAAGGAAAAAGGGAAGGGTAAATGGTTTAATGATTTAGATAATCACTTTTTGAAGTTCCATTGGGAACTTTGGAATAAATATAAAAAGGAGATGCTTTCAAGTAATTCTTCCTTAACACCGGTGATAATGCTAAAGAATTTTCCTGAAAATTTAAAGAATAGACTAAGTAAAGTTTTAATAGAAAAAAATAAAATGAAGTTAAGAGAATGGTTAAGGGGGATGAATACAAGAGAGAGGTTGGAAGAAGTTTTAAAAGATTTGAAATTAACGTGGTTAAACTATGGGCAATTGGAACAATGGACTAAAAATTGGGTAAGAGAAAATGGAGTGTGTGGACGAAATTTGAGGAATTAATCGAGAAAAAAGAGATGGACAAGGGACAAAATACAGGGACAAAAGGGTTAATGAGTTAACTATATAATATATTAGCTGAGAAAGGAGTGTTGGATAGTGTCGGGAAAGTGGTTTGGGAAACCGATTTGAAGATACAAATTGGACAGCAGAGATGGGAAGGACTATGGAGACAGAGAGTGTTGAGAAATATGTCAGTAAGAATAAAGGAGAATTACTATAAACTTGTATGGAGGTGGTACTTAACTCCGGTCAGACTAAATACGTTTAATAAGCAGCTTTCAGCAGATTGTTGGAGGGGTTGTGGTGAAAAAGGAACGTATTTACATATGTGGTGGGAGTGTAAACATGTGCAAAAGTTGTGGAAGATAGTGTTCTTTGAAATTGAGCAGATTGTGGGATTTAATGTAGAAGTTACACCAAGAATTGCATTACTCTCACTGCAAGAAGAACTTAAATGTAATAAAGAAGTGAAAGAACTGATAACTAACCTGCTGACGGCTGCTAGGTTGATTGTAGCTAGGAACTGGAAGATTCAAGGAGACTATTGTATTGAAGAATGGTATAAAGAAGTGTGGGACATTGCTATAAATGATAAATTGACATGTAATATTAAAACAAAAAGAGGTATAGTAAAAACGAATGATTTTGAGGGTATATGGAAAAAGTTCCTAGAGTTTGTGTTCTTTAAAGGAAGTGGGAAACCACCAACAGATGAAACTATGAGTTTTTGGAAACAGGAATGAGATCCCGTGGGGGGGGAGCACTGTTATGTTTAGTATAAATATGTTTAATAGGTTAAATTTGAATATATGATATTAATGTTAGCATAACCACCTCCATTTTTAACAGGAAACTGTAAAATCTCCATTGCACACCAAGCGAAATGTCACGTACCCGAGGGCGTCTTCAAGGATGTCTCCTGTGTTATCTATCCAAAACAATAGCTTCATTGCTCGAGGCAGAAAGTTAACTTGGAGCAACTTACTGTTGCAAAGGAATGTTTTGCAGAAGATAAGGGGGGGCTCTGGTGTTACATTCTGATTGGTTAATGCTGCTACTGGGCCCTGCCCCTTGAAAGCTTTAATACGGTACCATATTCCCTATGTCTTTTGTCTGATTGCTCCCTTTGAAGAGACCAGGCCTTGATTACTAATCAATAAAGCGCTTTTGAACCCTCTGTCGCTGGAATGGTGGAGTCGTGCTTAAGGGCTGTTTGGATCTCGTCCTTGGGTGAAAAGAACATTGATCTAACAAATGGTGCCTGACTCGGATCTACCCCATGTCGGATTCATGCCTGCCAGTGGAAAGGAGAGCCTAGATTGAGGAAGCGATCGCCAAGAGAGATTTCTCTTGCCTCTAGCAGGTTGACATGCACTGTGCAGACATGGAGACTGAATTGACGGGACCATTCGAGCCAAGGTTATAAAATCAACTCCACCCGACAGATGGAAGGGAACAGGCAACAACAATTTGCAATCAGACGTGATTAGAAAGGGCGAAGACGGGAGACGGCTATTTGGTGAGTGAAACCTTTAATCCCATGGACCTGACGGGAAATGGAAGGAGTGGGTGTTCACAATTGACCTCAGAAATGGGAAGCTTATAGTCCGTATTGGAAAAGAGTCCCCGAGCCCATTGGTTAAGGTTGTTGTCTTTGGGAAAGCTTTCATTGAAATTGAAAAAGAGATTTTGAAACTGTAACAGTGTAACAATGAGTTAAAAATGTTTGTGACTGTGAACGGATGTCTTTTTTATGTTAGATTGCCCCTTGTGGATCTCTTGATCCAAAGTTAATTTCAGCTGTGTCATTAGAATCAATTTGCAAACATAGAAATGTAATTAAGTAAATGTACCTCTCAAAGGATTGCCCTTTAGTGTTGGAATGTGAATTACAAAAAAGTTGGTGTTGTGTTAAAGAGGAAAGAAAAAAAGAATTGTCAGTTTGTGTTTTCCACCCGGCCCAAGTGAAAGAAATTTGAAGTTTTTGTTTTCCTTCTGCGGCTAGATCCCCCTTGCAGCCTCCTCCTCCCTAGTGTTTTTTTTGCTTCTCCTATGCTTAGCAGCTAGTGATAAGCAGTTTTGTTTTCAGTGAAAGTTTTTGTTTTCAGTGAAAGTAGTCCAAAGATTTTGAAGACTTTGTGTATTTTGTCTTTCACAAACCTCAGATAATTAGAAAATGTAGAACCCCATTTTCACGGAAGAAATGTCTTCCATAGCTTTGAAGATTCACTGCCTGAGTTAACCTTGTAAGCACAAATAGTTTTGCCAACCGTTTTGCCAAGATGAAAGAAGAAAAAGTATGTTGCTGAATGTCAGAAGTATGTAAAAATGTGTAATAGAAGAAAAGTGGATAAGAGGAGGGATGTCTGAAAAAGAGAGAGAGAGAGAGGGCTGTGCAGAAGAGATAGTTTGAAAGACTTTTAAAAAGGTTGTTTTGGTTGTTTTGAAAAGATGTTGATTTGAAGTGAAGTTGATTTGAAGAAGAGTAAAGTATGTGAATAGAAGAGGTGAAGAAGATAAGAAGTTGAAATGTAGAAAAAAAGAAAAGAAAAAGGAAAGTGTTTGAAGGTTAGTGTACGTGGCATGGTTTTTGACCAGAAGGAAAAGGGGGGTAAAAAAGCCCTGCCTTGAAAAAGTTAGTGAATGGACAATCTTGCGTCCTCTGCTGACGAAGATTGGAAATACTGAATTGCTAAATTTTTGTGTGTGTTTTGAACGTTGTGTTCTGAAAATTGCCCAGAGGCTCTTTTTTTTTTTGGACAGAGATATTCTAACTAAGTTGTGGGCCCAAATTTCCTTTGGCCTAATAGAACTTTTGAAATGCTTTGAGCCCTGAGCCTGAGCCCTAAATGCAACTACAATTGAAGCCTAAAAGCACCCCTGTGTTCTTGCATCAGTATCCTTTGAAATTAGAAGCCAAAAGAAGAATACAGCTATTGCTTTTTAAAAATGGACTTGTGAAATGATTAAAGCAATTAAAAACTCCAGCTTGCATTACTGTGTTTGCACTACCAGCCTCAAGCGTGCTGTGCCAAAAACGTGGCACAGACCAGTGGAGTACAGTGGAAGAAGCTGACACCTGAACCCTGCCTGCCAGTCCAGATATGAGATCAACCTCCTCATGGACCCAAGGCTTGCCTCATTGAATCCTGCCACGTTGATACCTGAACTACAAAGAAGAAGTTCCAGGGCATGAATGCCTTGAAGTCTTGCAATTTGGCACCAAACCTCGCCCAGACCTATATGATGACCTCGAGTTGTTTACTGATGGATCCAGCTACAATTGTACAACAAGCAGCTGAACTCGTAGTATGCACAGAAGCCCTGATGCTTGTTTCAGGCAAAAGACTATATTTACTGATTCAAAATATCACATGGACAGATTTGGAAAGAAAGAAGATTTGTGACTGCCCATAGAGCAGTGACCCATGGAGAATTAACAGTTGATCTGTTAGAAGCCCTGATGTTGCCAAAAGAATTGGCTAATTTGTCTACAAACGTGCTGCCATGATTGGAGCTAGCCCATTTCTCAGTATTTGAATCCACCTTATGAAAAAGAAGACTTGGAATTAGCACAATAACTCAAAGTTTTCGAGAACCCAGAAAGATGGGATTTGTTACCCCTGATGTGCCAAGAATCATCATGACCTCCCTGTTTAAAGACCTGAATCAGCCAAAGAATATAAATGCTCAGTGAATTGTTTTTAATGGCCTCATTTGTAAATGCATCAAAAGAAAAGCCCCTGCAGACATGGACTTGTTATCTTTTTTTAAGAATCCAGACTGACTTTGTTGAAATATAAAAGTTTTTTGAACGCCTACTTGATTTTGTTCAGGTTTTTTTTCCGAACACCTACTGTTTTGTTCAGGCCTGAAACCATAAAATCAGATCTAGAAAGCTATTTTACTTCTTAGGTAGTGTAGAATATGGCACCTTTGTCCTAAAAATAGGCTGGCATCTCATGAAGATTCCAGTCTGGTAGGCAGATAGAGTTAATAGGACCCTGAAAAGAGACCCTAGCAAAAATTAAATTAGAAATTTCCTTGAAATGGGTGGATGTATTTCCAATTGCATTGTTAAAGTCAGAAAAGGTCTTAAATTGTTTCATTTTGAACTAATGTTTGGCTTTTCCTCTCAGTTTTTAGTGGGGGAACAAGGAAAAAATTAAATAGGAATTGGGGAATGTTTTATTCCAAGAATATGTAATTGCCCTGCAGTTTTCTCTTTTTCAGCTCCATCGTTACCTGCACCTTTCCAGAGATTGTCGTTAGAAGAACCCTGCTTGTTCCAGCCTACCTGCTTAAAAGTAGGACCCCAGGATTGAGAAAGCCCTTGCTGCTTTGTACTTGCCAGGAGGACACAGGCAAAGCAAAGGTCATCTGCTTTCTGGTGCACCGGAAGCCACCAGCAACACAGGCGAAGCATGGAGCAACCTAAGTACTCAGCCCAACATTTAAAGGACACTAAAGTTAAATTTGACAAACTAATGAGCTTACAATGTGTGAAGATTGTGTAGCTGTAATTTTGATAATTGTTACTTTAGTAGTTCCAAGTGTTTCTTTAATTGCCATAGCAAATGTTTTTAAGAAAGGATTTGTGCCTTTTACCACTCATAAGTGACTTGGCTTCGTTCCACAATTGCCAAATGTTCTTTGCAAACGCTTATCTTCCTGCCTTGCAAAAGCTAGTGATCACCACACAAGCCAAAATATAAGATAATTAAAGGTTCAGAATTCTGTACACATATTATGATTCTACCCAAGGACTTTTAGAGCATACGTTACTTGTAAAAGAAAGTTAACAAAGAATCATAGAATAGCAGAGTTGGAAGGAGCCTACAAGGCCATTGAGTCCAACCCCCTGCTTAATGCAGGAATCCACCCTAAAGCATCCCTGACAGTTAGTTGTCCAGCTGCCTCTTGAATGCCTCTAGGGTGGGAGAGCCCACAACCTCCCTAGGTAACTGATTCCACTGTCACACTGCTCTAACAGTTAGGAAGTTTTTCCTGATGTCCAGCCGGAATCTGGCTTCCTTTAACTTGAGCCCGTTATTCCGTGTCTTGCATTCTGAGAAGAGATCCTGGCCCTCCTCTGTGTGACAACCTTTTAAGTATTTGAGGAGTGCTGTCATGTCTTCTCTCAATCTTCTCTTCTCCAGGCTAAACATGCCCAGTTCTTTCAGTCTCTCTTCTTAGGGCTTTGTTTCTAGACCTCTGATCATCCTGGTTGCCCTCTTCTGAACACGCTCCAGCTTGTCTGCGTCCTTCTTGAATTATGGAGCCCAGAATTGGACACAATACTGTAGATGAGGCCTAACCAGGGCTGAATAGAGAGGAACCAGTACCTCACGTGATTTGGAAGCTATACTTCTCTTAATGCAGCCCAAAATAGCATTTGCTTTTCTTGCAGCCATATTGCGCTATTGGCTCGTGTTCAGCTTGTGATCTACAACAATTCCAAGATCTTTCTCGTTTGTAGTATTGCTGAGCCAAGTGTCCCCCATCTTGTAACTGTGCATTTAGTTTCTATTCCCTAAATGTAGAACTTGGCATTTATTCCTATTGAGTTTCATTCTGTTGTTTTCAGCCCAGCACTCCAGTCTATCAAGATCACTTTGAAGTTTGTTTCTGTCTTACCCAATTTTGTGTCATCTGCAAATTTGATCAGCGTTTCCTACACCTCTTGACAAATCCATCTTGGCTTCTAGTAATCACTGCATTGATTTCAAGGTGTTTACAGATTGACTTCTTTATAATCTGCTCCAGAATTTTCCCAGAGATGACTGGTCTGTAGTTCCCAGGTTCCCAGGTTCCTTTTTGCCCTTTTTGAAGATAAGGACAACGTTAGTCCTCCTCCAGTCGTCTGGCACATCACCCGTCTTCCATGATTTTACAAAGATAATAGACAAGGGTTCTGAGAGTTCTTCTGCTAGCTCCTTCATTACTCTTAGATACAGTTCATCGGGCCCTGGAGATTTAAACTCATTCAGGGAAATTAGGTGTTCTTTGACCATTTCTTTATCAATCTCAAACTGCAATCCTGTCTCCTCAACTTCTGCTTCACTTTTTCCAGGAGGGAGTCATAGACCCGCTTTAGGAGAAGACCGAGGCAAAGTAGGAATTAAGCACGTCAGCCTTTTCTTTGTTGTCTGTTATCAATTTGCCTTCCTCATTAAGCAGTTGAACCACCCACTGATGATCTATTTAGACGGCTCACTAGTTATCCAATATGGAGTAAAAAGAGGGATTTCTTGCATTGTATTTTGTTGTAATGATTTTTGTTTATCCTTGCTTTTTGCCTTCCCTGTATTTTGTCTCTTGTGAAAAGTCTTGCAAAATCTGTAATCCACCAGCAAATGTATTTGTATTGTGAAGCCTTAGCCACAGATGATCTAAAAGAAGCTAGCAAGCTTAAGTTTTGTATTGCTTTAAAGGGGGGAAATGTTAGCATAACCACCTCCATTTTTAACAGGAAACTGTAAAATCTCCATTGTACACCAAGCGAAATGTCACGTACCCGAGGGCGTCTTCAAGGATGTCTCCTGTGTAACTGTCTTATCTATCCAAAACAATAGCTTCATTGCTCCAGGCAGAAAGTTAACTTGGAGCAACTTACTGTTGCAAAGGAATGTTTTGCAGAAGATAAGGGGGGGCTCTGGTGTTACATTCTGATTGGTTAATGCTGCTACTGGGCCCTGCCCCTTGAAAGCTTTAATACTGTACCATATTCCCTATGTCTTTTGTCTGATTGCTCCCTTTGAAGAGACCGGGCCTTGATTACTAATCAATAAAGCGCTTTTGAACCCTCTGTCGCTGGAATGGTGGAGTCGTGCTTAAGGGCTGTTTGGATCTCGTCCTTGGGTGAAAAGAACATTGATCTAACATTAAGGCAATTTAATGTTTATGTATTAAGTGATTTTATTTGTTGTTTTTTGTGTTTGTTGTATATTGTTTAATAATAAAAAATTTTTTTAAAAAAAGTCCACCCCTCAAGGGAACAGGAACTGATTTAAGGGCCAATTAAGAGAGGATATTCAAGGGGAAACTAGAAGGCTATTCATCAGTAATTCCCCAGCCACACTCAACATGAAGCAATAAAACAGGCTAGGCCTGCAAACAGAAAGCATTTAATTAGTGCTGGAAGGGAATTTACTGAACTGGACATACTTAGAATCATAGAATCATAGAATAGTGGAGTTGGAAGGTGCATATAAGGCCATCAAGTCCAACCCCTTGCTCAATGCAGGAATCCACCCTAAAGCATACCTGACAGATGGTTGTCCAGCTGCCTCTTGAATGCCTCTAGTGTGGGAGAGCCCACAAACTCCCAAGGTAAATGGTTCCATTGTCATACTGCTCTAACAGTCAGGAAGTTTTTCCTGATGTCCAGCTGGAATCTGGCTACCTGTAACTTGAGCCCGTTATTCTGTGTCCTGCACTCTGGGATGATCAAGAAGAGATCCTGGTCCTCCTCTGTGTTACAACCTTTTAAGTATTTGAAGAGTACTATCATGTTTCCCCTCAATCTTCTCTTCTCCAGGCTAAACATGCCCAGGCCTTTCAGTCTCTCTTCATAGGGCTTTGTTTCCAGACCCCTGATCATCCTGGTTGCCCTCCTCTGAACACGCTCCAGCTTGTCTGCATCCTTCTTGAATTGTGGTGCCCAAAACTAGAATATCTAGAATATGTGATCTAGAATATGTGATATTCTAGATGAGGCCTAACCAGGGCTGAATAGAGAGGAACCAGTACCTCACACAATTTGGAAGCTATACTTCTATTAATGCAGCCCAAAATAGCATTTGCCTTTCTTGCAGCCATATCACACTGTTGGCTCATATTCAGCTTGTGATCTACAACAATTCCAAGATCCTTCTCATTTGTAGTATTGCTGAACCAAGTATCCCCCATCTTGTAACTGTGCCTTTGGTTTCTATTTCCTAGATGTAGAACTTGGCACTTATCCCTATTAAATTTCATTCTGTTGTTTTCAGCCCAGCATCAACACCAGTTTGAAGTTTGTTTCTGTCTTCCAGGGTATTAGCTATCCCACCCAATTTTGTGTCATCTGCTAATTTGATAAGCGTTCCCTGCACATCCTCGTCCAAATCATTTATAAAAATGTTGAAGAGCACTGGGCACAGGACTGAGGCCTGCGGTACCACACTCGTTACCTCCCTCCAGTTTGAGAAGGTACCATTGGGCGGAGCTAGAGAGAAATTCAATTGGTTTAGGAGTGTAGAGGAGGAAGTGAGAAGGGGACAGAACACATCTCCTCCCTCTCGCATATACGACAAACTGTGGGGGAAAGGAATTAGGAAGAAGGCAGAGGGGACTATTGCTGCCCAGTCCCTCTTTGTTTTACTAAGCTCTATCCGCGGAGCTCCCATAGCATTCAAACTGAAAATGGTGGGCATGAAGGGATGAGGCAGTCAATACGTGGAAAGGCAGGAAATCGACCAATCAGTTTGTCCTACCCTCAAAGCACCAACCACATGTCAAAATGCAATTTAACTCCCCCAAGGACACATAATCATAATGCGGTGCAAACTCAGACATTGACCTAAAAGTTCTGGTAAATCCTAACTGCAAATATGTGCATTATCGTGGTTAAAAGCCAACGCTGCAGCAAATGGATGGCTGTGTCATGTGTCCTAAAATGGGAATCTGCACATTTACTTCGGTGTAAAGAGCCCTTGTAGATGTGCCCCTTGATCACGCACACAATCCGGATTATAGTATGGGTCAAGCAGAGAAGCTACTAAGAGGGTAGTTACAAAAGCCATCTTGGCCTTGGGACTAGAAGTTCTGTTCTATATGGTGGTGATGGAAGGGAACAGTGGCAAAGGATTGGGAAAGGGACAACACTGTAAGGTTGGTAGATCAAAGAAGCAGGTAAGCACGTAAGGATAGGACGCCTATGCATTATTGTTGGGAAGGAGTGATGCCCAGAGAAATTCAGGAGTCATGGAAAGTTGAGTGTCATTATAGAGTCACTAGATGGCACTGGATTAGTATCAGCAGAGCCAAGAATTTCTTGTTACGCTTCTCTTCTCTTTGGAGAGAGACAATGAAGTTGCTAATTTGTGTCTCCTCTTTGCCTTCCATGACACAGGGTAAGATTAATCTTGTGCATTGATTTTAAATAATCAGTAACATCCTAACCTCTAGTAACATACATCTGTCTTCCTGCCTTTCTAATAACATAATTTCTATACACCTAAATGGTCTTTCCCCCACTGTTTTATTCTTGCAGTCTTACTGTGGCTAAGGCAACTCTGGGACCAATTAGCAATGGCTAACAAGTACAAAAAAGCAGCCACTGAAGGCAGCTCTCACTTGCAATGACCTGGGCCTGGATTTGAATGGTTGAGCTAAAAGTCCTCTTTACCCAGGACTGGGTGAAACTGCTAGCGCAAAGCAGGCTAGGACTACTTCAGCAATTAAGATGAAATTTGAAAGAACAACCAAGGACTCTTTTGGGGGTTGGTTGGTGTGCTGCCAAAACCTATAGAGACCCTGTTGTCCCACCTGCCCCCCATGGTTTGTAGTGCCAGCTTAGGCAGGGAGCTGTGTCACCATGACATTAGAATCAGCTGAAGGAAATCTGAGACACTTAATGAGGCTATGGGGAGCACAGAAAGTTTTATTTATTCCTAAGCAAAATGACACAAGGGCAATAGCCCCTTTTGGCTTCCCTCTCGAAGACACCCTCTAGTATAACATGACTTTATTTTGGGTTAAAGGAATTGCTGCAGTGGAGAGAGAGAACAGCTTAGCAAAAGTGCTAACCTCTCTGATCCATGCTGGGTACAATCAGCCTTTATTAGCAAGTTGGGTAAAAGCAACTGGAGCATGTGCAGAAAGCTTGTTTTTCCAAAACAGAAATTCTAGCCAACCACAGGCTAGTTACTTGGAGCAAGTAAAGAAAAGGGAAGTCCGGCCCAACCACAAACCTTTCAGTTTAGCTAAGCATGGTGGGTGGGGGTGGGTGTCTTGCAACACAGAGAGAATTTTAAAAGTTACTACTCAGTTAGAAAACAAAGACAATGTCTGATGATCTTTCTATTCAAATCAATCAAACTTATGTCAAGATGTGTCTATGGCTACAACAGGTGAGAGCTCAGAGAAGTTGCTATAAAATGAAGTGAGGCTTTGGAAGCTGGGTGGGATGAGGGATACTAGGGGGGGATCCTCACGTCGCTCCCAGAGCGCTTCTATGCGACTCCAGTGCACCCCGAAAACGATAGTCTGACTTCCCTGTAAAAGAAACAACGAAGAGCCATCCATGCTGCTGCCGCCGCCGCCGCTGCTGATGACGAGGAGAGCTCTCCGCTGGCGAGGAGAGCTCGGCAAAAGAAGGTGGGGTGAAGAGCGGAAGAAGCTCTCTACCCCGCCTTCTTTTGCCGAGCTCTCCTCGCCGGCAGAGAGCTCTCCTCGTCAGTGGTGGCGGCAGCGGCGGCGGCGGCATGGACAGCTCTTCGTCGTTTCTTTTACAGGGAAGTCAGACTATCGTTTTCGGGGTGCACTGGAGTCGCATAGAAGCGTTCTGGGAGCGCCGTGCGGATCCCCTCTAGGAATCCTGTCCACTGGATTTGTAAAGCAAGGACGAGAAAAGGACATTAATATCCCTGGACAAACTATAACTACTTTATAGAGTTCTGGACGGGATCTACACTACTGCTTTAAAACAGTTTATAACAGTTTTGACAACTGTTGGAGCCCAGGACACACTCCATATAGTTTTCAAAACGTTTTCAAATTGTTTTATTCTGCTTGGTGTAGATCTGGCCCTGCTAACTGATTAAGAATTGTTGTAGTACCTTAATATGCTCAGTTATATTAAATTCATTTTACTCTTATCAACACCTCAAAACAAATGCTTATTTGAACTGTTAAAGGAATTGTAATAGATGGGAACTACAATTCATTGTTCTAAAGAAAGGGTAACTTTTTGTATTTCCCTTTTTATTCCCACCACCAAAATAGCCTAAAAAGAAAGAAATAAACAAAACAAAACAAACAAACAAAACACAGTTGCCCTTAACTTTCAGCCACACTGATCCAAATTTTCTCCCACTCATTCACCAACTAATGCTTTAGTTGATTTATCTACTGCTTGAACCTTGCAAGCCTGGTTTTATATTGTATAAAATCTTGCAGTTCTTATTTTATATTTATTTATTTATTGCATTTCTATACCACCCAATAGCCGGAACTCTCTGGGTGGTTCACAAAAATACTTACACAATTGGGCCTTCAAGCTTCAAGGCATAATATCATATATGGGATTAAGTAGTAAGGGATGAAGTGGAAGGGCTCATAGCTCAAAAGAAGAGTACAGCAGATTTCAGATTCAATACCCAGCATCAGATTTTCTGAGATAAGAAAAGTAGAAGCATAGGCGTGTGCAAGGGATGTGCCAGGTTTGCCTAGGCACACTTTAATGTTTCTGGTGCAGCCTTCAATTTCCCACACTCCGTACCCCCCCACACACGGCTTCAATTGGGGCTTTTAAGGACGATGGGAAAGTGAGCCACCACTAACATGCCTTTAAGCACAGCTGGCCCCACCATGAAGCACAAAAGAGGAAAGAAGCACGAGGCCCTCAATGGTGGAGTATCTTTGGCTGCAGTGAGGGCGACCTCCAGAAGCAGCGTTGGCAGGGCCCTACTCAGTACGGCAGGGTGAAGAAGCTGGCAAGAGAGTCATGTAGGCATCACCTTCCTTCCTTCATGACTTGGCTGGCTCTTTGAATCATGGCTGAAAAACTGGAGGATGCGTGTTTGCAGCTGAGTGAGCAAACATGAGCAATGGAGGAGCAGCAGTGACTATGAGGTCAGGCTGCAGCATGGAGAGTGACGGTCCTGCTCTCATACAACAACAGGGCCTAGTGGGCCCAAGGTTATCAGGGAAGGCCAGTAGGGACTTCCCTCTACCTTTGCAGATGGGCTCAAGGGCCCCCTGGGTGGTATGGGGCTTGGTGCTGGGCTCTCTTTTAATTTCCAGGATCCAGGCTCACAGAAAGGCAGGGGCAGAGATAAGTAAGCACCTCTGAGGGCAATAGCACTTACTCTGAAGTAAATGTGCATAGAATTTCAGTCTGAAATAGATGGGGTGGGTGGGTGGAGAAAAGGCAGCAGAAGGGGATAAAGGTGAAGCCATTGCAGAACAGAATAGATAACTGCGGACTTTTTAACCCACATTTAAAAACTGTATTAAGTACAGCAATGATTAGTGTCCCTAAACATACATAAAGTAGGCTGACCATATTTTGGAAACCTAAAAGGAGGACAATATGGCTGCCCGCAAGGAGGCGTGCCCACCCCAATATGCCCAGTCCCTAAGGTGGGGCCTTTTTGACATGTCCAGCCCCCAAGGGCCCCCCTTCATCACATGTCTAATTCTATACCTTACAATTAAGACAAACTTGTTCTACACAATATGTTGATATTAAAATCACTGAATTAAAGAACATGTGAGATATTCAATGTATCAGATATTAACATTTATTTTTAGTTGCTGTACAAATTTTAAGACTTTTTCCCCTCCCAATGGGCCCTAGAATATTTTTCACCAGATCTTATTTTTCATAGAATCATAAAATAGTCCTGCACTCTGGGAGGATCGAGAAGACATCCTGGCCCTCCTCTGTGTGACAACCTTTTAAGTAATTGAAGAGTGCTATCATGTCTCCCCTCAATCTTCTCTTCTCCAGGCTAAACATGCCCACCTCTTTCAGTCTTTCTTTATAGGGATTTGTTTCCAGACCCTTGATCATCCTGATTAACCTCCTCTGAACACGCTCCAGCTTGTCTGCATCCTTCTTGAATTGTGGAGCCCAGAACTGGACGCAATACTCTAGATGAGGCCTAACCACGGCCGAAAAGAGAGGAACCAGTACCTCATGTGATTTGGAAGCTATACTTCTATTAATGCAGCCCAAAATAGCATTTGCCTTTCTTGCAGCCATATCACACTGTTGGCTCATATTCAGCTTGTGACCTACAACAATTCCAAGATCCTTCTCATTTTTAGTATTGCTGAGCCAAGTATCCCCCATTTTGTAACTGTGCATTTAGTTTCTATTCCTAGTTGTAGAACTTGGCGTTTATCCCTATTAAATTTCATTCTGTTGTTTTCAGCCCAGCACTCCAGCCTATCAAGATCACTTTGAATTTTGTTTCTGTCTTCCCGGGTGTTACCTATCCCACCCAATTTTGTGTCATCTGCAAAATAGATAAGCATTTCCTGTACCTCCTCGTCTAAATCATTAATAAAAATGTTGAAGAGCATTGAGCCCAGGACTGAGCCCCACTCTTTGCCTCCCTCCAGATAGAGAAGGTTCCTTTGATAAGCACCCTTTGAGTCCGATTCTGTAGCCAACTGTGAATTCACAGTTGGCTACAGTTGTTCCATCTAGCCCACTTTTAGCTAGTTTGTTAATCAGAATATCATGCGGCACTTTGTCAAAAGCTTTGCTGAAGTCAAGATATATGATGTCCACAGCATTCCCACAGTCCACAATGGAGGTTATCCGATCAAAAAAATGAGATCAAATTAGTCTGACAGGATTTGTTCCTGACAAATCCATGTTGGCTTTTAGTAATCACTGCATTGTTTTCAAGGAGTTTACAGATTTACTTCTTTATAATCTGCTCCAGAATTTTCCCAGGGATGGATTTCAGACTGACTGGTCTGTAGTTCCCAGGTTCCTTCTTTTTCCCTTTTTTGAAGATGGGGACAACGTTAACCCTCCTCCAGTCATCTGGCATCTCCCCCGACTTCTATGATTTTGCAAAGATAATAGACAGCAGTACTGAGAGTTCTTCCGCTAACTCCATTACTCTAGGATGCAGCTCATCGGGCCCTGGAGATTTGAATTCATTTGAAGAAATTGATAAATTTGTTTAGCAATCTCAAACTGCAATCCTGCCCCCTCAACTTCTGCTTCACTTTTTCCAGGGGGTTCATGGACCCGCTTTTGGGGAAGACTGAGGCAAAGTAGGAATTGAGCACTTCAGCCTTTTCTTTGTCATCTGTTATCTATTTGCCATCCTCATTCAGCAGCTGAACCACCATTTCTTTCCTCTGTCTTTTACTACTCACGTATCTGAAGAAAGCCTTTTTATTGCTTTTAGCATCCCTCGCTAATCTCAGCTCATTCTCTGCTTAGCCTTCCTGATGCTATTTCAGCACTTCTGTGCCACCTGTCTGTACTCTTCTTTTGTAGCCTGGCCTTCCTTCCACTTCCTATATGTATCCTTTTTTATTTTCAGGTCATGTCTAAGCTTTTTGTGGAGCCACATTGATTTCCTCTGTTGTCTTCTATCTTTTTCTTTGTTGGAATTGTTTGTAACTGTGCCTTTAAAATTTCATTTTTTAAATACTCCCACCCATCTTGCACTCCTTTTCTCATTAGGCTCACTTGCCATGGGACCTTACTTATCATAGTTCTGAGTTTATTAAAATCAGCTTTCCTAAAATCCAGGCTATGTGTATGGCTACTCTCAGCTTTTACTTCCTTTATAATCAAGAACTCAAGTATGACGTGGTCACTTTCCCCCAGAGTTCTCTTAACTGCCACTTTATCCACTACGTCATCCCTTTTGGACAGTATCAAGTCAAGGATTGCCAATCCTCTAGTTCCTTCCTCCACTTTCTGTAGGAGAAAGTTATTACCCACACATGTCAGGAATTTCTTGGAAGGGCCACTTTTGGCAGTATTTGTCTCCCAACAGATATCAGGGTAATTGAAATCACCCATCACTACTACATCAGACTTCCTTGAAACACTGGCAATTTGTTTCTCAAAAGTCTCATCCTTGTCTACTCCTTGATTGGGTCGTCGGTAGTAGACTCCAATTATCATGTTCTTTTTATTCCTTGCCCCATTTATTTTAATCCATATGCTCTCGATGGGGCTCTCAGGCCGTTGCTGGACCAGGCGTTAGCCCGGTGTGAGGCCCGGTCTCCCTCCTTTGCATCCAGATGATGCACAGTGGATTCTGGGGTCAGGCCGGGCTAAAGCCTCCCTTAACCCGGCATAAGCGGATTTGCTTATGGCCCAGTTTTTCCGCAGCCCCGGCCTTTGGCCAGGGCTGTGGAAGGTCTAGCAGGGTCCGTGGCTTTTCCCGGCTGCTCGCTTACAAGTAGCCGGGAGAAGCCACGGACTGGGCACAGCGCCCATAGGAGCACTGTGCCCATCGGGCCAGGGGGGATCATGGGGGGGGAGATAGGGGCCGGGGGGAAGGCTGGATCCGGCAGGAGAGAGGATGGGGGAGAAGAGCGGGCATCGAGCATGGCGGACAGGGGCGGGGGGAGAAGAGCTGGCATCGGGCATGGTGGACGGGGGGCGGGGGGAGAAGAGCGGGCATCGGGCATGGCAGACGGGGCGGGGGGAGAAGAGCGAGCATCAGGCATGGCGGATCCACCTGTATTTCTATGCAGGGATAGGTATTTTTAACATATAGTGCAACTCAGCCTCCCTTTCTATTTCTTCTGTTCTTTTTGAACAACTTATATCCTTCAGTTGCTATATTCCAGTCATGGGAGATCCCACCAAGTTTCAGTTATACCTATCAAGTCATATTTGCCTTCATGTTATAAGAGTTCAAGTTCATTCTGTTTGTTTCCCTTACTCTGGGCATTAGTATATCATCGAAGACCATGTGCTTTATAATCTAACTTTGTTCCTACATTGTTGCGGACACTATTTTTGGGAACTATTGTTGCTGTTCTCTGTATTGTGGTGCATGAGCCTTCATCCATTGTTGCGTTGACGTTGACATCTCCCACCCTCGTAAGATTCAGTATAAAGCCCTTCTGATCAAGTTCTTCATGATGTGGCCAAACACATTCTTTCCAGCCCTTGTGAGGTGCAACCCATCCCTTTCCAGCAGTCCATCTTCCAAGTAGCATAGCCCATGGTCCCAGAATCCAAAACTCTCGCATTGGCATCACCTTCGTAGCCAGTCGTTCACCCAGAGTTTTTTTCTTTCCCTTTCTAATCCTCTTCTAAGAACTGGGAGGAAACTACCTGGGCCCCAAAGTTCTTCAGTTTCCTTCCCAGTGCATCAAAGTCTGACATGATTTCTTCGTAGCTCTGCTTGGCAACAACATTTGTTCCCACATGGATGAGAAAAAAAGGGTATGTGTCAGTGGACTTTTTGAGCTTTGGCAACTCTTCAGTCACATCTCTAATCTGTGCTCCAGGGGGACAGCATACCTGGCAAGTCCATGGGTCTTCATGACATACTTGGGTTTCAATCCCATGCAGCAAGGAGTCTCCTAAAATGACTACTCTTCTCTTCTTCTTGGTCGACTGACCTTCTGCCTCTTGTTCACTGTTGCATGGTGTCTCCTGTAATTCTTCCTCTGCAGACTGTCCTCCAGTCTCAGCCTCCAGTAGCGGAAAGCGTTTACTTAACTCTAATGCTTCCACTTGTTCAGAATGTCTTCTAGTTCTTCTGCTCCTTACTGTCACTCTTCCGAGGAGTTTCCTCTTTGTTGGCTTTCCTCACCTCAGCATTCTTCACTTTCAATTCAGCTTGCTGTTGCTCTTCAATTTCTTTTGCTTCTTGTAGCTGTTGCAGTTCCACCATTCTGTCTAAGAACTCTTCACCTTCTCTTATTCCTTGGATTTGTGGCGTTTTCCCAAAAATCATTTTTTTAATGAAAATACATTTTATAATGCTGTGAAAAGCAGACTTTGAAGGCTACAGAGGAGAAGGAGAAGCTACTTAGCCTTTCTGCCACTTGTCAGCTAAAAATCTCCCCTCACAAGCTGCTTTCCTCTCTATAAGGGAAAAGAATAAATTTCATGTATCTTTTACCTTACAGGTTGGGAAAGCAACTTGGGCTGGATTTCAGTAGACAAGCAGCAGGAAGAGAAATGATTAAGCAGCCCCTCCTCCTCTTCTCCTGATCGCAGCCTTCCAAATCAGCTTTTCATAAAATAAAAACTTTTAAAAGCCAGAGAAGAAAAAGACTGTCTGCTATATTATCTACTTTGGCCCTGAGTTTGCAAGTTTTGAAGTCCCAGTGCCCCCTTCACTTAACAGATTCAACATGAGAAGCAGAGTACAATCATGCACCAATTCTAGGACAATGTTGAATCAAGACTGTTCCTCCAGCAGTTTTTGTTTAAAAAAAATATTAAAATACATTGTGCTAGTTGGCCTTTGTCTGTTTATTTTAGGTATACAAGCCATGGTTATACAGGAGCCAGGATCAGAAAGCATAGCAAAAATTCTTCTGCTAATCAAAAGGAAAGAATATATAGACAGACAAGGTGAGAGTCCAGAGTGGGAAGTGAGATTTTCAAGAAGTTAACTTTAAAGAAACTTCGTGGAGTGAAACATAGCTGAAGGTGGTGCTGATCTTCTGGGAACTATAGAATATTGCTAGTGCCATTTCCATGCAAGATAGCCAGAGGGGCTTAATTTAGGGAGAACATGGATTAGAATGGGAGATACTGGCTAAAGCTCCAAGTAATGGCCTACAGAAACCATTCTGACTATCTTAATGGGCCTTGTTTGCATGATCATGGAGGGGGAAATAAGCCATAGAGGCTTACTTTCTCTGTAGTACGTGCCAGTGAGATTTATATAATTACACTTGCTGGCAAGCAAACCCAGCAAGGGTGGCTTGTTGGCATGGTAAACAAGCCACTCCAAAACCCTACAGCAGAACTATGGGTTCTGGAGATAATTGGATGGCTATGGGAGGCTACACCACTGAAGTGTGTTTCCTGACCCATGGGACACAATCTATGGTATCAATCATCAGCCCCCTTCAACTGTGCTAGGGCTATCAGGTTTTGGGTGGGATTCTGCAGGATCAGTCTTACTGTGATCTGGAGCTTTTCCTATCTCTCTGGTGGGATTTGGACTATACCTGATTGCATGTTCAGAACTATCCCTAGGTGCTACAGTTGCCTGGAAGGACGAAGCTGTCTTTTTCTGACATTCACCAGGAATTGGGTGACCAAAGACATGCTAACATCATGTGGGCATCCTGAATTCCCTGTTGGTGAGAGGAAACCTGATTAGAATGTCACTGACGTAAAGATAGAGGTGAATCTGCTGCCTTCTCAGAAGTGCTAATAATGTTACTGAGACCCTTGTAAGACCCCGAGGGCAGGAGAGAGATCAAAAGGGAGAGCTCTGTCTTACCCCCTGACATTTATTCTATTTATTCATTTCATTTCTATACCACCCTAAAGCCAAAATTCTTGGGTGGTTCAGAAAAATTTGATAGGCAAATCACAGATTTGAGCTGGGTGTTTCAGAATATGCAAATACGCTTCTCTGGGATCTAGAGAGGTCAGAAAATCTGAGATCTGGAGAGAAGCAAGAATGGTGTGGGGTGTCTCCATATGAAACTTCATCTTTTTATGAACTGATTCAGTTGTTTCAGGTCTAATATTATTGTCTAGTCCGTATTCGTTTTGGGGACAATTAAGAATACTGAGTATTCTGTCCTTCCAATGATGGCATTGGATCTATTGCTCTAATGTCAATGAGATGAGATATGGCCCGCAGGACTAGATGGTGGTGATGAATTTCCATATATATATATATATATATATATATATATATATATATAAATTCTGAAGCCTCCCTCCACTTGGGGGACCTGGATAATCATGCTTGTTGTTGTCACTGCTGCCCCTGAGGTGATGCATTGACGGGGAATCTGTTGAATCCTTGGTTCTGCTGTTGCCTATGCTAGGATCCCTGCCTGCCCCAGAAAGTTCTGAACACTCTGCCGTCTCGGGATCTAGTTTGGACTGAAGGAAGACTGCCCTACTCCTCATTCTAATGAGAGGGCTTTCACTCTTTTTTCTTTCAAAGTTTTTTTCTTGGCCTTGGTTTCAAAAAGTACTTCTTCCAAGGAGTCCCAAAATAGCATATTGCCCCCAAAGAGACCCAGGACCAAGTTGAATTTTGAACATGCATCTGTTATAATTTTTAAGCCATAACTGCTGCCTAGGTTCTGGCAGCGAATCCAAACTGGCATTTGCCATAAAGGCCACTGACTTGAGCAGTGTATTGATATTATTCCCTGGAATATCTTTTAGAATGTCCTTTAGCCAGAGACAGGAGCCCCTCGACATAATCAGAACTGTGGACAAAGCCATCATGAGCTTTATGGAGGCCCAGTTCCCCCTTTTTGTCCTCTGAGTTATTGGGGAGGGGCCATAGTTCAGTGTGACAGAGCACATATTTTGCACGCAGAGGGTCCCAGGCCCAATCTCTGGCTTCTCCAAGTAGGGCAAGGAAAGAATCCTGCCTGAAACCTTGGAGGGCTGCTGCCAGTCAGGGTCAACAATATTGGGCTAGATGGACTAATGGTCTGACACAGGCCATGGCTAGACCAGGCCTATATCCCAGGATCATCCTGGGATCATCCCCATACATCCAAATGACACACAGGGGATACCGGGAGCAGGCAGGGACTGTAAGGAAGGGGTTAAGCATACTCAGAATTACTGTTTTTAGCAATTCATTCTTGTTCATTGTCTGTTATAGAATTGCAGAAGTACCGCTTATCTCTCCACCTGGCCATAGGCGGGAAGCCATCTCTTGGCTCCGTTGAGGTGAGAGAAGTGACCTTGGGGCAATTTGCAACTGTGAAAGAGAAATTGGCCCTTCCGGAGGGAGGGGGAGGAGTAGAATAACGAGGGGCCTTAAAAAGTCTACCAAAGCTGAGGCCAGTGCCTGAGCTGAAGGACACCTGGCTGCGGGGAAGTATATTCTGTAACAAATGTTTTAGTTTGCTGGTGTGGGGTTCGGGGTTTATGTATCCATTTTAGTAGCTAATCTGATGTAAATGCTTGCCTCTTACCCTTCCTATTTCAATAAAGGATTGGGCTTAACCCTTTCAATTTGAGAGCTGTGTGCTTTATTCCAAGATCTGTGCAAAATCCAGTGGGCAGCCGGTTTGGCTGAGTGTGGTTTCCTTTACAGGGACGACCCCTCCATTTGTCTGGGATAATCCTTAGGTCTTAGTGTAAGGCAGCTTCCTATGTTCCTATGACCCCATTCTTCAAATATAAGGTATCAGAGTCATCAGGAGCACCTATAATTTGCTCATAATCTTTTCTGACAAATTATATATTTATAAAAGAACTCTTTGATCTGGGTGATCGTAGTTTATCCCATTCTGCCTTCCATAAAGATTGTAGGGAAGGGAACAACAGAGGATGAGGTGTGATTGGGGAAAATGTCTGCCACTATCTCCAGAAGATTAGAATCCTGCTTCTTTTACTGCTTCACCCCTCAGAATTCAAGCCCAGGGTCTCCACTGAGGGTAACTTTTGCTGCGACTTAACATCCATGTCAGTACTAATTCAGGGCTTAAATGTGGTTTGATATATAAAACCACTCCATTTTTCTTTTTCTCACTTGCTGAAATAAATTCTTCATCTAATTTTTTGTTAATTATGTGTTCAATGTCTTTTTTCCTAATATGAGTCTCTTGTAACCAAATTATATCTTGCTTTAATTTTTTTAAATAATGAAATATTTTCTTCCTTTTTATAGAAGAATTACATCCATTAACATTCCATGTCAAAAAGTTGTAGTCTGTCATCATCGTTGTTCGCAGTAAGAGCGTATTTCTTATTATGTCCAGCAGGTGTCTCTAGAGAACAGTTAGTCAGTCATCCATGCAGGGACGGTATTAAAAGCCAGAACGGAACTGAACAGGCCTGAACGACCCCATTATATTAAAAAAAAACCATACCAAAAACAGTGGCATGTGTTAGCAACACTTGGGAACAATATTTTAGGACTAAAACCATTGCAATATTATATCACTATTAATCCCAGAACTCCCAAAACACATCCGGAACAGAATGGGATGGACGGAACGGCCACTTCCAAATGAGCGATATCAATCAAACTCACCAGTCACACATAACTCCATGGTAGGGATGCAACAAGCCACAAAACATGCAAAGAAACTGCGTTCCGATAACCGTTCCGCGCACAGTGCATATTGAGCAAAACGGGCAGGGACAGCAGCTTCCAAGTGAAGTATGTTAACCAAACTCACCAGGCACACATTACTAGGTGAACCTGATATAATAAGCTCCAAAAATTGCCCCCAAACCACGTTCAGATACCCGTTCCGGGCAAAAACGTGTATTGCGCAAAATGGGCCATAACGGATGCTTCCCAATGAGGAAAGTCAACCAAACTCACCAGACTCATATAACTAGGTGGGACAAATATAGAAATCTCCAAAAGTTGCCCGGAAACCATGTTCGGACACTCGTTCCGGGCAAAAGTCCGTATTGACCAAAACGGGCCGTAATGGCAGCTTCCAAGTGAGGTAAGTCAACCAAATTTACCAGACGCACATAACTAGGTGGGACAGATGTAAAAAGCTCCAAAAGATGCCCCGAAACCACGTTCAGATACCCGTTCCAGGCAAAAACGCGTATTGCGCAGAACGGGCCGTAACGGCAGCTTCCAAGTGAAGTAAGTCAACCAAACTTACCAGATGCACATAACTAGGTGGTGTAAAGAAGTGAGTTAACCAACTTTGGTTCAAGCCCACTGGATTTAGCACGGAACCCGGGCAGACACTACAAGCTCACACAAAATGAGGTTTTAAGCCTTTAATAAAAGGGAAAGGGCAGGCAACAGGTAGCTTAAAATCCACTTACAAAAAGGTACATGCACATTAAAAGAACCCAACACCACAAGCTAAACTACTAAAGGTTACATACGTCACCGGACCCTTGTGTCAGCCGACAGCAGACACCCCATTACTCTACCCCTACTCTTTTATACCCTCCCTCTGGCTCCAGGCTTCCTCCCTCCCTTCTTAGATGTATATTGTTTTTTCACACCCCGGGCCGCCTGGCGCATCGCTCAGGGCCAAATGACAGTTACAATTCTTCAATTCCGGCTCCCACATGCATCTGGGTTCTTATCAGCACTCTCTAAAACCATAAAGAGAATAAGATCATAAAACAACATTAAAAGTCAAGTCATGCTCTAAAACGCGGTTAACCCTTGCCTTGCCCTTACACCTTCCCCCTCAAGATGAAATTTCCTAGTGAAATTTCATCTTTTCACCCTTCAAGTTAAAACGCACTCTTTTGCCACTCTTTTTTGGATTCTGCCCACGCAGGGGCAACTCTTCTTTTTTTCCATCTCCCCCTCTCCCCCGAAGCTCCGGGATAACCCATCAGCCACTACATTCTCTTTGCCTTTTATATGGGAAATAGTAAAGTTATAGTCTTGTAATGCCAAACTCCACCGCAGGAGTTTCTGATTGGTGTTTTTCACTCTTGCCAGTCAGCACAGTGGGGAGTGGTCAGTTTGAAGTTGGAACGGTCGTCCCCACAGGTAAGGCCGCAGCTTTTGCACCGCCCACACAATGGCCAAACATTCTTTCTCAATGGTAGCTAACGCCTTCTCTCGCAGCAGCAGTTTTTTACTTAAAAACACCACTGGCTGAGGTAACCCCCCCGCTCCTATCTGGGACAAGACGGCTCCTAACCCAGCCTCCAAAGCGTCGGTCTGTACAATGAAAGGCTGCTCAAAATCCAGTGCTCTCAGCACCGGCGCCTTCTGCAGCCGCTCCTTTAATTCATTAAATGCTTTCTGACACGCCGCCGTCCACTGCACCCGCACGGGTTGCCGCTTCCGGCACAAATCCGTTAATGGAGCCGCCAGCTGACTAAAATTGGGCACAAACCGGCGGTAGTACCCTGCCAGTCCCAGAAATGATTGTACTTGCTTTTTAGTCTGAGGAACAGGCCAGTTTTGTACTGCTTCTACTTTTGCTTCCATAGGCTTCACCGCTCCCTGCCCCACCTGGTGCCCTAAGTAGGTGACTTCCCCTCGGCCAAACTGACATTTAGAGGCTTTCACGGTCAATCCTGCCTCCTGCAACCAGCTTAACACTTGGGTCAAATGACTTAGGTGTTGTTCCCAATCTTCACTAAATACCGCCACATCATCCAGATAAACACACGAGAAGGCTCCTAGCCCCTCTAGGACCCTATCCATTAATTGCTGGAAGCCTTTAGGCGCTGTGCTTAATCCGAAAGGCAACACTCTGAATTGGAAGTGCCCCCTAGGGGTGGAGAAGGCTGACTTCAGTGCAGCATCTTTATCTAGAGGGACTTGCCAATACCCTTTAGTCAAATCCAGCATAGAAATATATTTTGCCTTCCCCAGCGTCTCAATCAAATCATCTATTCGGGGCATGGGGTAGGCGGCCACTTTGGTCACACTGTTCAGCCTTCTGAAGTCCACGCAGAAACGAACACTGCCATCTTTCTTAGCCACCAATACGAGGGGGGAGGACCAGGGGCTTTGACTCTTCTCTATTACTCCCATAGCCAGCATTTCTTCCACTTCCTTATTGACAATTTCTAATTGTTTGCCATTCAATCGATGGGAAGGCAAGTGGATGGGCGGGTGATTGCCTTTATCAATCGTATGCGTCACTAACGACGTCCGCCCTGGCAGCCCCGAAAACAATCTCTCAAACCTCTTCAGACACTCCATTAACTGCTGCTGTTGTTTCTGACTCAACTCTCTTGGGATCTGAACTGCCGTCAGCCCTTCCTTCTCGCGATAGCTAGCTAGCACATCCAAACCAGCCTCCCCTTCCTGCCTACAAGCGCATGGTCCTTTCCACGTACGGCTTCATCATGTTCACGTGGTACACTTTAGCCTTCTTCTGAGACTGAGGCTGCTTCAACAAATAATTCACTTCATTCAACTTCTTCACTACTACCAGGGGGCCTTCCCACTTAACAGCCAACTTCTCTGGCTTAATCGGTTTTAATACCCAGACTCGGTCTCCCACTCTAAACCTTCTCTGTCTGGCTTTCCGATCATACCACCATTTCTGCTCTTGCTGGGCCTGGGCTAAATTTTCTTGGGCTGCTTCATTCACTTCCCTCAATATGTTCTGCAGATTCTGTAAATAGGCCACCACTGAGATGGGGCTGGCTGGGCTTCATCCTTCCCACCCCTCCCTCAACAGTCTCAGTGGGCCCCTTAGTTCTCGCCCAAACACCAACTCATTGGCGGAGAAACCCAGACTGTCACTTTTTGCATCTCTGGCGGCAAAGAGAAGATAGGGCAGAGCTTGGTCCCAATCTGTGGTATGCTTGGTGGCATAAGCTTTTAACATTCGTCCCAACGTTTGATTAAACCACTCCACCAACCCATTACCCTCGTGGTGGTATGCCGCCGAGGTGCACTGTTGTACTCCCACCAATTTCCATAATTCTTTTAGCAGCTGTGACATAAACCCTCCTCCCAAGTCATGAACCAGCACCTTGGGGACCCCTATGCATGTAAACACAGTCATCAATGCCTGGGCAATCTGCGGGGCAGATATTCTGGATAAGGGAACAGCTTCGGCAAACCGAATAGCATAATCCACCAGAGTGAGAATATATATTTTTTCCTGACCGGGTAGTGGGGGTAAAGGGCCCCAAAATGTCCACCCCCATCTTCTCAAACGGCACCTCGGTAATGGGGAATGGTCCGAGAGGAGCCCTGGGATGATCTCGTGGGCACCCCACCTTTTGGCAAGTTTCGCAAGAGGAGCAATACATCTTAACCTGCTGGGCCACCCCCGGCCAGTAGAAATCCAGGCTTACCCTCTCCAGCGTGCGTCGGATCCCTACATGCCCCCCCCCCCACAGCGACTCATGGGCCGCTTCTAAAACTTTTTCTCTAGCAGATTGAGGCACCACCAGTTGTTTCCTTTCCACTCCCCCTGCTCCCTTTGGGGAAAAAAGCCGATAAAGCAGTCCCCTCTCCCACAAGAACACAGCGGCTCCCCTCTTTCCTCGGGTGCTTGGCGGGTCTGCCGCCGCTTTCCGACATTCTTCTAAGGTGGGGTCCTGCTGCAGTTCCTGACAGAATTCCGGGGTGGCTAGCCTTTCCCCCTCCGTCTTCCCGGCTTCCACCCCCAGGTCCGGAAAAACCTCCTCCCCCTCCTCTCCTGAGATCTTCTCCGGCTGTGCAGCTTTACTCCGAGTAGACACTGCCAGCTGGGTGATTTTAAAACATAGATCATTCCCTAAGAGGAAAGCCGGTCCTTCCTTATGCACTAAAATAACTAGCTCCCCTTCCCAACCGCCGTACCCCAGCTGTACCCGAGCCAACGGTGCCTCGAACGTCGGGGCTCCGTAGGGGGTGATGGCCAGAGTCCGTCCCTCTAATTTCTGTCCCGGTTTTAGCAGGCTCTCATGCAAACTGCTTAAGTCAGCACCGGAACCTCTCATCGCCCGCACCGACCTCCCATTGACCACAACACACTCACAAAACTTCTTCCGACTCCAACGCAACTGCGCCAGAGTCACCAGCTTCATCAATGGAGTGGCTGTCGCTCCTACTGCCTCTGGCTCCGCCGTCGCTCTCGTCATTCCCGCTGGCTCGCCTTGGCCGTATTCCCACTCCAGATCCACCATCTCGCCTTCGCTGTCGTCACTCCAATTTGAGACCGGAGACGCGGGCGCCGCTGGAGCCGCCGCCGCTCTCACCCCCGATCCCGGGTTCCCAGTTCCGCCCCGGCCTCCTTGCTTCGCTGCCAGCTTGGGGCACTCCCGCTTGAGATGCCCTAGCTCTTTGCAGTAGAAACATCCCCCGGTGGCCTGGGGACCCACTGCCGCAGTGGGGGGCACTCCTCCTTTCCCCCGCTCCTTGGGCGGCCAGGGCACCTTCTTCTCTCCCAGCGCTCCGCTCGACCGACGCTCTGGGGCTTTTTCCGAGCTCTTTAGAACGCCTCCAGCCCCCTTCCGCTCAAATGCCTGTAAGCGGTCCGCCATCCACGCTGCCTCCATCGGGGTCTTGGGGTTCTTTTCCCCCACCCAGGCATCATATTTTTCGGGAAACTGGCGGTACAGCTGCTCCTTAGTAAACAAATCTTTTGCCGCCTCCAAATCCTGCACTTCTTCAGCCTCCAGCCACGCCTCCAACGCGGTCTGCAGCCGGGTGGTGAACGCGGCAAACGTCTCCTTCGGGTTCCTAGTCAACTGGCGGAACTTCTGGCGACAGTGCTCTGCCGTTAACGCGTACTGCTCCTTTGCCACCATCTTAAAATGCTCATAGTCCTGTCTCCTTTCCCGTGGGATGGTGGCAATCATCTCCCTCAAGGAACCGGACACTTGTGGCCATAACAGACTCATTCTTTGATCGTCCGGCACCCCCAGCTCATCGCACGTGTCTTCAAACATCGCCAGGAATGCTCCCACATCTTCCCCCTCCTGGTATAGTGGGAATGCGCGACGGTCAAACCGACTTCTCCCGGACCCAAACGGAGTTGCGCCGCAGTGTCCCTCACGTTCCATTTCTACCACCCTCAGGTGCCGGTTCACCAACTCCATGCATTCTGCATACATACGCTGCATCTTCCTCTCTGAACCTTCCTCCTCCATCTTGGGACCCAGCTCGGCTTTTGGCCCTCCTCGCGGTCGTGGAGGCGACACCTCCTGTCCGCCCCCTGCCACCGCCGCTTGCGCAGACGGCGTTTTCGGACTCACGTTGTACCAGACTCCCTCCTGCTCCATCCGGGGCAGCCAGAGCTGTGCTGCATGCCTTCTCCACGCCCCTTCCAGCAGACTTGTCGATGGGGACCCTTCCACCACCCATTCCATTATAGCGGCCACGGGTCCTCCCCTTGCTCCTTCCTGAGGAATGCCTTCTGACCCTTCCTCACCTGGGGCCATAGCCCCCTGGTCAAAAAACATTGTCAGCTGCTTACTCTCTCTTGTGCGTATTGGGTTCAATTCTATGCTTCTCCTAAGCCCTGTTCCTGCCAGCGTCACACCCCTCCGGTTCCGTGTCGAATCCCAGCGCTGCCCACCATGTAAAGAAGTGAGTTAACCAACTTTGGTTCAAGCCCACTGGATTTAGCACGGAACCCGGGCAGACACTAC
This sequence comes from Elgaria multicarinata webbii, assembly GCF_023053635.1. Lineage (NCBI taxonomy): Eukaryota > Metazoa > Chordata > Lepidosauria > Squamata > Anguidae > Elgaria > Elgaria multicarinata. The sequence continues at coordinate 94,897,959 of NC_086171.1, forward strand.
AAGCTCACACAAAATGAGGTTTTAAGCCTTTAATAAAAGGGAAAGGGCAGGCAACAGGTAGCGTAAAATCCACTTACAAAGGTACATGCACATTAAAAGAACCCAACACCACAAGCTAAACTACTAAAGGTTACATACGTCACCGGACCCTTGTGTCAGCAGACACCCCATTACTCTACCCCTACTCTTTTATACCGTCCCTCTGACTCCAGGCTTCCTCCCTCCCTTCTTAGATGTATATTGCTTTTTTCACACCCCGGGCCGCCTGGCGCATCGCTCAAGGCCGAATGACAGTTACAATTCTTCAATTCCGGCTCCCACATGCATCTGGGTTCTTATCAGCACTCTCTAAAACCATAAAGAGAATAAGATCATAAAACAACATTAAAAATCAACTCATGCTCTAAAACGCGGTTAACCCTTGCCTTGCCCTTACAGATGGGACAGATGTAAAAAGCTCCAAAAGTTGCCCCCAAAACACGTTCAGATACCTGTTATGGGCAAAAATGTGTATTGCGCAAAACAGGCCGTAACGGCAGCTTCCCAATGAGGTAAGTCAACCAAATTCACCACACGCACATGACAAGGTGGGACAAATATAGAAAGCTCCAAAAGTTGCCCAAAACCACATTCAGATACCCGTTCCAGGCTAAAATGCGTATTGTGCAGAACGGGCCATATCAGCAGCTTCCCAGTGAGGTAAGTCAACCAAACTCACCAGACGCACATGACAAGATGACACAAATATAGAAAACTCCAAAAGTTGCCCCGAAAGCAAGTTCAGATACCCGTTACGGGCAAAAGACTGTATTGCGCAAAATGGGCCGTAACGGCAGCTTCCCAATGAGGTAAGTCAAACAAACTCACCACACACACATGACAATGTGGGACAAATATAGAAAGCTCCAAAAGTTGCCCCAAAACCACATTCAGATACCCGTGCCAGGCTAAAATGCGTATTGCGCAGAACGGGCCGTAACGGCAGCTTCCCAGTGAGGTGAGTCAACCAAACTCACCAGACGCACATAACTAGGTGGGACAGATGTAAAAAGCTCCAAAAATTGCCCCGAAACCACGTTCAGATACCCGTTCCGGGCAAAAGTCTGTATTGTGCAAAATGGGCCGTAACGGCAGCTTCCCAATGAGGTAAGTCAACCAAACCCACCATACGGACATGACAAGGTGGGAAAAATATAGAAAGCTCCAAAAGTTGCCCCCAAACCACGTTCAGATACCCGTTCCAGGCTAAAAAGCGTATTGCGCAGAACGGGCCGTATCGGCAGTTTTCAAGTGAGGTAAGTCAACCTAACTCACCAGACGCACATAACTAGGTGGGACAGAGGTAAAAAGCTCCAAAAGTTGCCCCAAAACCACGATCAGATACACGTTCCGAGCAAAAACGTGTATTGCGCAAAACAGGCTGTAACGGCAGCTTATCATTGAGGTAAGTCAACCAAACTCACCAGATGTACATGACAAGGTGGAACAAGTATAGAAAGCTCCAAAAGTTGCCCCAAAACAACATTCAGAAACCCGTTCCAGGCAAAAGTCCGTATTGCGCAAAATGGGCCGTAACGGCAGCTTCCCAATGAGGTAAGTCAACCAAACTCACCAGATGTACATGACAAGGTGGAACAAGTATAGAAAGCTCCAAAAGTTGCCCCGAAACCACGTTCAGATACCCGTTCCGGGCAAAAACGCGTATTGCGTAAAACAGGCCATAATTGCAGCTTCCAAGTGAGGTAAGTCAACCAAACTCACCAGAAGCACATGACAAGGTGACACAAACATAGAAAGCCCCAAAAGTTGCACCGAAACCACGTTCAGACACCCGTTCTGGGCAAAAACGTGTATTGCGCAAAACGGGCAGTAACGGCAGCTTCCAAGTGAGGTAAGTCAACCAAACACACCAGACGCACATGACAAGGTGACACAAATATAGAAAGCTCCAAAAGTTGCCCCGAAACCACGTTCAGATACCCGTTCAGGGCAAAAACGCATATTGCGTAAAATGGGCCGTAACGGCAGCTTCCCAAGGAGGTAAGCCAACCACACTCACCAGATGTACATGAAAAGGTGGAACAAGTATAGAAAGCTCCAAAAGTTGCCCCAAAATAACATTCAGAAACCCGTTCCAGGCAAAAGTCCGTATTGCGCAAAATGGGCCGTAACGGCAGCTTCCCAATGAGGTAAGTCAACTAAACTCACTAGACTCACATAACTACGTGGAACAAATATAGAAAACACCAAAAGTTGCCCCGAAACCACGTTCAGATATCCGTTCCGGGCAAAAACGCGTATTGCGTAAAACAGGCCATAATGGCAGCTTCCAAGTGAGGTAAGTCAACCAAACTCACCAGAAGCACATGACAAGGTGACACAAATATAGAAAGCTCCAAAAGTTGCCCCAAAACAACGTTCAGACACCCGTTCTGGGCAAAAACGCGTATTGCGCAAAACGGGCAGTAACGGCAGCTTCCAAGTGAGGTAAGTCAACCAAACACACCAGACGCACATGACAAGGTGACACAAATAGAGAAAGCTCCAAAAGTTGCCCCGAAACCACGTTCAGATACCCGTTCAGGGCAAAAACGCATATTGCGTAAAATGGGCCGTAACGGCAGCTTCCCAAGGAGGTAAGTCAACCACACTCACCAGACGCACATGACAAGGTGACACAAATATAGAAAGCTCCAAAAGTTGCACCGAAACCACGTTCAGACACTCGTTCTGGGCAAAAACACGTATTGAGCAAAATGGGCCGTAATGGCAGCTTCCCAATGAGGTAAGTCAACCAAACTCACCAGACTAACATAACTAGGTGGGACAAATATAGAAAGCTCCAAAACTTAAACCGAAACTACGTTCAGATACCCGTTCCGAGCAAAAACGCGTATTGCGCAAAAACGGGATGTAAGAGCAGCTTCCCAATGAGGTCAGTCAACCAAACTCACCAGACGCACATGACAAGGTGACACAAGCATAGAAAGCTCCAAAAGTTGCTAAAAAACCACGTTCAGATACCCGTTCCGGGCAAAAACGCATATTGCGTTAAACAGGCCGTAATGGCATCTTCCTAGTGAGGTAAGTCAACCAAACACACCAGACACACATGACAAGGAGAGACAAATATAGAAAGCTCCAAAAGTTGCCACGAAACAACGTTCAGAAACCCGTTCCGGGCAAAAGTCTGTATTGCGCAAAATGGGCCGTAAGTGCAGCTTTCCCATGAGGTAAGTCAACCAAACTCACCAGACTCATATAACTAGGTGGGAAAAATAGAGAAAACTCCAAAAGTTGCCCCAAAACCACGTTCAGATGCCCGTTCCAGGCAAAAACGCATATTGCATAAAACAGGCCGTAATGGCAGCTTCCAAGTGAGGTAAGTCAACCAAACTCACCAGACGCACATGACAAGGTGGGACAAATATAGAAAGCTCCAAAATTTGCCCCGAAACCACATTCAGACACCCGTTCCGGGCAAAAGTCCGTATTGAACAAAACGGGCCGTGACGGCACCTTCCCGAGGAGGTAAGCCAACCAAACTCACCAGATGTACATGACAAGGTGGAACAAGTATAGAAAGCTCCAAAAGTTGCCCCAAAACCATGTTCAGATACCCGTTCCGGGCAAAAGTCCGTATTGCGCAAACTGGGCCGTAATGGCAGCTTCCAAGTGAGGTAAGTCAACCAAACTCACCAGATGCACATGACAAGGTGGAACAAATATAGAAAGCCCCAAAAGTTGCCCTCAAACCACGTTCAGATGCCCGTTCCAGGCAAAAACGCATATTGCATAAAACAGGCCGTAATGGCAGCTTCCAAGTGAGGTAAGTCAACCAAACTCACCAGACGCACATGACAAGGTGGGACAAATATAGAAAGCTCCAAAATTTGCCCCGAAACCACATTCAGACACCCGTTCCGGGCAAAAGTCCGTATTGAACAAAACGGGCCGTGACGGCACCTTCCCGAGGAGGTAAGCCAACCAAACTCACCAGATGTACATGACAAGGTGGAACAAGTATAGAAAGCTCCAAAAGTTGCCCCAAAACCATGTTCAGATACCCGTTCCGGGCAAAAGTCCGTATTGCGCAAACTGGGCCGTAATGGCAGCTTCCAAGTGAGGTAAGTCAACCAAACTCACCAGATGCACATGACAAGGTGGAACAAATATAGAAAGCCCCAAAAGTTGCCCTCAAACCACGTTCAGATACCCGTTCCGGGCAAAAACGTGTATTGCATAAAACAGGCCATAATGGCAGCTTCCAAGTGAGGTAAGTCAACCAAACTCACCACACGCACATGACAAGGTGGGACAAATATAGAAAGCTCCAAAAGTTGCCCCCAAACCACGTTCAGATACCCGTTCCTGGCTAAAAAGTGTATTGCACAGAACGGGCCGTATCGGCAGCTTCCAAGTGAGGTAAGTCAACCTAACTCACCAGACGCACATATCTAGGTGGGACAGATGTCAAAAGCTCCAAAAGTTGCCCCAAAACCATGTTCAGACACCCGTCTGGGCAAAAATGCATATTGCGCAAAATGGGCAGTAACAGCAGCTTCCCAAGGAGGTAAGTCAACCAAACTCACCAGATGTACATGACAAGGTGGAACAAGTATAGAAAGCTCCAAAAGTTGCCCCAAAACAACGTTCAGACACCCGTTCTGGGCAAAAACGCGTATTGCGCAAAACGGGCAGTAACGGCAGCTTCCAAGTGAGGTAAGTCAACCAAACACACCAGACGCACATGACAAGGTGACACAAATAGAGAAAGCTCCAAAAGTTGCCCCGAAACCACGTTCAGATACCCGTTCAGGGCAAAAACGCATATTGCGTAAAATGGGCCGTAACGGCAGCTTCCCAAGGAGGTAAGTCAACCACACTCACCAGACGCACATGACAAGGTGACACAAATATAGAAAGCTCCAAAAGTTGCACCGAAACCACGTTCAGACACTCGTTCTGGGCAAAAACACGTATTGAGCAAAATGGGCCGTAATGGCAGCTTCCCAATGAGGTAAGTCAACCAAACCCACCAGACTAACATAACTAGGTGGGACAAATATAGAAAGCTCCAAAACTTAACCCGAAACTACGTTCAGATACCCGTTCCGAGCAAAAACGCGTATTGCGCAAAAACGGGATGTAAGAGCAGCTTCCCAATGAGGTCAGTCAACCAAACTCACCAGACGCACATGACAAGGTGACACAAGCATAGAAAGCTCCAAAAGTTGCTCCGAAACCACGTTCAGATACCCGTTCCGGGCAAAAACGCGTATTGCGTAAAACAGGCCATAATTGCAGCTTCCAAGTGAGGTAAGTCAACCAAACTCACCAGAAGCACGTGACAAGGTGACACAAACATAGAAAGCCCCAAAAGTTGCACCGAAACCACGTTCAGACACCCGTTCTGGGCAAAAACGTGTATTGCGCAAAACGGGAAGTAACGGCAGCTTCCAAGTGAGGTAAGTCAACCAAACACACCAGACGCACATGACAAGGTGACACAAATATAGAAAGCTCCAAAAGTTGCCCCGAAACCACGTTAAGATACCCGTTCAGGACAAAAACGCATATTGCGTAAAATGGGCCGTAACGGCAGCTTCCCAAGGAGGTAAGTCAACCACACTCACCAGATGTACATGAAAAGGTGGAACAAGTATAGAAAGCTCCAAAAGTTGCCCCAAAATAACATTCAGAAACCCGTTCCAGGCAAAAGTCCGTATTGCGCAAAATGGGCCGTAACGGCAGCTTCCCAATGAGGTAAGTCAACTAAACTCACTAGACTCACATAACTACGTGGAACAAATATAGAAAACACCAAAAGTTGCCCCGAAACCACGTTCAGATATCCGTTCCAGGCAAAAACGCGTATTGCGTAAAACAGGCCATAATGGCAGCTTCCAAGTGAGGTAAGTCAACCAAACTCACCAGAAGCACATGACAAGGTGACACAAATATAGAAAGCTCCAAAAGTTGCACCGAAACCACGTTCAGACACCTGTTCTGGGCAAAAACGCGTATTGCGCAAAATGGGCAGTAACGGCAGCTTCAAAGAGAGGTCAGTCATCCAAACTTACCAGACGCACATAACTAGGTGGGACAGATGTAAAAAGCTCCAAAAGATGCCCCCAAACCACGTTCAGATACCCATTCCGGGTAAAAATGCGTATTGCACAAAATGGGCCGTAATGGCAGCTTCCCAAGAAGGTAAGTCAACCAAACTCACCAGACTCACATAACTAGGTGGAACAAATATAGAAAGCTCCAAACGTTGCCCCGAAACCACATTCAGATACCCGTTCCAGGCAAAAACGCATATTGCGCAAAGTAGGCCGTAACGGCAGCTTCCTAGTGAGGAAAGTCAACCAAACTCACCAGACACACATGACAAGGTGAGACAAATATAGAAAGCTCCAAAAGGTGCCCTGAAAAAAACGTTCAGATACCTGTTCCGGGCAAAAGTCCGTAATGCGCAAAATGGGCCGTAAGTGCAGCTTCCCCATGAGGTAAGTCAACCAAACTCACAATAGTCATATAACTAGGTGGGAAAAATACAGAAAGCTACAACAGTTCCCCAAAACCATGTTCAGATACCCGTTCCGGGCAAAAGTCCGTATTGAAAAAACGGGCCGTAACAGCAGCTTCCAAGTGGGGTAAGTCAACCTAACTCACCAGACGCACATAACTAGGTGGGACAGATGTAAAAAGCTCCAAAACTTGCCCCAAAACCACGATCAGATACCCGTTCCGGGCAAAAACATGTATTGCACAAAACAGGCCGTAACGGCAACTTCTCATTGAGGTAAGTCAACCTAACTCTTCAGAAGCACATAACTAGGTGGGACAGATGTAAAAAGCTCCAAAAGTTGCCCCAAAACCACGATCAGATACCCGTTCCAGGCTAAAAAGCGTATTGCGTGAAACAGGCCATAACGGCAGTTTCCAAGTGAGGTAAGTCAACCAAACTTACCAGACGCACATAACTAGGTGGGACAGATGTAAAAAGCTCCAAAAGATGTCCCCAAACCTCGTTTAGATACCCGTTCTGGGCAAAAACGCATATTGCGCAAAATTGGCCGTAACAGCAGCTTCCCAAAGAGGTAAGTCAACCAAACTCACCAGATGTACATGACAAGGTGGAACAAGTATAGAAAGCTCCAAAAGTTGCCCCAAAACAACATTCAGAAACCCGTTCCAGGCAAAAGTCCGTATTGCGCAAAATGGGCCGTAACGGCAGCTTCCCAATGAGGTAAGTCAACCAAACTCACCAGATGTACATGACAAGGTGGAACAAGTATAGAAAGCTCCAAAAGTTGCCCCAAAACCACGTTCAGAAACCCGTTCCAGGCAAAAGTCCGTATTGCACAAAATGGGCCGTAACGGCAGCTTCCCAATGAGGTAAGTCAACCAAACTCACCAGACACACATAACTGGATGGAAAAAATATAGAAAGCTCCAAAAGTTGCCCCGAAACCACGTTCAGATACCCGTTCCGGGCAAATACGCGTATTGCGTAAAACAGGCCATAATGGCAGCTTCCAAGTGAGGTAAGTCAACCAAACTCACCAGAAGCACATGACAAGGTGACACAAATATAGAAAGCTCCAAAAGATGCACCGAAACCACGTTCAGACACCCGTTCTGGGCAAAAACGCGTATTGCGCAAAACGGGCAGTAACGGCAGCTTCCAAGTGAGGTAACTCAACCAAACACACCAGACGCACATGACAAGGTGACACAAATAGAGAAAGCTCCAAAAGTTGCCCCGAAACCACGTTCAGATACCCGCTCAGGGCAAAAACACATATTGCGTAAAATGGGCCGTAACGGCAGCTTCCCAAGGAGGTAAGTCAACCACACTCACCAGACACACATGACAAGGTGACACAAATATAGAAAGCTCCAAAAGTTGCACCAAAACCACGTTCAGACACTCGTTCTGGGCAAAAATGCGTATTGAGCAAAATGGGCCGTAATGGCAGCTTCCCAATGAGGTAAGTCAACCAAACTCACCAGACTCACATAACTAGGTGGGACAAATATAGAAAGCTCCAAAACTTACCCCGAAACTACGTTCAGATACCCGTTCCGAGCAAAAACGCGTATTGCGCAAAAACGGGATGTAAGGGCAGCTTCCCAATGAGGTCAGTCAACCAAACTCACCAGACGCACATGACAAGGTGACACAAGCATAGAAAGCTCCAAAAGTTGCTAAAAAACCACGTTCAGATACCCATTCCGGGCAAAAGTCTGTATTGCGCAAAATGGGCCGTAAGTGCAGCTTCCCCATGAGGTAAGTCAACCAAACTCACCAGACTCATATAACTAGGTGGGAAAAATAGAGAAAACTCCAAAAGTTGCCCCAAAACCACGTTCAGATGCCCGTTCCAGGCAAAAACGCATATTGCATAAAACAGGCCGTAATGGCAGCTTCCAAGTGAGGTAAGTCAACCAAACTCACCAGACGCACATGACAAGGTGGGACAAATATAGAAAGCTCCAAAATTTGCCCCGAAACCACATTCAGACACCCGTTCCGGGCAAAAGTCCGTATTGAACAAAACGGGCCGTGACGGCCCCTTCCCGAGGAGGTAAGCCAACCAAACTCACCAGATGTACATGACAAGGTGGAACAAGTATAGAAAGCTCCAAAAGTTGCCCCAAAACCATGTTCAGATACCCGTTCCGGGCAAAAGTCCGTATTGCGCAAACTGGGCCGTAATGGCAGCTTCCAAGTGAGGTAAGTCAACCAAACTCACCAGATGCACATGACAAGGTGGAACAAATATAGAAAGCCCCAAAAGTTGCCCTCAAACCACGTTCAGATACCCGTTCCGGGCAAAAACGTGTATTGCATAAAACAGGCCATAATGGCAGCTTCCAAGTGAGGTAAGTCAACCAAACTCACCACACGCACATGACAAGGTGGGACAAATATAGAAAGCTCCAAAAGTTGCCCCCAAACCACGTTCAGATACCCGTTCCTGGCTAAAAAGTGTATTGCACAGAACGGGCCGTATCGGCAGCTTCCAAGTGAGGTAAGTCAACCTAACTCACCAGACGCACATATCTAGGTGGGACAGATGTCAAAAGCTCCAAAAGTTGCCCCAAAACCATGTTCAGACACCCGTTCTGGGCAAAAATGCGTATTGGCAAAATGGGCCGTAATAGCAGCTTCCCAAGGAGGTAAGTCAACCAAACTCACCAGATGTACATGACAAGGTGAAACAAACATAGAGAGCTCCAAAAGTTGCGCCGACACCACGTTCAGATACCCGTTCGGGGCAAAAACGTGTATTGCGTAAAACAGGCCGTAATGGCAGCTTCCAAGTGAGGTAAGTCAACCAAACTGACCACACGCACATGACAAGGTGGGACAACTATAGAAAGCTCCAGAAGTTGCCCCAAAACCACGTTCAGATACCCGTTGCTGGCTAAAAAGCGTATGGCGCAGAACTGGCCATATCGGCAGCTTCCAAGTGAGGTAAGTCAACCTAACTCACCAGACGCACATAACTAGGTGGGACAGAAGTAAAAAGCTCCAAAAGTTGCCCCGAAACCACATTCAGATACCCGTTCCGGGCAAAAATGCATATTGCGCAAAACAGGCCGTAACGGCAGCTTCCCATTGATGTTAGTCAACCAAACTCACCAGATGCACATGACAAGGTGGAACAAGTATAGAAAGGTCCAAAAGTTGCCCCGAAACCACGTTCAGATACCCGTTCCAGGCAAAAGTCCGTATTGAGTAAAACAGGCCGTAATAGCAGCTTCCAAGTAAGGTAGGTCAGCCAAACTCACCAGACGCACATGACAAGGTGACACAAATATAGAAAGCTCCAAAAGTTGCCCCGAAACCATGTTCAGATACCCGTTCCGGGCAAAATGGGCCGTAACGGCAGCTTCCCAATTAGGTAAGTCAACCAAACTCACCAGAGGCACAAAACTAGGTGGGACAGATGTAAAAAGCTCCAAAAGTTGCCCCAAAACCATGTTCAGACACCCTTTCAGGGCAAAAACGCGTATTGTGCAAAACCGGCAGTAACGGCAGCTTCCAAGTTAGGTAAGTCAACCAAACTCACCAGACGCACATAACTAGGTGGGACAGAAGTAAAAAGCTCCAAAAGATGCCCCGAAACCACATTCAGATACCCGTTCCGGGCAAAAACGCGTATTGCGCAAAATGGGCCGTAACGGCAGCTTTCCAATGAAGAAAGTCTACCAAACTTACCAGATGCACATGACAACATGAGACAAATATAGAAAGCTCCAAAAGTTGTCCCGAAACCACGTTCAGATACCCGTTCTAGGCAAAAACGCATATTGCTTAAAAACGGGACGTAAGGGCAGCTTCCCATTGAGGTAAGTCAACCAAACTCACCAGATGCACATGACAAGGTGGAACAAGCATAGAAAGCTCCAAAAGTTGCCCCCAAACCACGTTCAGATACCCATTCCGGGCAAAAGTCCGTATTGCATAAAAGAGGCCGTAATAGCAGCTTCCAAGTGAGGTAAGTCAACCAAACTCACCAGATGCACATGACAAGGTGACACAAATATAGAAAGCTCCAAAAGTTGCCCTGAAACCACATTCAGATACCCGTTCCGGGAAAAAGTCTGTATTCCGCAAAATGGGCCGTAACGGCAGCTTCCCAGTGAGGTAAGTCAACCAAACTCACCACACGCACATGACAAGGTGGGACAAATATAGTCAGCTCCAAAAGTTGCCTCAAAACCATGTTCAGATACCCTTTCCAGGCTAAAAGATGTATTGCGCAGAACGGGCCGTATCGGCAGCTTCCAAGTGAGGTAAGTCAACCTAACTCACCAGACGCACATAACTAGGTGGGACAGATGTAAAAAGCTCCAAAAGTTGCCCCAAAATCACGTTCAGATACCCTTTCTGGGCAAAAACGTGTATTGCGTAAAACAGGCCGTAATGGCAGCTTCCAAGTGAAGTAAGTCAACCAAACTCACCACACGCACATGACAAGGCGGGACAACTATTGAAAGCTCCAGAAGTTGCCCCAGAACCACGTTCAGATACCCGTTCCTGGCTAAAAAGCGTATTGTGCGGAACTGGCCGTATCGGCAGCTTCCAAGTGAGGTAAGTCAACCTAACTCACCAGACGCACATAACTAGGTGGGACAGAAGTAAAAAGCTCCAAAAGTTGCCCCAAAACCACATTCAGATACCCGTTCCGGGCAAAAATGCGTATTGCGCAAAAACGGGACGTAAGGGCAGCTTCCCAATGAGGTCAGTCAACCAAACTCACCAGACTGATGTAGCTAGGTGGGACAAATATAGAAAGCTCCAAAAGTTGCCTCGAAACTACGTTCAGATACCCGTTCCAGGCAAAACCGCGTATAGCACAAAACAGGCCGTAACGGCAGCTTCCCATTGAGGTAAGTCAACCAAACTCACCAGATGCACATGACAAGGTGGAACAAGCATAGAAAGCTCCAAAAGTTGCTAAAAAACCACGTTCAGATACCCATTCCGGGCAAAAGTCTGTATTGCGCAAAATGGGCCGTAAGTGCAGCTTCCCCATGAGGTAAGTCAACCAAACTCACCAGACTCATATAACTAGGTGGGAAAAATAGAGAAAACTCCAAAAGTTGCCCCAAAACCACGTTCAGATGCCCGTTCCAGGCAAAAACGCATATTGCATAAAACAGGCCGTAATGGCAGCTTCCAAGTGAGGTAAGTCAACCAAACTCACCAGACGCACATGACAAGGTGGGACAAATATAGAAAGCTCCAAAATTTGCCCCGAAACCACATTCAGACACCCGTTCCGGGCAAAAGTCCGTATTGAACAAAACGGGCCGTGACGGCACCTTCCCGAGGAGGTAAGCCAACCAAACTCACCAGATGTACATGACAAGGTGGAACAAGTATAGAAAGCTCCAAAAGTTGCCCCAAAACCATGTTCAGATACCCGTTCCGGGCAAAAGTCCGTATTGCGCAAACTGGGCCGTAATGGCAGCTTCCAAGTGAGGTAAGTCAACCAAACTCACCAGATGCACATGACAAGGTGGAACAAATATAGAAAGCCCCAAAAGTTGCCCTCAAACCACGTTCAGATACCCGTTCCGGGCAAAAACGTGTATTGCATAAAACAGGCCATAATGGCAGCTTCCAAGTGAGGTAAGTCAACCAAACTCACCACACGCACATGACAAGGTGGGACAAATATAGAAAGCTCCAAAAGTTGCCCCCAAACCACGTTCAGATACCCGTTCCTGGCTAAAAAGTGTATTGCACAGAACGGGCCGTATCGGCAGCTTCCAAGTGAGGTAAGTCAACCTAACTCACCAGACGCACATATCTAGGTGGGACAGATGTCAAAAGCTCCAAAAGTTGCCCCAAAACCATGTTCAGACACCCGTTCTGGGCAAAAATGCGTATTGGCAAAATGGGCCGTAATAGCAGCTTCCCAAGGAGGTAAGTCAACCAAACTCACCAGATGTACATGACAAGGTGAAACAAACATAGAAAGCTCCAAAAGTTGCGCCGACACCACGTTCAGATACCCGTTCGGGGCAAAAACGTGTATTGCGTAAAACAGGCCGTAATGGCAGCTTCCAAGTGAGGTAAGTCAACCAAACTGACCACACGCACATGACAAGGTGGGACAACTATAGAAAGCTCCAGAAGTTGCCCCAAAACCACGTTCAGATACCCGTTGCTGGCTAAAAAGCGTATGGCGCAGAACTGGCCATATCGGCAGCTTCCAAGTGAGGTAAGTCAACCTAACTCACCAGACGCACATAACTAGGTGGGACAGAAGTAAAAAGCTCCAAAAGTTGCCCCGAAACCACATTCAGATACCCGTTCCGGGCAAAAATGCATATTGCGCAAAACAGGCCGTAACGGCAGCTTCCCATTGATGTTAGTCAACCAAACTCACCAGATGCACATGACAAGGTGGAACAAGTATAGAAAGGTCCAAAAGTTGCCCCGAAACCACGTTCAGATACCCGTTCCAGGCAAAAGTCCGTATTGAGTAAAACAGGCCGTAATAGCAGCTTCCAAGTAAGGTAGGTCAGCCAAACTCACCAGACGCACATGACAAGGTGACACAAATATAGAAAGCTCCAAAAGTTGCCCCGAAACCATGTTCAGATACCCGTTCCGGGCAAAATGGGCCGTAACGGCAGCTTCCCAATTAGGTAAGTCAACCAAACTCACCAGAGGCACAAAACTAGGTGGGACAGATGTAAAAAGCTCCAAAAGTTGCCCCAAAACCATGTTCAGACACCCTTTCAGGGCAAAAACGCGTATTGTGCAAAACCGGCAGTAACGGCAGCTTCCAAGTTAGGTAAGTCAACCAAACTCACCAGACGCACATAACTAGGTGGGACAGAAGTAAAAAGCTCCAAAAGATGCCCCGAAACCACATTCAGATACCCGTTCCGGGCAAAAACGCGTATTGCGCAAAATGGGCCGTAACGGCAGCTTTCCAATGAAGAAAGTCTACCAAACTTACCAGATGCACATGACAACATGAGACAAATATAGAAAGCTCCAAAAGTTGTCCCGAAACCACGTTCAGATACCCGTTCTAGGCAAAAACGCATATTGCTTAAAAACGGGACGTAAGGGCAGCTTCCCATTGAGGTAAGTCAACCAAACTCACCAGATGCACATGACAAGGTGGAACAAGCATAGAAAGCTCCAAAAGTTGCCCCCAAACCACGTTCAGATACCCATTCCGGGCAAAAGTCCGTATTGCATAAAAGAGGCCGTAATAGCAGCTTCCAAGTGAGGTAAGTCAACCAAACTCACCAGATGCACATGACAAGGTGACACAAATATAGAAAGCTCCAAAAGTTGCCCTGAAACCACATTCAGATACCCGTTCCGGGAAAAAGTCTGTATTCCGCAAAATGGGCCGTAACGGCAGCTTCCCAGTGAGGTAAGTCAACCAAACTCACCACACGCACATGACAAGGTGGGACAAATATAGTCAGCTCCAAAAGTTGCCTCAAAACCATGTTCAGATACCCTTTCCAGGCTAAAAGATGTATTGCGCAGAACGGGCCGTATCGGCAGCTTCCAAGTGAGGTAAGTCAACCTAACTCACCAGACGCACATAACTAGGTGGGACAGATGTAAAAAGCTCCAAAAGTTGCCCCAAAATCACGTTCAGATACCCTTTCTGGGCAAAAACGTGTATTGCGTAAAACAGGCCGTAATGGCAGCTTCCAAGTGAAGTAAGTCAACCAAACTCACCACACGCACATGACAAGGCGGGACAACTATTGAAAGCTCCAGAAGTTGCCCCAGAACCACGTTCAGATACCCGTTCCTGGCTAAAAAGCGTATTGTGCGGAACTGGCCGTATCGGCAGCTTCCAAGTGAGGTAAGTCAACCTAACTCACCAGACGCACATAACTAGGTGGGACAGAAGTAAAAAGCTCCAAAAGTTGCCCCAAAACCACATTCAGATACCCGTTCCGGGCAAAAATGCGTATTGCGCAAAAACGGGACGTAAGGGCAGCTTCCCAATGAGGTCAGTCAACCAAACTCACCAGACTGATGTAGCTAGGTGGGACAAATATAGAAAGCTCCAAAAGTTGCCTCGAAACTACGTTCAGATACCCGTTCCAGGCAAAACCGCGTATAGCACAAAACAGGCCGTAACGGCAGCTTCCCATTGAGGTAAGTCAACCAAACTCACCAGATGCACATGACAAGGTGGAACAAGTATAGAAAGCTCCAAAAGTTGCCCCAAAACCACTTTCAGATACCCATTCCGGGGAAACGTCCGTATTGCGCAAAATGGGCCGTAAGTGCAGCTTCACCATGAGGTAAGTCAACCAAACTCACCAGACTCATATAACTAGGTGGGAAAAATAGAGAAACCTCCAAAAGTTGCCCCAAAACCACGTTCAGATACCCGTTCCTGGCTAAAAAGCGTATTGCGCGGAACTGGCCGTATCGGCAGCTTCCAAGTGAGGTAAGTCAACCAAACTCACCAGACGCACATAATTAGGTGAGACATATGTAAAAAGCTCAAAAAGATGCCCCCAAACCACATTCAGATACCCGTTCCGGGCAAAAACGCGTATTGCACAAAATGGGCCGTAATGGCAGCTTCCCAAGGAGGTAAGTCAACCAAACTTACCAGACGCACATGACAAGGTGGGACAAATATAGAAAGCTCCAAAATTTGCCCCGAAACCACGTTCAGACACCCATTCCAGGCAAAAGTCCGTATTGAACAAAACAGGCTGTGACGGCAGCTTCCCAAGGAGGTAAGCCAACCGAACTCACCAGATGTACATGACAAGGTGGAACAAGTATAGAAAGCTCCAAAAGTTGCTCCAAAAGCATGTTCAGATACCTGTTCCGGGCAAAACTCCATATTGCGCAAAATGGGCCGTAATGGCAGCTTCCCAAGGAGGTAAGTCAACCAAACTCACCAGATGCACATGACAAGGTGGAACAAATATAGAAAGTTCCAAAAGTTGCCCCGACACCATGTTCAGATACCCGTTCCGGCCAAAAACGTGTATTGCGTAAAACAGGCCGTAATGGTAGCTTCCAAGTGAGGTAAGTCAACAAAACTCACCACACGCACATGACAAGGTGGGACAAATATAGAAAGCTCCAAAAGTTGCCCGAAACCACGTTCAGATACCCGTACCTGGCTAAAAAGCGTATTGCGCAGAACTGGCCGTGTCGGCAGCTTCCAAGTGAGGTAAGTCAACCTAACTCACCAGACGCACATAACTAGGTGGGGCAGATGTAAAAAGCTCCAAAAGTTGCCCCAAAACCATGTTCAGATACACTTTCCGGGGGGAAACGCGTATTGCGCAAAACAGGCCGTAACGGCAGCTTCCCATTGAGGTAAGTCAACCAAACTCACCAGATGCACATGACAAGGTGGAACAAGTATAGAAAGCTCCAAAAGATGCCCCGAAACCACGTTCAGATACCCGTTCCGGGCAAAAGTCCGTATTGAGTAAAACAGGCCGTAATAGCAGCTTCCAAGTGAGGTAAGTCAGCGAAACTCACCAGACGCACATGACAAGGTGACACAAATATAGAAAGCTCCAAAAGTTGCCCCGAAACCACGTTCATATACCCGTTCCGGGCAAAAGTCTGTATTGCGAAAATGGGCCGTAACGGCAGCTTCCCAATTAGGTAAGTCAACCAAACTCACCAGAGGCACAAAACTAGGTGGGACAGATGTAAAAAGCTCCAAAAATTGCCCCAAAACCATGTTCAGACACCCTTTCTGGGCAAAAACGCGTATTGTGCAAAACCGGCAGTAACGGCAGCTTCCAAGTTAGGTAAGTCAACCAAACTCACCAGACGCACATAACTAGGTGGGACAGAAGTAAAAAGCTCCAAAAGATGCCCCGAAACCACATTCAGATACCCGTTCCAGGCAAAAACGCATATTGCGCAAAATGGGCCGTAACGGCAGCTTTCCAATGAGGAAAGTCTACCAAACTTACCAGATGCACATGACAACATGAGACAAATATAGAAAGCTCCAAAAGTTGTCCCGAAACCACGTTCAGATACCCTTTCTAGGCAAAAACGCGTATTGCTTAAAAACGGGACGTAAGGGCAGCTTCCCATTGAGGTAAGTCAACCAAACTCACCAGATGCACATGACAAGGTGGAACAAGCATAGAAAGCTCCAAAAGTTGCCCCAAAACCATGTTCAGATACCCATTCCGGGCAAAAGTCCGTATTGCATAAAACAGGCCGTAATAGCAGCTTCCAAGTGAGGTAAGTCAACCAAACTCACCAGATGCACATGACAAGGTGACACAAATATAGAAAGCTCCAAAAGTTGCACCGAAACCACGTTCAGACACCCGTTCTGGGCAAAAACGCGTATTGCGCAAAACGGGCAGTAACGGCAGCTTCCAAGTGAGGTCAGTCAACCAAACTCACCAGACACACATGACAAGGTGAGACAAATATAGAAAGCTCCAAAAGTTGCACCGAAACAACGTTCAGATACCTGTTCCGGGCAAAAGTCCGTAATGCGCAAAATGGGCCGTAAGTGCAGCTTCCCCATGAGGTAAGTCAACCAAATTCACAATACTCATATAACTAGGTGGGAAAAATAGAGAAAGCTACAAAAGTTGCCCCGAAACAACGTTCAGATACCCGTTCTGGGCAAAAGTCCGTATTGAAAAAACGGGCCGTAACAGCAGCTTCCAAGTGAGGTAAGTCAACCAAACTCACCAGACGCACATAACTAGGTGGGACAGATGTGAAAAGCTCAAAAAGATGCCCCCAAACCATGTTCAGATACCCGTTCCGGGCAAAAATGCGTATTGCACAAAATGGGCCATAATGGCAGCTTCCCAATGAGGTCAGTCAACCAAACTTACCAGACGCACATGACAAGGTGGGACAAATATAGAAAGCTCCAAAATTAGCCCCGAAACCACGTTCAGACACCCGTTCCGGGCAAAAGTCCGTATTGAACAAAACGGGCCGTGACGGCAGCTTCCCAAGGAGGTAAGCCAACCAAACTCACCAGATGTACATGACAAGGTGGAACAAGTATAGAAAGCTCCAAAAGTTGCCCCAAAACCATGTTCAGATACCCGTTACGGGCAAAAGTCCGTATTGCGCACACTGGGCCGTAATGGCAGCTTCCAAGTGAGGTAAGTCAACCAAACTCACCAGATGCACATGACAAGGTGGAACAAATATAGAAAGCTCCAAAAGTTGCCCCAAAACCACGTTCAGATACCCGTTCCGGGCAAAAACGTGTATTGCGTAAAACAGGCCGTAATGGCAGCTTCTAAGTGAGGTAAGTCAACCAAACTCACCACACGCACATGACAAGGTGGGACAAATATAGAAAGCTCCAAAAGTTGCCCCAAAACCACGTTCAGATACCCGTTCCTGGCTAAAAAGCATATTGCGCAGAACGGGCCGTATCGGCAGCTTCCAAGTGAGGTAAGTCAACCTAACTCACCAGACGCACATAACAAGGTGGGACAGATGTAAATAGCTCCAAAAGTTGCCCCAAAACCACGTTCAGATACCCTTTCAGGGCAAAAACGTGTATTAAGCGGAACGGGCCGTAACGGCTGCTTCCAATTGAGGTAAGTCAACCAAACTCACCAGAGGCACATAACTAGGTGGGACAGATGTAGAAAGCTCCAAAAGTTGCCCCAAAACCATGTTCAGATACCCGTTCCAGGCAAAAACGCATATTGCGTAAACGGGCCGTAACGGCAGCTTCCCAAGGAGGTAAGTCAACCAAACTCACCAGATGTACATGACAAGGTAGAACAAGTATAGAAAGCTCCAAAAGTTGCACCGAAACAACGTTCAGATACCTGTTCCGGGCAAAAGTCCGTAATGCGCAAAATGGGCCGTAAGTGCAGCTTCCCCATGAGGTAAGTCAACCAAACTCACCAGACGCACATAACTAGGTGGGACATATGTAAAAAGCTCAAAAAGATGCCCCCGAACCACGTTAAGATACCCGTTCCGGGCAAAAGTCCGTATTGAAAAAAACGGGCCATGATGGCAGCTTCCCAAGGAGGTAAGTCAACCAAACTCACCAGATGTACATGACAAGGTGGAACAAGTATGGAAAGCTCCAAAAGTTCCCCCCAAACCATGTTCAGATACCCGTTCCGGGCAAAAGTCCGTATTGCGCAAAATGGGCCGTAATGGCAGCTTCCCAAGGAGGTAAGTCAACCAAACTCACCAGATGCACATGACAAGGTGGAACAAATATAGAAAGCTCCAAAAGTTGCCCCGACACCACGTTCAGATACCCGTTCTGGGCAAAAACGTGTATTGCGTAAAACAGGCCGTAATGGCAGCTTCCAAGTGAGGTAAGTCAACCAAACTCACCACACGCACATGACTAGGTGGGACTATAGAAAGCTCCAGAAGTTGCCCCAAAACCACGTTCAGATACCCGTTCCTGGCTAAAAAGCGTATTGCGCAGAACTGGCCGTATCGGCAGCTTCCAAGTGAGGTAAGTCAACCTAACTCACCAGACGCACATAACTAGGTGGGACAGAAGTAAAAAGCTCCAAAAGTTGCCCCGAAACCTCATTCAGATACCTGTTCCGGGCAAAAATGCGTATTGCGCAAAAACGGGACGTAAGGGCAGCTTCCCAATGAGGTCAGTCAACCAAACTCACCAGACTGATGTAACTA
Source organism: Elgaria multicarinata webbii (assembly GCF_023053635.1). Classification (NCBI taxonomy): domain Eukaryota; kingdom Metazoa; phylum Chordata; class Lepidosauria; order Squamata; family Anguidae; genus Elgaria; species Elgaria multicarinata. Next base: position 94,917,133 of record NC_086171.1, read on the forward strand.
GGTGGGACAAATATAGAAAGCTCCAAAAGTTGCCTCGAAACCACGTTCAGATACCCGTTCCAGGCAAAATCGCGTATTGCGCAAAACAGGCCGTAACGGCAGCTTCCCATTGAGGTAAGTCAACCAAACTCACCAGATGTACATGACAAGGTGGAACAAGTATAGAAAGCTCCAAAAGTTGCCCCAAAACCATGTTCAGATACCCGTTCCGGGCAAAAGTCCGTAGTGCGCAAAATGGGCCGTAATGGCAGCTTCCCAAGGAGGTAAGTCAACCAAACTCACCAGATGCACATGACAAGGTGGAACAAATATAGAAAGTTCCAAAAGTTGCCCCGACACCACGTTCAGATACCCGTTCTGGGCAAAAACGTGTATTGCGTAAAACAGGCCGTAATGGCAGCTTCCAAGTGAGGTAAGTCAACCAAACTCACCACACGCACATGACTAGGTGGGACTATAGAAAGCTCCAGAAGTTGCCCCAAAACCACGTTCAGATACCCGTTCCTGGCTAAAAAGCGTATTGCGCGGAACTGGCCGTATCGGCAGCTTCCAAGTGAGGTAAGTCAACCTAACTCACCAGACGCACATAACTAGGTGGGACAGAAGTAAAAAGCTCCAAAAGTTGCCCCGAAACCTCATTCAGATACCCGTTCCGGGCAAAAAAGCGTATTGCGCAAAAACGGGACGTAATGGCAGCTTCCCAATGAGGTCAGTCAACCAAACTCACCAGACTGATGTAACTAGGTGGGACAAATATAGAAAGCTCCAAAAGTTGCCTCGAAACTACGTTCAGATACCCGTTCCAGGCAAAATCGCGTATTGCGCAAAACAGGCCGTAACGGCAGCTTCCCATTGAGGTAAGTCAACCAAACTCACCAGATGTACATGACAAGGTGGAACAAGTATAGAAAGCTCCAAAAGTTGCCCCCAAACCACGTTCAGATACCCGTTCCGGGCAAAAACGCATATTGCGTTAAACAAGCCGTAATGGCATCTTCCTAGTGAGGTAAGTCAACCAAACACACCAGACACACATGACAAGGAGAGACAAATATAGAAAGCTCCAAAAGTTGCCCCGAAACAACGTTCAGAAACCCGTTCCGGGCAAAAGTCTGTATTGCGCAAAATGGGCCGTAAGTGCAGCTTCCCCATGAGGTAAGTCAACCAAACTCACCAGACTCATATAACTAGGTGGGAAAAATAGAGAAAACTCCAAAAGTTGCCCCCAAACCACGTTCAGATGCCAGTTCCAGGCAAAAACGCATATTGCGCAAACGGGCCGTGACGGCAGCTTCCCAAGGAGGTAAGTCAACCAAACTCACCAGATGTACATGACAAGGTAGAACAAGTATAGAAAAAAGCTCCAAAAGTTGCCCCAAAATCATGTTCAGATACCCTTTCTGGGCAAAAACGCGTATTGTGCAAAACCGGCAGTAACGACAGCTTCCAAGTGAGGTAAGTCAACCTAACTCACCAGACGCACATAACTAGGTGGGACAGATGTAAATAGCTCCAAAAGTTGCCCCAAAACCACGTTCAGATACCCTTTCAGGGCAAAAACGTGTATTAAGCGGAACGGGCCGTAACGGCTGCTTCCAATTGAGGTAAGTCAACCAAACTCACCAGAGGCACATAACTAGGTGGGACAGATGTAAATAGCTCCAAAAGTTGTCCCGAAACCACGTTCAGATACCCGTTCTAGGCAAAAACGCGTATTGCTTAAAAACGGGACGTAAGGGCAGCTTCCCATTGAGGTAAGTCAACCAAACTCACCAGATGCACATGACAAGGTGGAACAAGCATAGAAAGCTCCAAAAGTTGCCCCAAAACCATGTTCAGATACCCATACCGGGCAAAAGTCCGTATTGCATAAAACAGGCCGTAATAGCAGCTTCCAAGTGAGGTAAGTCAACCAAACTCACCAGATGCACATGACAAGGTGGAACAAATATAGAAAGTTCCAAAAGTTGCCCCGACACCACGTTCAGATACCCGTTCTGGGCAAAAACGTGTATTGCGTAAAACAGGCCGTAATGGCAGCTTCCAAGTGAGGTAAGTCAACCAAACTCACCACACGCACATGACTAGGTGGGACTATAGAAAGCTCCAGAAGTTGCCCCAAAACCACGTTCAGATACCCGTTCCTGGCTAAAAAGCGTATTGCGCGGAACTGGCCGTATCGGCAGCTTCCAAGTGAGGTAAGTCAACCTAACTCACCAGACGCACATAACTAGGTGGGACAGAAGTAAAAAGCTCCAAAAGTTGCCCCGAAACCTCATTCAGATACCCGTTCCGGGCAAAAATGCGTATTGCGCAAAAACGGGACGTAAGGGCAGCTTCCCAATGAGGCCAGTCAACCAAACTCACCAGACTGATGTAACTAGGTGGGACAAATATAGAAAGCTCCAAAAGTTGCCTCGAAACTACGTTCAGATACCCGTTCCAGGCAAAATCGCGTATTGCGCAAAACAGGCCGTAACGGCAGCTTCCCATTGAGGTAAGTCAACCAAACTCACCAGATGTACATGACAAGGTGGAACAAGTATAGAAAGCTCCAAAAGTTGCCCCAAAACCATGTTCAGATACCCGTTCCGGGCAAAAGTCCGTAGTGCGCAAAATGGGCCGTAATGGCAGCTTCCCAAGGAGGTAAGTCAACCAAACTCACCAGATGCACATGACAAGGTGGAACAAATATAGAAAGTTCCAAAAGTTGCCCCGACACCACGTTCAGATACCCGTTCTGGACAAAAACGTGTATTGCGTAAAACAGGCCGTAATGGCAGCTTCCAAGTGAGGTAAGTCAACCAAACTCACCACACGCACATGACTAGGTGGGACTATAGAAAGCTCCAGAAGTTGCCCCAAAACCACGTTCAGATACCCGTTCCTGGCTAAAAAGCGTATTGCGCGGAACTGGCCGTATCGGCAGCTTCCAAGTGAGGTAAGTCAACCTAACTCACCAGACGCACATAACTAGGTGGGACAGAAGTAAAAAGCTCCAAAAGTTGCCCCGAAACCTCATTCAGATACCCGTTCCGGGCAAAAATGCGTATTGCGCAAAAACGGGACGTAAGGGCAGCTTCCCAATGAGGTCAGTCAACCAAACTCACCAGACTGATGTAACTAGGTGGGACAAATATAGAAAGCTCCAAAAGTTGCCTCGAAACTACGTTCAGATACCCGTTCCAGGCAAAATCGCATATTGCGCAAAACAGGCCGTAACGGCAGCTTCCCATTGAGGTAAGTCAACCAAACTCACCAGATGTACATGACAAGGTGGAACAAGTATAGAAAGCTCCAAAAGTTGCCCCCAAACCACGTTCAGATATCCTTTCCAGGAAGAAGTCCGTATAGCGCAAAATGGGCCATAACGGCAGCTTCCCAATGAGGAAAGTCAACCAAACTAACCACATGCACATAACTAGGTGGGACAAATATAGAAAGCTCCAAAACTTACCCCGAAACAACCTTCAGATACCCGTTCCGGGCAAAAACGCGTATTGCGCAAAAACGGGATGTAAAGGCAGCTTCCCAATGAGGTCAGTCAACCAAACTCACCAGACGCACATGACAAGGTGACACAAACATAGAAAGCTCCAAAAGTTGCTCCAAAACCACGTTCAGATACCCGTTCCGGGCAAAAACGCATATTGCGTTAAACAAGCCGTAATGGCATCTTCCTAGTGAGGTAAGTCAACCAAACACACCAGACACACATGACAAGGAGAGACAAATATAGAAAGCTCCAAAAGTTGCCCCGAAACAACGTTCAGAAACCCGTTCCGGGCAAAAGTCTGTATTGCGCAAAATGGGCCGTAAGTGCAGCTTCCCCATGAGGTAAGTCAACCAAACTCACCAGACTCATATAACTAGGTGGGAAAAATAGAGAAAACTCCAAAAGTTGCCCCAAAACCACGTTCAGATGCCCGTTCCAGGCAAAAACGCATATTGCGCAAACGGGCCGTGACGGCAGCTTCCCAAGGAGGTAAGTCAACCAAACTCACCAGATGTACATGACAAGGTAGAACAAGTATAGAAAAAAGCTCCAAAAGTTGCCCCAAAATCATGTTCAGATACCCTTTCTGGGCAAAAACGCGTATTGTGCAAAACCGGCAGTAACGACAGCTTCCAAGTGAGGTAAGTCAACCTAACTCACCAGACGCACATAACTAGGTGGGACAGATGTAAATAGCTCCAAAAGTTGCCCCAAAACCACGTTCAGATACCCTTTCAGGGCAAAAACGTGTATTAAGCGGAACAGGCCGTAACGGCTGCTTCCAATTGAGGTAAGTCAACCAAACTCACCAGAGGCACATAACTAGGTGGGACAGATGTAAATAGCTCCAAAAGTTGTCCCGAAACCACGTTCAGATACCCGTTCTAGGCAAAAACGCGTATTGCTTAAAAACGGGACGTAAGGGCAGCTTCCCATTGAGGTAAGTCAACCAAACTCACCAGATGCACATGACAAGGTGGAACAAGCATAGAAAGCTCCAAAAGTTGCCCCAAAACCATGTTCAGATACCCATACCGGGCAAAAGTCCGTATTGCATAAAACAGGCCGTAATAGCAGCTTCCAAGTGAGGTAAGTCAACCAAACTCACCAGATGCACATGACAAGGTGGAACAAATATAGAAAGTTCCAAAAGTTGCCCCGACACCACGTTCAGATACCCGTTCTGGGCAAAAACGTGTATTGCGTAAAACAGGCCGTAATGGCAGCTTCCAAGTGAGGTAAGTCAACCAAACTCACCACACGCACATGACTAGGTGGGACTATAGAAAGCTCCAGAAGTTGCCCCAAAACCACGTTCAGATACCCGTTCCTGGCTAAAAAGCGTATTGCGCGGAACTGGCCGTATCGGCAGCTTCCAAGTGAGGTAAGTCAACCTAACTCACCAGACGCACATAACTAGGTGGGACAGAAGTAAAAAGCTCCAAAAGTTGCCCCGAAACCTCATTCAGATACCCGTTCCGGGCAAAAATGCGTATTGCGCAAAAACGGGACGTAAGGGCAGCTTCCCAATGAGGTCAGTCAACCAAACTCACCAGACTGATGTAACTAGGTGGGACAAATATAGAAAGCTCCAAAAGTTGCCTCGAAACTACGTTCAGATACCCGTTCCAGGCAAAATCGCGTATTGCGCAAAACAGGCCGTAACGGCAGCTTCCCATTGAGGTAAGTCAACCAAACTCACCAGATGTACATGACAAGGTGGAACAAGTATAGAAAGCTCCAAAAGTTGCCCCAAAACCATGTTCAGATACCCGTTCCGGGCAAAAGTCCGTAGTGCGCAAAATGGGCCGTAATGGCAGCTTCCCAAGGAGGTAAGTCAACCAAACTCACCAGATGCACATGACAAGGTGGAACAAATATAGAAAGTTCCAAAAGTTGCCCCGACACCACGTTCAGATACCCGTTCTGGACAAAAACGTGTATTGCGTAAAACAGGCCGTAATGGCAGCTTCCAAGTGAGGTAAGTCAACCAAACTCACCACACGCACATGACTAGGTGGGACTATAGAAAGCTCCAGAAGTTGCCCCAAAACCACGTTCAGATACCCGTTCCTGGCTAAAAAGCGTATTGCGCGGAACTGGCCGTATCGGCAGCTTCCAAGTGAGGTAAGTCAACCTAACTCACCAGACGCACATAACTAGGTGGGACAGAAGTAAAAAGCTCCAAAAGTTGCCCCGAAACCTCATTCAGATACCCGTTCCGGGCAAAAATGCGTATTGCGCAAAAACGGGACGTAAGGGCAGCTTCCCAATGAGGTCAGTCAACCAAACTCACCAGACTGATGTAACTAGGTGGGACAAATATAGAAAGCTCCAAAAGTTGCCTCGAAACTACGTTCAGATACCCGTTCCAGGCAAAATCGCGTATTGCGCAAAACAGGCCGTAACGGCAGCTTCCCATTGAGGTAAGTCAACCAAACTCACCAGATGTACATGACAAGGTGGAACAAGTATAGAAAGCTCCAAAAGTTGCCCCCAAACCACGTTCAGATATCCTTTCCAGGAAGAAGTCCGTATAGCGCAAAATGGGCCATAACGGCAGCTTCCCAATGAGGAAAGTCAACCAAACTAACCACATGCACATAACTAGGTGGGACAAATATAGAAAGCTCCAAAACTTACCCCGAAACAACCTTCAGATACCCGTTCCGGGCAAAAACGCGTATTGCGCAAAAACGGGATGTAAAGGCAGCTTCCCAATGAGGTCAGTCAACCAAACTCACCAGACGCACATGACAAGGTGACACAAACATAGAAAGCTCCAAAAGTTGCTCCAAAACCACGTTCAGATACCCGTTCCGGGCAAAAACGCATATTGCGTTAAACAAGCCGTAATGGCATCTTCCTAGTGAGGTAAGTCAACCAAACACACCAGACACACATGACAAGGAGAGACAAATATAGAAAGCTCCAAAAGTTGCCCCGAAACAACGTTCAGAAACCCGTTCCGGGCAAAAGTCTGTATTGCGCAAAATGGGCCGTAAGTGCAGCTTCCCCATGAGGTAAGTCAACCAAACTCACCAGACTCATATAACTAGGTGGGAAAAATAGAGAAAACTCCAAAAGTTGCCCCAAAACCACGTTCAGATGCCCGTTCCAGGCAAAAACGCATATTGCGCAAACGGGCCGTGACGGCAGCTTCCCAAGGAGGTAAGTCAACCAAACTCACCAGATGTACATGACAAGGTAGAACAAGTATAGAAAAAAGCTCCAAAAGTTGCCCCAAAATCATGTTCAGATACCCTTTCTGGGCAAAAACGCGTATTGTGCAAAACCGGCAGTAACGACAGCTTCCAAGTGAGGTAAGTCAACCTAACTCACCAGACGCACATAACTAGGTGGGACAGATGTAAATAGCTCCAAAAGTTGCCCCAAAACCACGTTCAGATACCCTTTCAGGGCAAAAACGTGTATTAAGCAGAACGGGCCGTAACGGCTGCTTCCAATTGAGGTAAGTCAACCAAACTCACCAGAGGCACATAACTACGTGGGACAGATGTAGAAAGCTCGAAAAGTTGCCCCAAAACCACGTTCAGATACCCGTTCCAGGCAAAAACGCATATTGCGCAAACGGGCCGTAACGGCAGCTTTCCAATGAGGAAAGTCTACCAAACTTACCAGATGCACATGACAACATGAGACAAATATAGAAAGCTCCAAAAGTTGTCCCGAAACCACGTTCAGATACCCGTTCTAGGCAAAAACGCGTATTGCTTAAAAACGGGACGTAAGGGCAGCTTCCCATTGAGGTAAGTCAACCAAACTCACCAGATGCACATGACAAGGTGGAACAAGCATAGAAAGCTCCAAAAGTTGCCCCATAACCATGTTCAGATACCCATTCCGGGCAAAAGTCCGTATTGCATAAAACAGGCCGTAATAGCAGCTTCCAAGTGAGGTAAGTCAACCAAACTCACCAGATGCACATGACAAGGTGACACAAATATAGAAAGCTCCAAAAGTTGCACCGAAACCACGTTCAGACACCCGTTCTGGGCAAAAACGCGTATTGCGCAAAACGGGCAGTAACGGCAGCTTCCAAGTGAGGTCAGTCAACCAAACTCACCAGACACACATGACAAGGTGAGACAAATATAGAAAGCTCCAAAAGTTGCACCGAAACAACGTTCAGATACCTGTTCCGGGCAAAAGTCCATAATGCGCAAAATGGGCCGTAAGTGCAGCTTCCCCATGAGGTAAGTCAACCAAATTCACAATACTCATATAACTAGGTGGGAAAAATAGAGAAAGCTACAAAAGTTGCCCCGAAACAACGTTCAGATACCCGTTCTGGGCAAAAGTCCGTATTGAAAAAACGGGCCGTAACAGCAGCTTCCAAGTGAGGTAAGTCAACCAAACTCACCAGACGCACATAACTAGGTGGGACAGATGTGAAAAGCTCAAAAAGATGCCCCCAAACCATGTTCAGATACCCGTTCCGGGCAAAAATGCGTATTGCACAAAATGGGCCATAATGGCAGCTTCCCAAGGAGGTAAGTCAACCAAACTTACCAGACGCACATGACAAGGTGGGACAAATATAGAAAGCTCCAAAATTTGCCCAGAAACCACGTTCAGACACCCGTTCCGGGCAAAAGTCCGTATTGAACAAAACGGGCCGTGACGGCAGCTTCCCAAGGAGGTAAGCCAACCAAACTCACCAGATGTACATGACAAGGTGGAACAAGTATAGAAAGCTCCAAAAGTTGCCCCAAAACCATGTTCAGATACCCGTTACGGGCAAAAGTCCGTATTGCGCACACTGGGCCGTAATGGCAGCTTCCAAGTGAGGTAAGTCAACCAAACTCACCAGATGCACATGACAAGGTGGAACAAATATAGAAAGCTCCAAAAGTTGCCCCAAAACCATGTTCAGATACCCGTTCCGGGCAAAAACGTGTATTGCGTAAAACAGGCCGTAATGGCAGCTTCTAAGTGAGGTAAGTCAACCAAACTCACCACACGCACATGACAAGGTGGGACAAATATAGAAAGCTCCAAAAGTTGCCCCAAAACCACGTTCAGATACCCGTTCCTGGCTAAAAAGCATATTGCGCAGAACGGGCCGTATCGGCAGCTTCCAAGTGAGGTAAGTCAACCTAACTCACCAGACGCACATAACTAGGTGGGACAGATGTAAATAGCTCCAAAAGTTGCCCCAAAACCACGTTCAGATACCCTTTCAGGGCAAAAACGTGTATTAAGCGGAACGGGCCGTAACGGCTGCTTCCAATTGAGGTAAGTCAACCAAACTCACCAGAGGCACATAACTAGGTGGGACAGATGTAGAAAGCTCCAAAAGTTGCCCCAAAACCATGTTCAGATACCCGTTCCAGGCAAAAACGCATATTGCGTAAACGGGCCGTAACGGCAGCTTCCCAAGGAGGTAAGTCAACCAAACTCACCAGATGTACATGACAAGGTAGAACAAGTATAGAAAGCTCCAAAAGTTGCACCGAAACAACGTTCAGATACCTGTTCCGGGCAAAAGTCCGTAATGCGCAAAATGGGCCGTAAGTGCAGCTTCCCCATGAGGTAAGTCAACCAAATTCACCAGACGCACATAACTAGGTGGGACATATGTAAAAAGCTCAAAAAGATGCCCCCGAACCACGTTAAGATACCCGTTCTGGGCAAAAGTCCGTATTGAAAAAAACGGGCCATGATGGCAGCTTCCCAAGGAGGTAAGTCAACCAAACTCACCAGATGTACATGACAAGGTGGAACAAGTATGGAAAGCTCCAAAAGTTCCCCCAAAACCATGTTCAGATACCCGTTCCGGGCAAAAGTCCGTATTGCGCAAAATGGGCCGTAATGGCAGCTTCCCAAGGAGGTAAGTCAACCAAACTCACCAGATGCACATGACAAGGTGGAACAAATATAGAAAGCTCCAAAAGTTGCCCCGACACCACGTTCAGATACCCGTTCTGGGCAAAAACGTGTATTGCGTAAAACAGGCCGTAATGGCAGCTTCCAAGTGAGGTAAGTCAACCAAACTCACCACACGCACATGACTAGGTGGGACTATAGAAAGCTCCAGAAGTTGCCCCAAAACCACGTTCAGATACCCGTTCCTGGCTAAAAAGCGTATTGCGCAGAACTGGCCGTATCGGCAGCTTCCAAGTGAGGTAAGTCAACCTAACTCACCAGACGCACATAACTAGGTGGGACAGAAGTAAAAAGCTCCAAAAGTTGCCCCAAAACCTCATTCAGATACCCATTCCGGGCAAAAATGCGTATTGCGCAAAAACGGGACGTAAGGGCAGCTTCCCAATGAGGTCAGTCAACCAAACTCACCAGATGCACATAACTAGGTGGGACAGATGTAAATAGCTCCAAAAGTTGCCCCAAAACCACGTTCAGATACCCTTTCAGGGCAAAAACGTGTATTAAGCAGAACGGGCCGTAACGGCTGCTTCCAATTGAGGTAAGTCAACCAAACTCACCAGAGGCACATAACTAGGTGGGACAGATGTAGAAAGCTCCAAAAGTTGCCCCAAAACCATGTTCAGATACCCGTTCCAGGCAAAAACGCATATTGCGCAAAACAGGCCGTAACGGCAGCTTCCCATTGAGGTAAGTCAACCAAACTCACCAGATGTACATGACAAGGTGGAACAAGTATAGAAAGCTCCAAAAGTTGCCCCAAAACCACGTTCAGATATCCTTTCCAGGAAGAAGTCCGTATAGCGCAAAATGGGCCATAACGGCAGCTTCCCAATGAGGAAAGTCAACCAAACTTACCACATGCACATAACTAGGTGGGACAAATATAGAAAGCTCCAAAACTTACCCCGAAACAACCTTCAGATACCCGTTCCGGGCAAAAACGCGTATTGCGCAAAAACGGGATGTAAAGGCAGCTTCCCAATGAGGTCAGTCAACCAAACTCACCAGACGCACATGACAAGGTGACACAAACATAGAAAGCTCCAAAAGTTGCTCCAAAACCACGTTCAGATACCTGTTCCGGGCAAAAACGCATATTGCGTTAAACAAGCCGTAATGGCATCTTCCTAGTGAGGTAAGTCAACCAAACACACCAGACACACATGACAAGGAGAGACAAATATAGAAAGCTCCAAAAGTTGCCCCGAAACAACGTTCAGAAACCCGTTCCGGGCAAAAGTCTGTATTGCGCAAAATGGGCCATAAGTGCAGCTTCCCCATGAGGTAAGTCAACCAAACTCACCAGACTCATATAACTAGGTGGGAAAAATAGAGAAAACTCCAAAAGTTGCCCCAAAACCACGTTCAGATGCCCGTTCCAGGCAAAAACGCATATTGCGCAAACGGGCCGTGACGGCAGCTTCCCAAGGAGGTAAGTCAACCAAACTCACCAGATGTACATGACAAGGTAGAACAAGTATAGAAAAAAGCTCCAAAAGTTGCCCCAAAACCATGTTCAGATACCCTTTCTGGGCAAAAACGCGTATTGTGCAAAACCGGCAGTAACGACAGCTTCCAAGTTAGGTAAGTCAACCAAACTCACCAGACGCACATAACTAGGTGGGACAGAAGTAAAAAGCTCCAAAAGATGCCCAGAAACCACATTCAGATACCCGTTCCGGGAAAAAGTCTGTATTACGCAAAATGGGCCGTAACGGCAGCTTCCCAATGAGGTAAGTCAACCATACTCACCACACGCACATGACAAGGTGGGACAAATATAGAAAGCTCCAAAAGTTGCCTCAAAACCACGTTCAGATACCCTTTTCAGGCTAAAATGCGTATTGCACAGAACGGGCCGTATCGGCAGCTTCCAAGTGACGTAAGTCAACCTAACTCACCAGACGCACATAACTAGGTGGGACAGATGTAAAAAGCTCCAAAAGTTGCCCCAAAATCACGTTCAGATACCCTTTCTGGGCAAAAACGTGTATTGTGCGGAATGGGCCGTAACGGCTGCTTCCCAAGGAGGTAAGTCAACCAAACTTACCAGACGCACATGACAAGGTAGGAAAAATATAGAAAGCTCCAAAATTTGCCCAGAAACCACGTTCAGACACCCGTTCCGGGCAAAAGTCCGTATTGAACAAAACGGGCCGTGACGGCAGCTTCCCAAGGAGGTAAGCCAACCAAACTCACCAGATGTACATGACAAGGTGGGACAAATATAGAAAGCTCCAAAAGTTGCCCCAAAACCACGTTCAGATACCCGTTCCTGGCTAAAAAGCGTATTGCGTGGAACTGGCCCTATCGGCAGCTTCCAAGTGAGGTAAGTCAACCTAACTCACCAGACGCACATAACTAGGTGGGACAGATGTAAAAAGCTCCAAAAGTTGCCCCAAAACCATGTTCAGATACACTTTCCGGGGGGAAACGCGTATTGTGCAAAATGGGCAGTAACGGCAGCTTCCAAGTGAGGTAAGTCAACCAAACTCACCAGACGCACATAACTAGGTGGGACAGAAGTAAAAAGCTCCAAAAGATGCCCCGAAACCACATTCAGATACCCGTTCCGGGCAAAAATGTGTACTGCACAAAATGGGCCGTAACGGCAGCTTTCCAATGAGGAAAGTCTACCAAACTTACCAGATGCAAATGACAACATGAGACAAATATAGGAAGCTCCAAAAGTTGCCCCGAAACCACGTTCAGATACCCGTTCCGGGCAAAATCGCGTATTGTGCAAAACAGGCTGTAACGGCAGCTTCCCATTGAGGCAAGTCAACCAAACTCACCAGATGCATATGACAAGGTGGAACAAGTATATAAAGCTCCAAAAGTTGCCCCGAAACCACGTTCAGATACCCGTTCCGGGCAAAAGTCCGTATTGCGTAAAACAGGCCGTAATAGCAGCTTCCAAGTGAGGTAAGTCAGCCAAACTCACCACACGCACATGACAACATGAGACAAATATAGAAAGCTCCAAAAGTTGCCCCGAAACCACGTTCAGATACCCGTTCCGGGCAAAAGTCTGTATTGCGCAAAATGGGCCGTAACGGCAGCTTCCCAATTAGGTAAGTCAACCAAATTCACCACACGCACATGACAAGGTGGGACAAATATAGAAAGCTCCAAAAGTTGCCCCAAAACCATGTTCAGATACCCGTTCCTGGCTAAAAAGCGTATTGCGCGGAACTGGCCGTATCGGCAGCTTCCAAGTGAGGTAAGTCAACCAAACTTACCAGACACACATAACTAGGTGGGACAGATGTAAAAAGTTCCAAATGTTTTCCCGAAACCACGTTCAGATAACCGTTTATTATTCAGTCTCTGGAATTAAATGGGTCTACAACTAGTATATATAACTTTGGAATGAACTCGGACGTTATGGCGAAGGACATCTGGCTCATTCCCACCAACATACACAGATCTCATTGGATATTAATAATTGTTTTCTTCAAGTGGAGAATTATTTTGTATCTTGATTCCACACATACTATTGCTACAGAGTACACTGACATGCTGCAAACATTTATAGAGATGCAGGCCACTTCTCCCATCGATTGGTCAGAATGGGCCATTCATGCAACACTTCATATACCAGTTCAGATGGACTCTTACAACTGGTGTTTTTGTATGTCTCTTTGCACATGTACTACTCAGTGGCTCACCTGTCCTTTTCCCAGCAGACATGGTGCCTGTACAGCAATGTATTGCAAATGAACTTCTCAAGCACAAATCACTTCTTCCACGGCCAAGTTTAATGCAGAGACAGCAGCAGAGAATAAAGAAGCAAATAAATCAGAGAGAAATTAAGCAATTCAATAGTCCTGCCTCTAGAAAATCACCCAAAGGAACATTCTCTACAGTTCTTGTCTTCAGCAATACAACAGTATTACACTTCATCTTGGTCTTTGTGCTTAATGGGTGATCAGTGCAAGAAACCCAAGGAAGACACCATGGTTCTGCGTGAGGAAGCATGTCAGGACTGGTACCATCTCTCTGTTAGGCCCTCTGAAGAGTTGTTGGGGATGGACTCAGAGGAGGAGGAAGCAGAACCTTTACAGGCAGAGGCTAGTGTCACGGCTGCTGAACTGGTGCCAGCTGGGAGTGGGGCCAACTCAGAGAATGAAGTGGAAGCAGAGCCAAGTACCAGCGTGCCGGTGATTAAACCAGCAGGGAGCTTGGCCAATTCAGAAGACACAGAGGGAGAAGCAACAAACTTACCTGCACAGTTGTTTAGACAGCATAGGGCGGAAAAGAAAGCCCGGCGCAGGTATCTACGTATTTATACTAGATGCCAACTCAATAGGGAACACCTGTAGCTGCCAGGGAGGGGTATTTAGAGAGCTGGGAAGCAACAGGAACTTTGCCAGAGATTAACTGAGCATCCTGGCGAAAGCTCTTGATTCCTGCTTCGGATCGTGGTGACCTTGTATCCTGGTTGAACTTTGGACTGGCTTGGAATTCGTGACCTGCTCCTATCCCTGGACTTCTGGACTGTTTCTTGGACTCTCTCTACCTCTCGTAAGCCCTTGACTTTTGGAACAGAACTGGACTCTGCCTTATGTTTAAAACGACTTGTACTCTGACATTAAAGAGTTCACTGTGTTATTTCATAGCACAGATAAAGACAAACTCCACCGTTTGTTTGCTAAGTTTGTGGCCGAATTCTTGGGGTTTGTCTGGGCATGCTGCCCATGTCTGTATCTCCGTCTAATTAGCTGGTCTACTGGCAGCTTTCCCGGACACTCTCTTGCCTTGAGATAAATCAAGCTTCTCGTGGTATATTCAAACGTCCAAAGTGTTGTGAGAAATCAATCATAGAATCATAGAATAGCAGAGTTGGAAGGGGCCTACAAGGCCATCTAGTCCAACCCCCTGCTCAATGCAGGAATCCACCCTAAAGCATCCCTGACAGATGGTAGTCCAGCTGCCTCTTGAATGCCTCTAGTGTGGGAGAGCCCACAACCTCCCTAGGTAACTGATTCCACCGTCGCAGTGCTCTAACAGTCAGGAAGTTTTTCCTGATGTCCAGCCGGAATCTGGCTTCCTTTAACTTGAGCCCGTTATTCCAGGTCCTGCACTCTGTGTGATTGAAGATTGAGAAGAGATCCTGGCCCTCCTCTGTGTGACAACCTTTTAAGTATTTGAAGAGTGCTATCATGTCTCCCCTCAATCTTCTCTTCTCCAGGCTAAACATGCCCTGTTCTTTCAGTCTCTCTTCATAGGGCTTTGTTTCTAGACCTCTGATCATCCTGGTTGCCCTCCTCTGAACACGCTCCAGCTTGTCTGCATCCTTCTTGAATTGTGGAGCCCAGAAATGGACACAATACTCTAAACGAGGCCAAATCAGGGCCGAATAGAGAGGAACCAGTACCTCACGTGATTTGGAAGCTATACTACTATGAATGCAGCCCAAAATAGCATTTGCCTTTCTTGCAGCCATATCGCACTGTTGGCTCATATTCAGCTTGCGATCTACAACAATTCCAAGATCTTTCTCGTTTGTAGTATTGCTGAGCCAAGTGTCCCCCATCTTGTAACTGTGCATTTGGTTTCTATTTCCTAAATGTAGAACTTGGTATTTATCCCTATTAAATTTCATCCTGTTGTTTTCAGCCCAGCACTCCAGCCTATCAAGATCACTTTGAAGTTTGTTTCTGTCTTCCAGGGTATTAGCTATCCCACCCAATTTTGTGTCATCTGCAAATTTGATCAGGGTTCCCTGCACCTCCTTGTCCAAATCATTAATAAAAATGTGGAAGAGCACTGGGCCCAGGACTGAGCCCTGCGGCACCCCACTCGTTGCCTCTCCCCAGTTTGAGAAGGTTCCATTGATAAGTACTCTTTGAGTCCGATTCTGTAGCCAACTGTGAATCCACCTAATAGTTGTTCCATCTAGCCCACTTTTAGCTAGTTTGTTAATCAGAATGTCATGTGGTACTTTGTCAAAAGCTTTGCTGAAGTCAAGATATATGACGTCCACAGCATTCCCACAGTCCACAAGGGAGGTTATCCTATCAAAAAATGAGATCAAATTAGTCTGACAGGATTTGTTCTTGACAAATCCATGTTGGCTTCTAGTAATCACTGCATTGATTTCAAGGGGTTTACAGATTGACTTCTTTATAATCTGCTCTAGAATTTTCCCAGGGATGGATGTCAGACTGACTGGTCTGTAGTTCCCAGGTTCCACCTTTTTGCCCTTTTTGAAGATAGGGATGACGTTAGCCCTCCTCCAGTCGTCCGGCACCTCAACCATCATCGATGATTTTGCAAAGATAATAGACAAAGGTTCTGAGAGTTCTTCTGCTAGCTCCTTCATTACTCTAAGATGCAGTTCATCGGGCCCTGGAGATTTAAACTCATTCAAGGAAATTAGGTGTTCTTTGACCATTTGTTTATCAATCTCAAACTGCAATCCTGCCCCCTCAACTTCTGCTTCACTTTTTCCAGGGGGGTCATAGACCCGCTTTTGGGAGAAGACTGAGGCAAAGTAGGAATTGAGCACTTCAGCCTTTTCTTTGTCATCAATTTGCCATCCTCATTAAGCAGTTGAACCACCATTTCTGGCCTCTGTCTTTTACTACTCACGTATCTGAAGAAAGCTTTTTTTTGCTTTTAGCATCCCTCGCTAATCTCAGCTCATTCACAGCTTTAGCCTTCCTGACGCCATTTCGGCACTTCCGTGCCACCTGTCTGTACTCTTCTTTTGTAGCCTGGCCTTCCTTCCACTTCCTATATGTATCCTTTTTTGTTTTCTAAGCTTTTTGTGGAGCCACATTGGTTTCCTCTGTTGTCTTCTATCTTTTCTCCTTCTTGGAATTGTTTGTAACTGTGCCTTTAAAATTTCCTTTTTTAAATACTCCACCCATCCTGCACTCCTTTTCTCATTAGGCTCCCTTGCCACGGGACCTTACTTATCATAGTTCTGAGTTTATTAAAATCAGCTTTCCTAAAATCCAGGGTATGTGTATGGCTACGCTCGACTTTCGTCTCCTTCATAATCAAGAATTCAAGTATGACGTGGTCACTTTCCCCCAGAGTTCCTGTAACTGCCACTTTATCCACTAAGTCATCCCTATTGGTCAATAACAAGTCAAGGATTGCCGATCCTCTAGTTCCTTCCCCCACTTTCTGTAGGAGAAAGTTATCACCCATACACGTCAGGAATTTCTTGGAAGGGCCGCTTTTGGCAGTAATGGTCTCCCAACAGATATCAGGGTAATTGAAGTCCCACATCACTACTACATCACACTCCCTTGAAACACTGGCAATTTGTTTCTCAAAAGTTTTATCCTCGTCTTCTCCTTGATTGGGTGGTCGGTAGTACACTCCGATTATCATATTCTTTTTATTCCTTTCCCCATTTATTTTTATCCAGACTCTCTTGACGGGGCTCCCAGTCTCATCCGCCAGTATTTCTGTGCAGGGATAGGTATTTTTAACATATAGCGCAACTCCACCTCCCTTTCTATTTCTTCTGTTCTTTTTGAACAAGTTATATCCTTCAATTGCTATATTCCAGTCATGGGAGTCATCCCACCAAGTTTCAGTTATACCTATCAAGTCGTATTTGCCTTCATGTAATAAGAGTTCAAGTTCATTCTGTTTGTTTCCCATGTTCTGGGCATTAGTATATAGACATCAAAGACTATGTGTTTTATAGTCTGACTTTGTTCCTACTTTGTTGAAGACACTATTTTGGGACACTATTGGAGCTGTTCTCTGTACTGTGGTGCATTGGCCTTCATCCATTGTTGCCTCAAAATTTATGTCTCCTGCCCCGTAAGATTCCGTTTAAAGCCCTCCTGATCAAGTTCTTCATGCTGTGGCCGAACTCATTCTTTCCAGCCCTTGTGAGGTGCAACCCATCCTTTGCCAGCAGTCCATGTTCCAAGTAGTGTAGCCCGTGGTACCAGAATCCAAAACTCTCACGATGGCACCACCTTCAAAGCCAGTCGTTCATCCGGAGTATTTTCTTTCCCTTTCTAATCCTCTTCCAAGAACCGGGAGGATGGATGAGAAAACTACCTGGGCCCCAAAGTTCTTCAGTTTCCTTCCCAGAGCTTCAAAGTCTGAAATGATTTCTTCGTAGCTCTGCTTGGCGACATCATTTGTTCCCACATGGATGAGAAGAAAGGGGTATGTGTCCATGGGCTTTATGAGCTTCGGTAACCCTTCAGTCACATCTCTAATCTGTGCTCCAGGGAGACAGCACACCTGGCGAGTCCATGGGTCTTCACGACATACTTGGGTTTCAATCCCATGCAGCAGGGAGTCTCCCACAACGACTACTATTCTCTTTGCTGAGTTATGGCTTTAGAAGCTGATTAGTTATGGCACAGACTGGGATTCTGGCACATAACCTTTTGTGTTAAGTCTCTGTCTGGGCCTTCCAGAGACTAGCAGAGGTTGCAGAGGTTCTTAGCGAAGTCAGCAAAGACGTGAATTAAGACAAAGATTCATGTAGGTTAAAATAAACCTTTTACTGGCAAATAAATATATAATTTAGTTATGGCAGTACAGATACAAATACTTACAAACGGTCAGTCAATACAGCTCACATCAAGTTGGGTAAGGGACATGGAAGTAGTAGAAATGAACATGAAAATACATTTACTTTTATAGACAACCTGTACAATGATGCAACTCCTTGCAACCCTTAATTGAAGACAATCAGTTTGACAATTATTCAATTATAACACTCAATGTCCAGGTGTAGAGTTGACCTTTAAGTTTCTGCTTAGTCTTCTTGTTCTTCCAGATCCTCAGCAATTAACAAAGCAATGGAAAACATAACCAAGATCCATTCCAGGATCCAACGCCCCTTCTTATGTTTTATACATTGATTTGCAATAACACATTGTACAGTTATTTACACTTTTTCCTCCCTGAAACCTAACGTTTCACAAACTTTGGTATGTTTGGTGGGGCCTAGTGGTTTTGCGAACATGTCTGCAAGGTTTTCTTGTGTTTCACAATAAGCTAACCTCAAAACTCCACTCTCTATGTGATTTTTCACATTTTGATACTTTATGGCTATGTGCTTCAACTTTAACTGTCACTGGCTTCTCCACCAAGATGCTAAAGTCCTTTATTAACTGGATCAGCCAAGTAACTTCACCACACACCAGCACAATACTTAGCCTCACAGGAAAACGCCACAAACTCTTGCTTCCTATCTTTTCAAACGTCATCACAAACCTGCTGGGAATGGCAACAAAAACAGACAAACAAAACTGTTCACTGAGCATAACAACATTTCCTCACCACCAAATGATACAAGCCTGAAGTTGCTAAAGCTGTTTCCTTGCAGGTTGCTTCACATATCCTTTTCCATGGGGCTTTTCCCCCTCTTTGCAATCCTGCATTCACATTGCTTAGCAAAAACTTCTGTCATCTGCTTGATCATTTTCCATACCTAGGAAAAACTCTTTTCAACAACAAGAGATTTTACATTTTGGAAGAAAATTCAATTTCGCTCCTTTACTCGCTCCTTTACTCTGTATAGCACCATGTACATTGATGGTGCTATATAAATTAATAATAATAATAATAATAATAATAATAATAATAACAACAACTACCTCCTTAACTTTTCTGGTGACTAGCCGAGGCTTGAATTTCTTCACCCAGTCTCTAGCTGCTTGCGTTTGAACACTTTCCTGCAGGTTAGAGACTTTTGTCCTGCTGGCAAACTCGCTTCTTCCTTAAAGACTCCTTTTTCTTTGAGACTATCTAGCTCCCTTTGCATGGCACGTTCCCACTGTTCACTCTCTAAAGAATTCAATTTCTTCACATCAGAATAGGAATTAGGCTCATAATTAACATAACAAGCATCAAAGCCGTACCTTTTAGGAGGTAAGCCTTTATTTACTCTTTGAGAACGTCTAGGAACTTCTTCCTGCTTCTCCTGCTCTGCTAACTCTTGAGCCTCTATACTCGGACTGGTCACTAGCAACTCAGGCTCTTGCCTGCTATCTAGTTCCACCAGGACTTCCGGGTTGTCGTGCACCTCGCTCCAGTTTTGTTCAATGAATCTAGCTGATCTGGAGACCACTATCCTACCCCTTTCACACAGGAACCACCAGCTATTGTACTCATACCCTACAAAGCGTAACCTGATCCCCTTTGGTGAACCTTGCTGTCTCTGTGAAAGTGGAACATTTACAATTGCAAAACTCCCCCAAGTTCTTAAGTGCTTGAGGTTTGGTCTTTTGCTGTAAAGCAAAGAAAAAGGAATGTTATTAATGGATTTAGACCAAGTCCTGTTGCAAATGTAATTAGCTGCCACAAACGCTTCTCCCCACAATTGTGGCTCCGCCTTTGCGTCTTTCATCAGGCATTCCATCTTCTCCTTTAAATTGCCGATCCTCCTTTCTACATTTCCGTTCTGCCACAGACTCTTCGGATTACAATATTTATGATTTATGCCACTCTTTTTGCAAAACTGCTTGAAATCCAACGACTGAAACTCTTCTCCACGATCCGTCAAAAATTCCCGGACTTGCTTCTGCAGATTTCTCTCTATAAACTTAACCCATTCTTTCACCATGTTTAAACATTCTGATTTGTGATTTAACAAATACACCCACAAGAAATGGGTCTTATCATCTAAAATGATTAATGCATATCTGGCTTTTCCGTAGTTCTCAGGAAAAGGGCCAGCTAAGTCCATATGAATCAATCCCAAAACACTTTTATGCCACCAGTCTCTGACACGTGGAATATTCATAACCTTAGACTTAGCAATTTTGCATATTGAGCAATCAAGATATTTCTTGCACCCCTGAACTTTTACTCCCTCTGAAAAACTCAGAGTTTTATTCAGAACCTTAAAACTTGAATGTCCAAGTCTTCTATGAAATAAATGGATGCAATTGTTATGATTAGGCTGATTTTCATTAGCTTTTATACAACCTGCTTGTATCTCTGAAACTCCTTCCTCATTAGGATTGCCATCTATGAAATACAATCCATTTTTCAGCTTTCCCATTCCTCTTAGGAGTCCATGCTTACGAATAAAGCATTTGTCTTTTTCAAAAGACACACAGAAATCCTTTTCTGTCACATTGGAAACTCCTAGAAGGGAAAAATTCAAACTGGGAACAAACAATGCATTCTCAAAATACTCTTTCAAAAATGGTAAGAAGCACGTTCCTTCCCCGTACGCTTGGATCTTCGTCCCATCAGCCAGCACTACAGATTTTTCAGAGGAGTCCCTGAAGTTCCGCCAAAAGTCACGTCTATTAGAAATCACAGTGGAACAAGCCGAATCTATGAGCCATTCCTTGCTCCCGCGTTCTGCTTGCTTGCAGAGCTGACTTCTCACTTCTGCCGTGACTAGCTGCGCTGATTTACTCTTTCCTCGGGGTTTTTCTTCGTTGGGCTCTGATTGTAATCTGACTCTACAATCCTTTTGAATATGCCCCAACTTTTGGCATCTGAAGCACCGAAGAAGCTTTTTAGGCTTGGACTTTTTTGAAGTTAAAAATGCTGACTCATCTTCCTCCTTCTTCACCAAAGCCTTAACCCCTTCATACCCAGACCATTTTGAAAATGCATCTGGTTTGCCGCCTGAACTGCTTTGGGCTTGCTTTCGTAAATTTTTCTTTTGTTGCTCTTCTATCAATCTCCCAGATATTGTATTTAATGACATGTCCTGGACTTGCAGTACCTCTAACGTTGTCACCAGCACGTCCCAAGATGGTGGTAAACTGGACAAAACCACATACACTTTCATCTCATCTGTTAAGGGTAAGCCTGCTGAACTTAAACTTTCAACGCAGTCTCTTAATTTCTGCAAATGAGCTTTTATATCTTCTCCCTCTTTCATAAGTGTACGGTAAAGCTTTCTTGTTAAGCTTATTCTGGCGCCTGCAGTCTCTCTGACATATAAAAGTCTGAGTTTAGTCCAGATAACGTCAACAGTGTCTTTTCTGCTTATATAAGACAGTTGATCGTTCCTCATAAACAAAACAATTTGAGCTTTTGCCCTCTCAGCGCAACGTCCCCACTCGCGTAAATCAGCTGCATTCAAATCTTCTGCTGGGGCATCTATTACAACTTCCCACAGTCCAAGATTTCTTAGGCTCATTTCTATCTTAAATTACCATGACGTATAATTTTCGTCTGTAAGTAACTCAATAGGGACAGTGTTCCCAACATTTAATGCCATAATTTCAATTTAACAGGTTGTTTCTAGTTTACAACCCCTTCAGTGGTTTAATTTCTCTTAGGGCCTGACCGGCTATCCAGATTCAGATTCCTCAGTGCCCTCTTAAATTCAAACCACTCTTGCCAGTCCTTTTCCGTGTGATTTTCCAGACACTGCTATCTGACATAGCTTCTTGTTGTCTGTTCCCAACGACTTTTACAAAGAGGCTCAGGGATTTAATCAATCACGGCTTAATTCTTTAGTCCTACTGCACTTGCTGAGAAAAAATCGTGCGTTATGGCTCAGCTTGGAGTACTGGGCCCATAACCTGTTGAGTTATGGCTTTAGAAGCTGATTAGTTATGGCACAGACTGGGATTCTGGCACATAACCTTTTGTGTTAAGTCTCTGTCTGGGCCTTCCAGAGACTAGCAGAGGTTGCAGCGGTTCTCAGCCAAGTCAGCAAAGACGTGAATTAAGACAAAGATTCAGGTAGGTTAAAATAAACCTTTTACTGGCAAATAAATATATAATTTAGTTATGGCAGTACAGATACAAATACTTACAAATGGTCAGTCAATACAGCTCACATCAAGTTGGGTAAGGGACATGGAAGTAGTAGAAGTGAACATGAAAATACAATTATTCAATTATGACACTCAATGTCCAGGTGTAGAGTTGACCTTTAAGTTTCTGCTGAGTCTTCTGTTCTTCCAGATCCTCAGCAATTAACAAAGCAATGGAAAACATAACCAAGATCCATTCCAGGATCCAACACTCTTCTTCTTGGTTGACCTACCTTCTGCCTCTTGGTCACTGTTGCATGGTGTCTCCTGTACTTCTTCCTCTGCAAACTGTCCTTCAGTCTCATCCTCCAGAAGCTGAAAGCGGTTGCTTAACTCTAATGGTTCCACTGGTGCAGAATGCCTTCTAATTCTTCTGCTCATAACTGTCACTCTTTTCCAGGGAGTTTCCTCTTCATTGGTTTTCCTCCCCTCAGCATACTCCACTTCTGCTTCAGCTGGCTGTTGCTCTACAATCTCATGTGCTTCTTGTTACTGTTGCAGTTCCACCATTCGGTCTAAGAACTCCTCGACTTCTCTTATTCCTTGGAGGGTGGACACTCGCCACTCCAGTCCTCCCACTTTTTCTTCCAAAAGTGCCACCAGCTTGCACTTGTTGCAGGTATACGCCATGTTGAGCTCAGGCAGAAACACGAACATTGCACACCCTTTGCAGGTCACCACTCTAGGGACTCCTTTCCATCCATATTGTCTATTTCTGCTTTGATTTTTTTCCTTTTTGATTATAGTGGTATTGCCTTTGCTTTGTCCTGTCCTCTCTGAAGGTACACAACTATATGAGTATGTCTTAAGGGAAAGTAAGATCTTTTGATTGTTTTTTTTAATATTTTTTTGGTGGTGGTTTTGTGGGGGTTTTTCTCTTTATGTTTTTCTTTGTTTTTCCCACCTCTTTTTTTTCTTAGAGGCCTCCCCCTTGACCTCCCCTGCTGAACTCCCCCTGTCAAACTCCTGTTTGCTCTTCCTGTTCGCTCTCTCTCTGAAAACTGGCTTACTTTTATAGCTTCTACTTGAGCTGGGCCAGCTGCTCTTCCCTGCTTCTGCTCAGCTCCAAGTCAGGAAACAGAATGAGGTCACTGAAAGGCCAACAACAGATCAGGCCACAGATTGCTGAGTACAAAGTACAATCAGCAATCAGGCCACTCCTCCTTCAGCTCCTACAGCAACTATCCACACCGACCCTCTTCACTCAACACTCAGGAGCACATGGCAAGCACACAGCCTCTTTGAATTGGCAGCCTCCTGGGTTTCCTTGAGGCTTCTCTTCTTCCCCTTTCCTTGGTTTCCTCTTCCCCTACACTCCCCCTGTCAAACTTCTATTTGCTCTTCCTCTTCACTCGCTCCCTGGGAACTGGCTTACTTTTATAGCTTCTACTTAAACTGAACCAGCTGCTCTTCCCTGCTTCTGCTCAGCTCCAAGTCAGGAACCAGAATAATCTACACTGTAGGCAAAATATTATGTTAACTGCTGCTATCCCCATTCACCCCCCCCCGTTCTTTCTCCATTCCTCCCTGCCCTGCAAGGTGCCAAGGCAGGGAGAGAGATCTCTGTCCCTATTTCCCCCTTGAGGGCTGGGCATGTTGGTGGGGGCCAGACATGTTGATAGGCACACCCCTTGGGGGGCAAACATGTTGGTAGGCATGCCCCTTGGGGGCCAGACATGTTGTCCTCCTTTTTGATTGCCAAAATATGATCAGCCTAGGTGTGATCTCAATCTGTATTGGGGGCCCTGAAACTGCAATTCACATTGAAAAAAGAAGCTATTAACTCCAAAGAGATCATTTCTCATTATGCAAATAGAAGTTCTGGGGATTAAAGCCTGACTGGCCCTCATGATAGAGTCACAATATGGACCACCACCACCAATTGTGCTAGCACAGGAGTAAATGATAGCCATTGCATTCCAACAAAGAACCCTGAAGAAGGACCTGTGGGCTGAAATGTGTTCGAGTTCTTTCACTACTAGGGCTGTGCACAGACCCCCTGATCTGCTCTGGATCCTGATCTGCAACTTTCAGATTGGGTCCGCTCCACAGTGGATCTGGATCCGGAACTCCGCTTCCCCCCCATAGACTTGCATTGAAAATGTAAAACACCTATAACTTTTTTAGTTTTCAAGTTAGAAACATGTAACTGGGCACTATGATAGCTTCTAAATAGATCCTTCGGCATGGCCACTTTGAAGGAAATCAGATCATCCCCTGATTTGGGGGGAATTTTAAAAAGATTTAACCCCATTTACAAAAATGCAGTTCTCTCCATTAGTTTGTAAGCTACACACATGTAACTGGGCACCAGGATAGCTTATAAATAGATCCTTAGATTTAAGGCATTTGATTGTGTGAGCTGGCAAGCACTAAAAAGAGTAATAATAAGAATGGGATTTGGAGATAAATTTAAAGGTATAATAGAACAACTATATTCTCAAAGTAAAGCTTCAATTGTAATAAATGATGGGATTACAGAAAGGATACAACTGGCCAGAGGAACTAGGCAAGGGTGCCCACTCTTGCCGGTCCTATTTGTACTGGTTATGGAATTGTTGGCAAATGTGATAAAAGAGGATGGGATTGTAGAAGGAGTAGGTTTGAAAAAGGAATTAAAATTACATATGTTTGCAGACGACACGTTGTTAACTGTTAAGGATCCACTAAAGATAATTAAACAACATTTGAAAGAGTTTGAAGAAGTTACGGGATTAAGAATAAGTTGGGAAAAATCAGAAATGGTGACATTTAACTATATAAAAAAAGAAGTGAAAGACTGGGAAGGAAAGGAAGGGAAAATGAGAGTTAAAGAACAAATTAAATATTTGGGAATTAAAATTACTAAAGATTTAGAGGATTTAGAAAAGGAGAATTTATATAAGTTGAAAAAAGATATTATAGATAAAATAGAAAAATACAAAAGGTTAAATTTGTCATGGTTTGGGAGAATAGCTTTAGTTAAAATGAAAATTTTATCTAAGCTTAATTTTGTTTTTAGAATGTTACCAATTAGAATATCAGAAAAAGAGATAAAAAGTTGGCAGAATATGGTAAATAATTATTGTAATGGAGGCAGGAAAGCGAGAATAAACAAAAAGTGGTGGTACTTAGCACAGAAGAAAGGAGGATTGGGAATCCCCAATATAAAGGCATATTATACAGCCAATAGGTTAAGACACATAGTAGAAGGCATTATAGGAGTAGGGGAATTAGGTTGGTTGGAGGATGGAGCAAGAAAAGATAAAGAGTGGCAATTGGAAAATATATTTTTTAGAGAAGATAGTAAAAAGAGCGGGGAAGAAATAGGAAACCCTCTATTGAAAAAGCATTGGGAAATCTGGCGATTATATAAGAAGGAGTTATTTTTGAATATATCTCCGTTAACACCTGTGATAATGTTAAGGAATTTTCCAGGGAATTTAAAAGAGAGACTGAACAAAATTTTAATAGAGAAAAAAATAATGAGATTAAAAGATTGGTTAAGAGAGACAAAAAGAGGGAGGGAAATAGAAGAGGTGTTTAAGGGGGAGAATTTAAATTGGTTAAATTGTCGGCAGTTAGAGCAATGGACAAAAAAATGGGTAAGAGATAATGGGGAGTGTAGCAAAATGACAAAATTTGAAGATTTGATTTATAGGAAAGAAATTGAGATAGGAGAAAATAAAAGGATAAAAGGTTTAACAAGTGAAATATATAGAATATTGGCTGAAAAGGGAGAGATTCGGGAAATGGGGAAGATGGTATGGGAAACTGATCTGAGAGTGCAAATAGGGCAGCAGAGTTGGGAGGGACTATGGCGACAAAGAGTGTTGAGAAATATGTCTGTGAGAATAAAAGAAAATTATTACAAAATTGTTTGGAGGTGGTATCTGACCCTGGTGAGATTAAACAGAATAAATAAGATGAATTCAGCAAATTGTTGGAGAGGTTGTGGAGGGAAAGGAACGTATTTACATATGTGGTGGGAATGCGAATGTGTGCAAAAATTGTGGAAAATGGTGTTTATTGAGATAAAAAAAATTGTGGGAATAGAGATGGAAGAGACACCTATAGAAGCATTGCTATCACTATATGGTACTTTAAAGTGTAATAAAGAGATTAAAGAATTAATAACCAATTTGTTGACAGCAGCAAGGTTAATTATAGCTAGGAACAGGAAGGTGCAGGGAAATTATCATATAGAAGAGTGGTATAAGGAAATATGGGACATAGCTATTAATGACAAATTGACATGTAATATAAGGTTAAGAAAAGGTATAACAAATGTAAATGAATTTGAGGAAATCTGGAAACAGTTCCTAGAATATGTATTCTCTAAGGGGGGTGGGAAATCACCACCAGAAGAAACAATGAGATTTTGGAAGCAAGAATAGATCCCGAAAGGTGGTGGGGAGCATTTATGATATGTTATGTGATTATGGAAACTAGATAAGTATAACTTGGAATTATAAGCGATGTAAGTTTGTTTATTTTATTTTTCTTATGTGGTAATTGTATTATGTGATTGTATTTTAAGATGTGAAATTATCAATAAAAATTTATATATATATATATATATATATATATATATATATATATAAATAGATCCTTAGGCATGGCCACTTTGAAAAAAATCTGATCATGCCCTGATTTGGGGGGAAATTTTAAAGTTACACCTAAATCAGAATCTTCCTCTCAGGTTAACCACTTCAAAAATGAACACAGGGAACTTCACAATAGAAATATTAAACTGGGTGAGTGTACAGCACATAGCTGGTCATGTGAGAAACAACTCAGACTTTGCGTTGCCACGCTTGGGTCGCCATACTTTCTTAAAACTTAATTTCTTTTTCTTTCATGCCATCCACTCATTTCAAATTGCTATAACGTATTGGTTTTTCAAGATGCCCACACCTCAAACAGAGATGCTGTTGAATAGACGATCCTTTCAGGGTCCGTCACAGCTCACACACTCCAGGGTATGCCCAGCCAATAACTGTAATAACAATACTAATACTAATAATGAGCCTACATTGTCACAGAGGATTCAGTGATCATGGCAGCAGCACATACAAAATGCAGCTGCCTTTTCATGACAAGGAAGGACTAATGCCCTGAGTCAAAGCAAGGCATGCACAAACCGGCCCTCTGAGGCGGGCACAGAGGAGGAGAGGCAGTAGCAGACAGCTCTGCAGGCACAAGTAAGTGAGCCAAGGATTGTTTCCAGGCCATTCAAAGGCAGAAACACAAACCAGCCCTGTGAGGCGAGGACAGCACAGAGAGATGCCTGCATCCCATAAATAATAGGAGGCTAGCAGGACAACAATAAAGCTTTGTGTTTCTTGCTTCAGAGTTGATTGACTACACAGCCATTATTAAATCATCATCATCATCATCATCATCATCATCATCATCATCATCATCATCACAACAACAAGAAGAATTAGAACAAAAAGGCTGACTGACTTTATTACCAGTATGGGAAAGTGGATGTGCCCAGTGCCATGGAGGAAACAGTGGACTGTGCCACTACCTCTCAGTCCTTTAGGTGGTCCTGTCTAGGTTCCTGCCTTTGAGAAGCCACGTCACACATCAACTCATTGGTTTCCACTGTTTCCCCTTTAGAGGGTTCTGATTTCCCTCAAGGGCAGTGGGCACTGGGCACGTCCACATGCCGTACAGGACATCATCCACTTGCAGCACTGTGTTCCAGTTGCCCACCAAGGTTATTGTGGATACCTTGCAGTGCTGCGTTGACTATCTTTTATTTTACTATGTATATTATTTAAGTTGTGTGTGAGTTTGCTTGGGCTACTGCTTCGCCAATGCACTCCTCAGTGACTGAAGTCCGAACAAAAGAAAAAGAAAGAAAAGTTTCCTCTGTATGTCTTTTGCTTAATCCCCCCCCCCAACATTGGGATTGGTCTTTCCCAATTTTGTAACAACCCTGTGGGATAGCTTAAGTTGAAAGTAGTGAATGGCCACAGGTCATTGTAAGCTTCATGATGGAATGGGACAGCCCAACCCGAACCCCGCCATCATAGTCTGATATTTTAAGCATACTACCAAACCACATGACAACTATGGGCTTCTGTAGGAATCTGTCTTTGCAGAACTTCGCTCAGGATTCTGAGAAAGTTTATTAAATGTTCCAGTTAGTACAATGAAAGTTAGTACAATGCAACACAGAGAAGTTGCCTTTCAAGGCAATTTCCCAACAATAGATTGTGCCTCATTTTGCTCAACCATAATTTTCTTTGCCATGCTAATTTTGGGAATATGAACTATGGCCCGGAACGGGTATCAGAACGTGGTTTCAGGGCAACTTTTGGAGCTTTCTATATTTGTCCCACCTTGTCATGTGCATCTGGTGAGTTTGGTTGACTTACCTCACTTGGAAGCTGCCGTTACGGCCCATTTTGCGCAATACGCGTTTTTGCTCGGAACGGGTATCTGAACGTGGTTTGGGGGCAATTCTTGGAGCTTATTACATCAGGCTCACCTAGTAATGTGTATCTGGTGAGTTTGATTAACATACTTCACTTGGAAGCTGCTGTCTCTGCCCGTTTTGTGCAATATGCGCTGTGCGCGGAATGGTTATCGGAACGCAGTTTCTTTGCATGTTTTGTGGCTTGTTGCATCCCTGCCATGGAGTTATGTGTGACTGGTGAGTTTGGTTGATATCGCTCGTACAGAAGTGGCCGTTCCGGCCATCCCATTCTGTTCCGGATTTTGTTTTGGGAGTTCTGGGGTTAATAGTGATATAATATTGCAATGGTTTTAGTCCTAAAAAATTGTTCCCAAGTGTTGCTAACACATGCCACTGTTTTTGGTATGGTTTTTTAATATAATGGGGTCGTTCCGGCCTGTTCCGTTCCGTTCCAGCTTTTACACCGTCCCATCCATGCCCATTGTAAATACATTCCAAAAATCTTTGTGGTTAGCAGATAAACAAGGAAGAAATGGAGCCAAACAAAACTTTAAACTAAAACCTCACCACAGTGAAATATTTCTTATTTCTTTTACAATGTTAATTGACTTAATTAAAAGCTTTTTATCTGAAGAGTACTTTATTCATCCAGTGCCATCTTAGGTCATCACATCAGCAAGGTAAACTTTCATTCTGCAATCCCCTCTTTGCTTCTGTTCTCTTTATCTTTAGCCAATTCACATTTGTAGCAGGAAAAGAGCAAAAATAGATGACACTAGATTCTAACCTAATTAGAAGCGAGAATTGTCTGCTCCTGGTAAGCCAAAAAGCTCCAATTACAGCTCCCAGGACATTGTAGACACTATTAAATCTTAGCCCTCTCGCAGCTTCTGCTGGCTTCTGACAACTGCAACTGCTGAGATGGTATTCTGATTTCTTACAGCATTCCCTTCATGATCTCCCCTTTTAATCTGGGAAGATTTCCAGACAGAGTTATCTCATGGCAGTTTTAGAAGCTGTTTCATTAACTCCATGTTCAGAGTTAACACGGAGAGCTTAGAGCGACATCTTGTGGGCACCTGTGGGTACGTTTTAATGAAAATCTTTTAAGTGTCTTTTTGTATTTTACTTCCTTGTATTGTAAAGTTTTTCTGTGCTTTCCTGTATTGCTGGGGTATGCATTTGTAAATCACAGAATCATAGAATAGTTGGAAGGGGCCCACAAGGCCAACCCCCTGCTCAATGCAGAAATCCACCCTAAAGCATCCCTGACAGATGCTTGTTCAGCTGCCTCTTGAAGGCCTCTAGTGTGGGAGTGCCCACAACCTCCCTAGTAACTGATTCCATTGTCGTACTGCTCTAACAGTCAGGAAGTTTTTCCTGATGTCCAGCTGGAATCTGGCTTCCTTTAATTTCAGCCCATTATTCCGTGTCCTGCACTCTGGGAGGATCGAAAAGAGATCCTGGCCCTCCTCTGTGTGACAACCTTTTAAGTATTTGAAGACTGCTATCATGTCTCCCCTCATTCTTCTCTTCTCCAGGCTAAACATGTCCAGTTCTTTCAGTCTCTCTTCACAGGGCTTTGTTTCCAGACCCCTGATCATCCTGGTTGCCCTCCTCTGAACACGCTCCAGCTTGTCTGCATTCTTCTTGAATTGTGGAGCCCAGAACTGGACACAATACTCTAGATGAGGCCTAACCAGGGCCGAATAGAGAGGAACCAGTACCTCACGTGATTTGGAAGCTATACTTCTATTAATGCAGCCCAAAATAGCATTGGCCTTTCTTGCAGCCATATCGCACTGTTGGCTCATATTCAGCTTGCGATCTACAACAATTCCAAGATCTTTCTCGTTTGTAGTATTGCTGAGCCAAGTGTCCCCCACCTTGTAACTGTGCCTTTGGTTTCTATTTCCTAAATGTAGAACTTGGCATTTATCCCTATTAAATTTCATTCTGTTGTTTTCAGCCCAGCACTCCAGCCTATCAAGATCACTTTGAAGTTTGTTTCTGTCTTCCAGAGTATTAGCTATCCCACCCAATTTGGTGTCATCTGCAAATTTGATAAGTGTTCCCTGCACCTCCTCCTCCAAATCATTAATAAAAATGTTGAAGAGCACTGGGCCCAGGACTGAGCCCTGCGGTACCCCACTCGTTGCCTCTCCCCAGTTTGAGAAGGTTCCTGTCATGCCCTGCATGGAAATGGAGTCGGGAGATGAGGGGGAGCTGGCAGAGGCTGGACCCAGTGCAGAGGGGCCTGGCTCAGGTAATGAGAATAGACTGGCAGAGGCTGTGGCAGAGCCTCAGGGAGAGGAGCCAAGGCCAGCAGGAACCTCTGCCAGCTCTGAGGGCCTGATGCCGGCAAAGACTCTGGAGGAGCCGCAGGGATCTGAGGAAGAGACGGAAAAGCCCGGTTTCAGCCACTTACGGGCGGAGAAGGCCACCAGATGCCGGTCTAGCCGTCTCCAACAGAAACGCCAGGCAATCAGAGATCAGCTGCGAAACTCTGACTCAGCACTCTGACTGAGGATAAAAGAGCAGCCGGGAGCCCTGCCAAATTGTCAGAGATTATCTGAGTTCTTCGGCGGAAGCTTTGGCTCTTAGATCTCTTGACCACGCACCTTGCTCCAGATACCAAGTTCCTGAACCCAGCCTTGACTCCCGGACCCCGTGACCACGTCTGACTACTTCTGGAATCCTGTTGCGACCTTGGACTGCCTTTTGACTACGTTTTGCCCGTGCCTGCTCCCGTGACTCCTGGACTGTATCTTTGGACCTTGCTGACCGTCGGCTGTGCTTGACCTTGGACTGAACCACTGTGCCTCCGCTTTGCCACGATCCCTGGACCCAGGACTGGACATTGACTTCTCTGTAAGCCTGAATCTTGCTACACTCCGTCTCTCTTTTGCCTTGACTTTTCAAGTCCCGTTTCCCCTTTCCAAGTTTGTAACTGCAATAAACTCACTGTTGCTAAGATACCAGCTGTGCTCATTTGTCTTTGTCAAGCCATTTGGCGGCTTTCCCGGACAGTTCCATTGATAAGTACTCTTTGAGCCCAATTCTGTAGCCAACTGTGAATCCACCTAATAGTTGTTCCATCTAGCCCACTTTTAGCTAGTTTGTTAATCAAAATATCATGGGGCACTTTGTCAAAAGTATTGCTGAAGTCAAGATATATGACATCCACAGCATTCCCACAGTCCACAAGGGAGAACAAATTAGTCTGACAGGACTTGTTCCTGACAAATCCATGTTGGCTTCTAGTGATCATCGCATTGATTTCAAGGTGTTTACAGACTGACTTCTTTATAATCTGCTCCAGAATTTTCCCAGGGATGGATGTCAGACTGACTGGTCTGTAGTTCCCAGGTCCCTCCTTTTTGAAGATAGGGACGACGTTAGCCCTCCTCCAGTCATCCGGCACCTCACCCGTCTTCCATGATTTTGCAAAGATAATAGACAAAGGTTCTGAGAGTTCTTCCGCTAGCTCCTTCATTACTCTAGGATGCAGTTCATCAGGCCCTGGAGATTTAAACTCATTCAAGGAAATTAGGTGTTCTTTGACCATTTGTTTATCAATCTCAAATTGCAATCCTGCCCCCTCAACTTCTGCTTCACTTTTTCCAGGGGGGTCATAGACCCGCTTTTGGGAGAAGACTGAGGCAAAGTAGGAATTGAGCACTTCAGCCTTTTCTTTGTCATCTGTTATCAATTTGCCATCCTCATTAAGCAGTTGAACCACCATTTCTTTCCTCTGTGTTTTACTACTCATGCATCTGGACATTGGTTTCTTCTGTTGTCTTCTATCTTTTCTCCTTGTTGGAATTGTTTGTAACTGTGCCTTTAAAATTTCCTTTTTTAAATACTCCACTCATCCTGCACTCCTTTTCTCATTAGGCTCACTTGCCACGGGACCTTACTTATCATAGTTCTGAGTTTATTAAAATCAGCTTTCCTAAAATCCAGAGTACGTGTATGGCTACACTCAACTTTTGTCTCCTTCATAATCAAGAAATCAAGTATGACGTGGTCACATTCCCCCAGAGTTCCCGTAACTGCCACTTTATCCACTAAGTCATCCCTATTGGTCAATATCAAGTCAAGGATTGCCGATCCTCTAGTTCCTTCCTCCACTTTCTGTAGGAGAAAGTTATCACCCACACATGTCAGGAATTTCTTGGAAGGGCCGCTTTTGGCAGTAATGGTCTCCCAACAGATATCAGGGTAATTGAAGTCCCCCATTACTACTACATCACACTTCCTTGAAACATGGCAATTTGTTTCTCAAAAGTGTCGTCCTCGTTTTCTCCTTGATTGGGTGGTCGGTAGTAGACTCCGATTATCATGTTCTTTTTATTCCTTGCCCCATTTATTTTAATCCAGACGCTCTCGACAGGGCTCCCAGTCTGATCCGCCTGTATTTCTGTGCAGGGATAGGTATTTTTAACATATGGTGCAACTCCACCTCCCTTTCTATTCCTTCTGTTCTTTTTGAACAAGTTATATCTTTCAATTGCTGTATTCTAGTCTTCGGAGTCATCCCACCAAGTTTCAGTTATACCTATCAAGTCGTATTTGCCTTCATGTAATAAGAGTTCAAGTTCCTTCTGTTTGTTTCCCATGCTCTGGGCATTAGTATATAGACATCAAAGACCTTGTGTTTTATAGTCTGGCTTTGTTCGTACATAGTTGCGGACACTCTTTTGGGGCACTATTGGAGCTGTTCTCTGTACTGTGGTGCATTGGTCTTCATCCATTGTTGCCTCAAAGTTTTGTCTCCCGCCCCCATAAGATTCAGATTAAAGCCCTCCTGATCAAGTTCTTCATGCTGTGGCCGAACACATTCTTTCCAGCCCTTGTGAGGTGCAACCCATCCCTTGCTAGCAGTCCATGTTCCAAGTAGCGTAGCCCGTGGTCCCAGAATCCAAAACTCTCACGTCGGCACCACCTTCGTAGCCAGACATTCATCCGGAGTATTTTTCTTTCCCTTTCTAATCCTCTTCCAAGAACTGGGAGGATGGATGAGAAAACTACCTGGGCCCCAAAGTTCTTCAGTTTCCTTCCCAGAGCTTCAAAGTCTGAAATGATTTCTTCGTAGCTCTGCTTGGTGACATCATTTGTTCCCACATGGATGAGAAGAAAGGGGTATGTGTCCATGGGCTTTATGAGCTTCGGTAACCCTTCAGTCACATCTCTAATCTGTGCTCCAGGGAGACAGCACACCTGGCGAGTCCATGGGTCTTCACGACATACTTGGGTTTCAATCCCATGCAGCAGGGAGTCTCCCACAACGACTACTCTTCTCTTCTTCTTGGTTGACCTACCTTCTGCCTTTTGTTCACTGTTGCATGGTGTCTCCTGTACTTCTTCCTTTGCAAACTGTCCTTCAGTCTCATCGTCCAAAAGCTGAAAGCGGTTGCTTAACTCTAATGGTTCGTCCGGTGCAGAATGCCTTCTAGTTCTTCTGCTCCTAACTGTCACTCTTTTCCAGAGAGTTTCCTCTTCATTGGTTTTCCTCCCCTCAGCATACTCCACTTCTGCTTCAGCTGGCTGTTGCTCTTCAATCTCATGTGCTTCTTGTTGCTGTTCCACCGTTTGGTCTAAGAACTCCTCGTCTTCTCTTATACTTTGGAGGGTGGACACTCGTCACTCAAGTCCTCTCACTTTTTCTTCCAAAAGTGCCACCAGCTTGCACTTGTTGCAGGTATATGCCATGTTGAGCTCAGGCAGAAACACGAACATTGCACACCCTTTGCAAGTTGATATGACCATGATGGTTGAAACAACAAATAAACAATTTCAGTTTCAACAAGGAAAAAAGATAGAAGACAACAGAAGAAACCAATGTGACTTCACAAAAAGCTTAGAGATGACCTGAAAACAAAAAAAAGGATGCACATGGAAAGTGGAAGGAAGGCCAGGCTACAAAAGAAGAGTACAGACTAGTAGCACAGGAGTGCTGAAATGGCATCAGGAAGGCTAAAGCTGACAAGGAGCTGAGGCTAGGAAGGGATGCAAAAGCAATAAAAAGGCTTTCTTCAGATATGTGAATAGTAAAAGAAAGGAAAGAAATGGTGGTTCAACTGCTTAATGAGGATGACAAATTGATAACAGATGACAAAGAAAAGGCTGAAGTGCTCAATTCCTACTTTGGCTCAGTTTCCCCCCAAAAGCGGGTCTATGACATACACCCAGAAAAAGTGAAGTACAAGCCGAAGCGGCAGGATAGCAGCTTGAGTTTGATAAACAAATGGTCAAGCAACACATAATTTCTTTGAATGAGTTAATTCTCCAGGGCCCAATGAACTGCATCCTAGAGTAAAAAAACTCTCAGAACCATTGTCTATTATCTTTGCAAAATCATAGAAGATGAGTGAGGTGCCGAATGACTGGAGGAGGACTAACGGTGCCCTATCTTCAAAAATTGCAAAAAGGAGGAACCTGGAACTACAGATCAGTTAGTCTGACATCCATCCCTGGGAAAATTTTGGAGTAGATTATAAAGAATCAATCTGAAAACAATGCAGTGATTACTAGGAGCCAGGATGGCTTTGGCAAGAACAAATCCTGTCAGACTAATCTGATCTCAGTTTTTGATTGGTTAACTTCCGTTGTGGACTGTGGCAATACTGTCGACCTCATATATCTTGACTTCAGCAAAGCTCTTGACAAAGTGCCCTATGATATTCTGAATAACAAACTAGCTAAAAGTGAGCTAGATGGAACAACCTGTTCATTTCAATGGGCTCAAACCCCACTCCCCCTTTGGATACTGAGCTGAGGGAAGGTGGGAAGGAAGGGACAGCTTGCTTCAAGGGAAGGAGAGCCCGGAAGTGATCCTGCATTCACTTACAAGGGAGTAAGCCGCTTCAGGACCTTGGATTGAGGGCTACTTCCAGCCTCTCTTTTATTTAAAAGAATTGGGGAGAAGGCGCAGTGGGGGGAGTGGAGGATCCCTGGCTGGGTCATGCAGAAGGCAGGCTGCCTAAAGTGGGAACAGCTTGTCTGGCAGTGCCCACACACCCTCACTCACTTCCCCCTTTACACTGTTACCAATGCATCCCCCTCTCCCTTCCCCGCCCACCCAAAGCAAGTCTTGAAGCAAAGGTGGACGAACAAAAGTACAATAGACCATTCTTTCATTCAACCCAGCAGCCAGGAAACAGCAGGAGGAAAGGATTTGAATTTGAATTTAAAAACACCTGCTGGAGAAAAGGCATGCCCCTTTCTTTCGTCATCAATACTGCCCCTTGAAAACACACCCACAGAACATCGAATTGAAAATGATGGATGAAAATACACATTGAAGCTTGACTGGTGTGCTTTCGCATTACCAGAAGAACCAGACTTTCCGCATGCCAAAAAAACATCACTAAGAGGTGAGGAGAGAACTGTGATCACAGCAGGACATGGATGAAATCATCTGAGTCCTTTGCAGACAATGCACCATAACAGCAGGCTGTAACGCTGGTGTGATGGAGCCCTGACTGTGGTTAGTGAGTGAGCAAGGATTAGCAAAACACATTGCACAAGACACCTTAAACCCTATTGCTTAACAAAAAGCCTTAACCAGCAGGGTTTAAGGCAGTGGTTCCCAAACCTTTTCAGGTAACTGCCCCCTTGGTTCCACAAACTCATGCCCAGTGCCCCCTATCCTACCCTATAAAAATCATTATTCAGAATAGCAGTTTTCAACGACCCACTAAGGAAGTTAATAACAATAAAATTCAAAACAGTAACAATTAATTGAATATTTATTCAAAATCCAATTACCTTTTTTTTAGTTTATTCAATTAAACATAATTGATGAACTTGATCCAGTGATATCATCTTTTCAAAGTCTGATAGTCATTTAGCAAGAATATTAGATATCACATTTAGTAACTAGGGTAGATTCAGATTTTTATTATGTGGTCACAGACCCAATAAAAGCAATACCAACAATCATTAATTTAAAACCATAAAACCACAGTCTTTTGTTCAACAGGCTAAAAGAGTTATTTAAAACATACACATATTTAAAATATATAGGCATAGTTAGTAAAATTGGGAAAGTGGGACCCATGCTGCAGGTTGGGTATCTGAGGTGGATCCTGGGTCTGGACCAGTTGAAGACCACTAGCACATGAAATATTCTGGCCTCTGAGCACTGAGGGCAGGAGTGTCAAATCTCTTTCACCCTGAGCACGGAGTTACATACATTTTATTATGTGGTCACAGACCCAATAGAAACTATACCAACTATACCAACAATCATTAATTTAAAACCATAAAATCACAGTCATTAGTTCATTATACAAACAGGCTAAAAGAGTTATTTAAAACATACACATATTTAAAATATATAGGCATGGTTAGAACACCTGGTACAAAAGATAAGCAACAGCAGCATGGGATAGAAGTTACAATTAAGATAAGATCAATTTGCGATTCCTTTGTACGGAGAGGAAGAACTTCGCCACTAACTCTGTTGTTAACTTGTTTGTACCTGCCAGAAAATATTCCAAATACTGTTTGGGTGTCCTTCCAGGGCATTTTCTCATAAGAGGGCCAAGAAATCTATTTCTCTCCTCCCTGTGGAAGCTACATTGGAAAAAAACATGGTCTAGTGTTTCAACTGCTTTGTCACCACAGGGACACAAGCGGTCCTCATATGGGATGCCCTGATAACGCCCTTCCAAGATTGCAGAAGTAAGGCAGTTAAATCTAGCCCTTGTAAAAGCATGTCGGTACTTGGGGATGGTCAAATAGTCCAGATATCTAGCATATCTGGGAAATGCAAAAATTAGACCAGAGTGTATTGGAGAGCAGGAACTGCGTGCCTTTGTCATAGCATATTGAAAATCTATATCTTTAATCCGTTGTTCTACTATGGATTTTACCACAGAGTAACTAGGGTAGAGTACCTCACTATTCTGTAAATTCTTAATGTGATGGATGGGCTTGATGAAGTGATACCAGTTTCCCAATGTCTGGTTTAAAGTCACTTAACAGGAATCTTAAATCACCATGTTTAGTAATCTGGATTTCTTTGCTTGGAGAGAAGTAGGCAGACCACACTAAAACCACATTCCACCAAATATGATGTTGGAAATGCAACCAGGAGCTTCTGAACCACTCTCCATAGTGCAGGATAGCGATCAGAAATTTCCTTCTGTAACCAAAACGCCTGGTACAGAAAAGACCACCTCGAGTGCCCCCTACCTCTTAGTGCCCCCCCTGCTGCCCCCTTGCCTCTTAACACCCCCTATGTAATCCCACCAGCCCCAAGGGGCAGTACCACCCACTTTGGGAACCACTGTTTAAGGTATCTTCTGAACAGGCTCAATATGATAAGTTATTTATTTATTTATTATTTATTTATTT
This sequence comes from Elgaria multicarinata webbii, assembly GCF_023053635.1. Classification (NCBI taxonomy): domain Eukaryota; kingdom Metazoa; phylum Chordata; class Lepidosauria; order Squamata; family Anguidae; genus Elgaria; species Elgaria multicarinata. The sequence goes on from NC_086171.1 coordinate 94,955,045, forward strand.
CCTTATACTGCCCAGTATCCAGAGCTGTCTGGGCAGTTCACAAAGATTAAATTATTGAGTTTAATCTAATATGAGAAGCCCCAGATAAAGTATCCCTGGAGCAACACAAGGCAAAGCAACATAGGCAGCTGCCAAATACTGAGTAAGACCATAGGTCCCAGTATTATCAACATTGATTGTGAACAGCTCTCTAGGGTTTCAGGAAGGACTTTTTCCAGCCCTACCTGGAGATGCGATGGTATCTATACATTGTCCCTTTTCTAATCCCCTCCTCTAGCTCTCATGTACCTGGCAGCTCATCCATTGAGCCTTCCTTCCTTGCGGTGCTATTTAATACCAGGTTGGTCTACAATAAGATCACACTTATCCATGATTGAATCATTGATGAGAATGCATTACTGAGACTTGGGTGGGTGAGCTGGGTGGGGTTGATTTGACTCAGCTCTGCCCACCTGGGTACTCAGTGCAGCACCAACATAGATTGGAGAGCTGGTGGGGGGCTGTCACTGTGATTCATAGAGCTTCCATCTCTATCACTAGGAAACCACTCCACCCTGGAACAGGCATTGAAGGGGTTGCACCTGGTGTTGGGCCATAGAGACAGATTGGGGATGCTGCTGGTGTACCGCCCAGCCTGCTGCCCAGCATCCTCCCTGACTGTGCTGGCAGAAGTGGTCTCAAACATGGTGTTGGAGGAACCAGGATGGTGTTTCTGGGTGACTTCAACTTCCATGCGGAGGCATCCCTGGCGCTCCAGCTTGGGACTTCATGGCCACCATGACAATCATGGGGCTGTCACAGTTTGTCATTGGCCCAACACATTAAGCAGGGCATACCATTGATTTGGTTTTTGCTCCAAGTTGTGAGATGGGTAGTCTGAAGATTTGGAAGGGGGGCCCAAGTAACCCCATTGTCATGATCAGACCATTTCCTGGTGAGATTTGAACTCACGGCATTACTTCCCTCCTGTAAGGGTGGGAGACCCATTTGGATGGTCCACCCCAGGAGACTGATGGAATCCAATAGATTTCTGAATGCTCTTGGGGATTTTCCAATGGAGAGAGCTTGTGATCTAATCAAGGAGAGATGCAGAGGGTCACCAACTCAATGAAACCTGCTGGTCATTGTCTGGAGCTCAAATGGTGTAAGACTCAAAGTGAAGATGACTGAGCATGCTCTAGAGTGCATAATTGTGCCTATTGTGTGGCAGCGCAGGTAGCAAAGAAGACTTATTTTGCTGCCTCCATTGTTTTCAGCAGTAGCCATCCAGTGGAGCTTTTTCAGGTGGTCCGGGGACTGTTAATACCCTCCCCAACAAATGGCACCTTGGCCCATCAAAGACCCTCTGTGACCTTTTGATGACAAAATCACTTGTCTCCACAGTGAGCTTGACACTGTTGTTAGTGCAGCTCCAGTTGAGGTGGCTGATACCACCATCTGTCCAAGGTGCTTGTGGCAATGCGACCAACCACTTGCCCTCTCGAACCCTGTCCCTCCTGGCTAATAAAAGTGAGCCGAGGGGATGTGACTGGGTGGGTCCAGGGGTTGATAAATGCTTCCCTTTGGGAAGGGGTGGTCTCTGCTGTCCTTAAGGAGGCAGTAGTGTGACCACTCCTGAAGAAGCCCATCCTGGACCCGATGATACTAGACAACTACCGCCCAATTGCAAACACCCGCTTTTTAGATAACATATTTGAGAGGGTTGTGGCAGAGCAACTGCAGGCACTCTTGAAGGATACCGATTATCTAGACCCATTCCGTATGGGTTTCGATCTGGTTACATGACGGAATCACCCTTGGTCACCCTAATGGATTACCTTTATCGAGAGAGGGACAGGGGCCTTGTTACTTCTGCTTGATCTCTCATTGGCTTTTGATACAATCAACCATTGTATCCTCCTGAATCAACTCCGTGGGATGGGCATTAGAGGCACTGTACTACAGTGGTTCCAGTCCTACCTACAGGGCCGTTTCCAGAGAGTAACATTGGGTGACTATTTCTTGGCCCCTTAGCAATTGAGCTATGGGGTGCCACAGGGCACCATCTTGTCCCCAATGTTGTTTAACATCTATATGAAGCCACTGAAAGTGGTCATTAGGGGATTTGGAGCTAAATGCCATTAATATACTGATGAGTCAGTGATGACATGCACCTCTATCTCCCTGTAACAACTGAATCAGATGAGGCTGTGCAGGTCCTGGGACCAGTGCCTAGACTCAGTAATGGGCTGGATGAGAGCCAATAAATTGAAACTGAAACCTGGCAAGATGGAAGCCCTGTGGATGAGTGGTTCCTGAGTCTGGGAGATAGGCTCATTGCCTGTTCTGGATGGAGTTGCACTCCCTCTGAAACATCAGGTTTGTAGTTTGGCGGTGCTCTTAAATCCATTTCTGTTGCTGGAGGCTCAAGTGGCCACGACAACTCAGAGTGCCTTTTACCAGCTTTGCCTGGTTCATCAGCTACAGCCTCTCCTGGACAGGGATACCTTGGCCATGGTGGTACAGGCATTAATAACTTCAAGATTGGATTACTGCAATGCACTCTTTGTGGGGCTGCCCTTAAAGCTTTTCCGAAAGCTGGAGCTAGTGCAGAATGCTGCAGCTTGGCTGTTATCCAGAGCTGTTCATTTCCAGCATGTAACTACTTTGCTGAGGGAATTGCAGTGGCTGCCTATTTGTTACCATGCTAGGTTTAAGGTTCTTGTACAAAGCTCCAAACAACTTGGGACCAGGATACCTGAGAAAGTGCCTTATCCCCTATCAACCTGCCTGGTAACTGAGGTCATCTGAGGGCATGCTCCTGGTGGTTCCACATGGACCTTCTGTCTGATTGGAGTCCACCAGGGGAAGAGCCTTCAGTATGGTGGCCCCCATCCTGTGGAATTCTCTGCCTCTGGAGGTCAGGCAGGCACCAATTTTTTATTCCTTTCAGCACCTCCTGAAAATGTTATTGTTCAAGGAAGCCTGCAGTTTTATTGTACTTTGTTTCTTTTTTAAAATGTACTTTTAATGTGTTTTAATTCTGTCTTATTCTTTTATTCAATTTGTCCAGTGCTCTGAAATTCTTGAATGGGGAGCTTTATATAAATTCAATAAACAAAAAAAAACTACGGTTTATAAAACAACGTTAAGGATGTACACTTTTCCACCAAGCTCCAAAAAGTGGGGAAATTGGGAGTTAAGGCTCGCCAGCCTTAACGCCACATCCTCCCTAAGGAGGCAGAAAGTACCAGTGAAATTCTCATTCTCCCAAAGCAGATAAACCATGAGGACAGGATGGAGAATAGGATATGCAGAGGTGACTGTGGGGTTGTGGAAAACTGATGATGAACAACTTAGAGCCACCTACTTCTTTTTTTATTTAAAGCAGCACTTCCCCAACCTGGTGCCCTCCAAAGGTGTTGGGACAGCAGGATGTGGAATGTAGGGCGGCGGCTCCAGGCAAGCCCCCCCCTACCCCACCCCACTTACCTGCTCTGTCGTCGCTGGGCCTGGGCTTGAACTGAGCGCCCTGGTGCACCCAGAAGCAAGCCCACACCTGCAGCCTTGCTTCTGGGTGGACCCAGGGGCTCTATTCAAGCCTGGGCCAGGCAACAACGGAGCAGGTAAGAAACCCCCCCTCACCTGGCCCCTTACCTGGACCTGCTGCCACCGCTGCACAAACTGCGGCAGCTCCAGGCAACCCCCCTCCTGCCTGGCTCCTTACCTGGAGCTGATGCTTCACGAACTGCAGGGGCAGTGGCTCCAGACAAGCACCCCCACACCCCACCACTTACCTTCTCCGTTGTGGCCAGGCCCGGGCTTGAATCGAGCCCCCGAGTCCACCCAAAAGCAAGGCTGCAGGTGTGGACTTGCTTCCGGGTGGACCAGGGCACTCGATTCAAGCCAGGGCCCAGTGATGACAGAGCAGGTAAGTGCGGTGGGCTGGGCTGGGGGCTTGCCTGGAGCCGGTGCCGTAGTTCGTACAGCAGTGGCAGCGGGTCCAGGTAAGGGCCCAGGCAGGAGGGGGGGTTCTTACCTTCTCCTTCATCACCGGGCCCAGGCTTGAATTGAGCTTCTGGGTGCACCAGGGCGCTCAATTCAAGTCCGGGCCCAGCGACTATGGAGCATGTTAGCGGGGTGGGGCTTACCTGGCAATAAGGCCAGGCAGGATGGCATAGTCCAACACCTTTGGAGGGCACCAGGTTGGGAAAGGGCTGCTCTAAACAAAAAAAGAAGTAGGTGGCTCTAAGTTGTTCATCATCAGTTTTCCACAACCCCAAAGTCACTTCTGCATATCCCATTCTCCATCCTGTCCTCATGGTTTATCTGCTTTGGCAGAATGAGAATTTCACTGGTACTTTCTGCCTCCTTAGGGAGGAAGTGGCGTTAAGGCTGGTGAGCCTTAACTCCCAATTTCCCCGCTTCTTGGAGCTTGGTGGAAAAGTGTACATCCTTAACATTGTTTTATAAACCGTAGTTTTTTTGTTTATTGAATTTTATGGCTTTTTATAAAGGATGACCAGATATCTTTTAAATCTCAGATAACTGTATCTTCAACAGTTGTATAAAAAAAGGGAATTTCAGCAGGTGTCATTTGTATGCATGCAGCACCTGGTGAAATTCCATCTTCATCCCAACAGTGAAAGCTGCAGGAGCTATACTAGAGTGACCACATTTAAAAGAGGGCAGGGCTCCTGCAACTTTCACTGTTGTGATGAAGAGGGAATTTCCCCAGGTTCCCCATATATACAGATGACACCTGCAGGAGCCCTGTCCTCCTTTGCATATGGTCACCCTAGCCATATGGAAAGGAGGACAGGGCTCCTGCATCTTCAAAGTTGCATAGAAAAGGGAATTTCAGCAGGTGCCATTTGTATGCATGCAGCACCTGGTGAAATTCCATCTTCATCCCAAGAGTGAAAGTTGCAGGAGCTATACTAGAGTGACCACATTTAAAAGAGGGCAGGGCTCCTGCAGCTTTCACTGTTGTGATGAAGAGGGAATTTCACCAAGTTCCTCATATATACAAATGACACCTGCTGAAATTCCCTTTTCTATGCAACTGTTAAAGATACAGGAGCCCTATCCTCCTTTCCATATGGCTAGGGTGACCATATGAAAAGGAGGACATTGCCCATGTATCTTTAACAGTGGGAAGCCCCCCACTCCCATCCCCACCCCACCCCCCACTGCCCCTTCCTACCGCGGCGGCCCCAGGAAAGCCCAACCCCCCCAACATCACTTACCTTCCTCTCCGACGGCAGGCCCAGGTGTAACTGGAGCCTCCGGCTTCACCGGAAGCTAGGCCGAAGCCTAGCTTCCAGTGAAGCTGGGGGCTTCAGTTAAAGCCGGGCCTGCCATTGGAGAGGAAGTTAAGTCCGTCCTCCCCCCCCACCCCCCAGCCTGGGCCCACCACTGCCGCCACACAAACTACGGCAGCAGCAGTGGGGCCAGGTTAGCCCCCCCAATGGCCCACCCTGCGCTGGCCTACTGCCGCCACCGCCGCACTAACTACTGTGGTAGCGGCGGGGCTAGGGAAGCCCCACCCCACCCCACCCCCCAACAGCCCACCCCGCCCCAGCCTACCGCCACCACTGCACAAACTACGGCAGCAGCGGCGGGGCCAGGGAAGCCCCACCCCCCACCTGCAACAGCCTGCCCCGGCCTGCGCCAGCCTACCGCCGCCACCACCGCATGAACTACGGTGGGAGCGGCGGGGCCAGGTAATCCCCCCACCCCGCAACAGCCCGCCCCAACCCACCCCAGCCTACCGCTGCCGCCGCCGCATGAGCTACAGCAGCAGTGGCGGGGCAAGGAAATCCCACCCCACCCCCCAAAAGCCCGGCCCAGCCTGGCCCAGCCTACTGCCGCCGCATGAACTATGGCAGTGGTGGCGGCCCCAGGAAAGCCCAACCCCCCCACCCAATATCCCTTACCTTCCTCTCCGCCGGCTGGCCCAGGATTAAATTGAGCCCCTGGCTTCACCGGAAGCTAGGCCAAGGCCCAGCTTCCAGTGAAGCCAGGGGCTCCAACCTGGAAGGACCAGCGGCGGAGGAGGTAAGTCGCCACAACCCCCCCGTCCTGGGCCCACCACTGCTGTCACACGAACTGCGGTGGCAGCAGTGGCCCTAGACAACCCCCCACTTCCCCCCCCCCGCCAAAGCCCAACCCCCCCACGTGACTTACCTCCTCGTCCTCCGGCCAGCCCAGGTTTAAATCAAGCCTCTGGCTTCACCGGAAGCTAGGCCAAGGCCTAACTTCCGGTGAAGCCAGGGGCTCCATTTCAACCTGGGCCGGCCGGAGGATGAGGAGGTAAGTTGCTGCTCCCCCCCGGCCTGGGCCCACCACTGCCACTGCATGAACTGTGGCGGCAGCAGTAACCCCAGGCAAGCCCAACCCCCCACAGACTTCACTTACCTTGTCTGTCGGCAGCAGGCCCGGGTTTCAATTGAGCGCCCTGGCTCAACCCGGAAGCAAGGCTGCAATTGCTTCTGGGCGGAGCCAGGGGCTCAATTGAAACCCGGGCCTGCCACCGATGGACCAGGTAAGTCGCGCGCCCCCCATTCCTGCTGCCATGCTTGGGCCCACCACTGCACGAGAGGTGGCGGTGGCTCCAGGCAACCCCCCCCACTTACCTTATCTGTCGGGGATGAGCACAGGCCACACTCTCCCTGCTTCTCCCCCCTCCCTCTGGGGAATCTGACGCATGCGTTAGCTTATCAGATTCCCCATAGGGAAACATGGGGATTTTTAAAAAAGGATTAAAAATTGATGGAATGGTCTTTTGAAAAAAGAAAGGCCATTCCATCAATGGGGAGTATAGGGCAATGCAATCCTACTAATAGATTGCATGGGGAGGCTTCCAGATTGGCACTACAAGTGCGCAAAAAAATGGTCGCCAACCTGGAAGTATGTCTGAACACTTTGAAACAGATATGCTTCCCCCCCTTTTGTCCTTTGAACTCCCATCCAGCCCTCAATATTTCACCAATCTTCCTGAAACGCGCAAGGTATGTAAAACCAGCATTTCTTTCTGGCAGTACTGCGTTTCAGAAAGATTGCTGAAATATTTTTCATTTTAGGCTGCTAGGTTGACCCAGTAACTCCATTTAATATGGTGGAATGCTCGTTTTACTGACCGTCCTTAACTACAGGGAACATGACTGTGTTCCCTGTAATAGTGTAAATAAATAAATTGAGCTTGGGACTTCCTGTTTGCAAAGTAGATGCTCTACTATTGAGCTACAGCCTGTATCATGGAAGAGAAAATAATGGCTGGCAGAACAATAAAATTGTTAGATTCTGCAGCTACAAGCTCTCACAGTGGTGAGGGTCTATTAACAGGGCTGTTATCCATCCAGATCCCAGCTGAAAATAGTAGATCCAATGTCACTTTAGCCTTTGAGCAAAGCAAAGACCAGTGGGTCATTGGGTCCCTCATATTTCTCTGCTTCTCCACTCCAAAACTAAGAATGCTTCCAGCTTTCAAGCTTAGACACAAGGCGGAAGTTGGTCAGCTGCCCCTCTTTTGCTCTTCTGCTGAGTGGCCTGTGGTCATCCTTCTTCTGGGAGAACTGAATGGCATAAGAAACAGCCTGTCAGGCCTTGTTAGGCATCACCAATCTTGTGGAATGGAAGGGAATAGAAATGAATTGCATGATGCTTGTGAAAGGCAGAGATGTGGAATGGGAAGTGGAGGGTGAGTGAGCAAAGTAAGAGACAGCCAGGGCATCTCTCTCCTTCTGTCAAAACACAGCCAGGAGTGACAGAGAAGAGGGAGAAGCAGAGGCAGCTGGGAGTTTGCCAGGCCAAATCAAGGCCTGTTTTTCTGTCAATCAGCAACCCTTGGTGATTATTCCTGGGCCCCATTTCCTTTAAAACCATGTGGGGTATCTAAAAAAAACACTTCACTCTGCTTATCTAAGTCTTTACTGCATAACCAGACTTTGCTGCATTATTTATTTATTTATTTATTTATTTATTTATTTATTACATTTCTATACCACCCAATAGCCGGAGCTCTCTGGGCGGTTCACAAAAATAACCGTGCGCCTCCCACTCCTTCTTGCCTTTTTTGTCACAAAATGTGACTTCTTCTTTTTTTTGAAACAGAATGTTCCACCATTTCCTGCTGTGTGCAGGAAAAAAGGTGTGATAAAAATGCCCCCTGAATGGGCCACGTGGTCTTTGTTTATTTTGTCTTTCTTTTCTGGGAAGAAAGAGGAAGTAATGTGGGACTGGAGTGGGGTCAGAGAAGCGACGGTAGAAAACCACAATTCCCCCCACCATCTGATGATGCTCACACGCACACACACACACAGTTTAAATCACTGAACCAATGTTCGTTTGTTGTGTTAGATTATTCCCTACAGGCAACATGTTTACGTGGCAGCATGCCCATAAATAACAACAAGCCTTGTTGTGATTTACTCATGCCTGCACGATGAGCACAATAATGTGAGCTGATATCTTGTCTGTCGTGATTCTCCTGAACATTCAGTATCTGAATAAAGACCCAAAAGACATCAGCCTGTGTAATTTCTCTGACAGTTTTCTGGTGTGAGAGTGGGATTCTTGGACTTCAGGCTTGCCCCGAGAGCAGCAAGAGATGGTGAGAAGAAATACCCCCTGTCTCCCATGTGCGCTGTCTCAGTTCTTTGTGCCCTGACCCAGGAATTCCAAAAGTTTACCCACCCTTAAATGCCCTTGAGGTCTTCTCATTTAATCTAGGTTCCGGCAATCTGAAAATCTGAAAATCTGATGATCCTCCAAATGTTTACCTTTAAAGAAGTGTGCTCTGGTAAATTTTATCTGCACAAACTATGGCCTTAGGCTAATAAATTTGTTTAAAAGAGGATTTTCTTTTATACCCAGGATCAGATAGCTAAACAATTCCCAGTAACTGGGTCTTTTGATAAGGACATCCTCACCTCAAATGCCAGATCGCCTCCCACTAGGTGAACTCTGAGAAGCTGAAACAGCAACTTGCAGCTTTAAATCTGCTCTTTGTCTTCAAGTTCCCTGACACAAAGTTCACCAGACCTCCTAGGTGACTGGCTCCCTCCTCCTCTGCCACCACTTTGCTCCCACCCCCTGGATGCCGCAGACACTCCTGTTCCTTTACAAAAAGCAACCACGCTAGCAGAGACACTTTGTCTACCCAGTCCTAAAAAATTCCAACAAAGATGTTGAAATTTGACTCCAGCTAAGCCTCCAAAGAGACTGGGACATCCACAGAGTTCAGTCAGGGCCCTCTGAGCTGAATCTAGTTTGCACTCCAAAATCCCAAACGGGGCGGGGGGAGCACTGCATTACCTACCTAAGGTCTAGACCTACTTGGAAATCCAGCCTTCAGGCGCGGCGAGCGTGTGCTACAATTAGCACGGGCCATCACACCTATCCACACGTCATACATGACGAAGCCCCATCGCGTTCACCATTTTTTTCTTAAAGCGGAAGGATGCGCACGTGAGCTCGTGCGCAAAGGTAAGTCCTTTTTTTAAAAAAAAATTCTCCGCTCCTCCCTTCCCCACGACTCCCCCTCTGTCCCCTGGCCCATGATTCCCCCATCTCCCCGGGCCGTGATCCCCCTCTGCTCGTCCCCTCCACTGCTCGTCCCCTTGTCCCCTCCACTGCTCATCCCCTCCGCTGCTCATCCCCTCCACTGCTTGTCCCCTCCGATTGCCCCTGGGCTCCCATCCCCCCATGTCCCTACCCTCGCCCTGATGGCCGCAGCGCTAAATACGGGAGCTGGGAAAAGTGGCGGAACAGGCTACATGCCCGCAGTCCCGACTTGAGTCTGGGACCGCGGGAAGAATCGCACTACAAGTGGTTCCAGTTAGAGCGGGGCCAGGGTTAGGGTTAGGGTTAGGATCCTGAGGCCGGGATCCTCTGTTTGGGATGAGCACGGGCCTCGCACCGCACTAACCCCTGGTCTAGCAAGGCCGTAAGATGGCTTAAGAACAGCTTGCCACTGCCTCTCCCTTTGTTTCCCTTCAGGGCCGGGGGGGGGGGAGCTCTGCCAATATGCAATGTTCAGATCCACAACTGATGAGTCCCCCTCCTTGCCCCCACTTACCTGCGTTCGGAGCTCCAGATTGAGGCAATCCTCCTCTTCAGACCTTGACTTGCTTCTCTGCCTTTTCCGGAGGTGAATCAGGCCACCTCGCTATCGCTTCTACATGCTGAAGCAAAGTGGAGCACAGCCCTACTACAGACCAGTCAGTCTGATATCCATCCCTGGGAAAATTCTGGAGCAGATTATAAAGAAGTCAATCTGTAAGCACCTTGGAAACAATGCAGTGATTACTAGAAGCCAACATGGATTTATCAGGAACAAATCCTGTCAGACTAATTTGATCTCATTTTTTTATGAGACAGCGATGGAGCCAGGTAAAGGGGCAGGGAGGAGGGAGGCTTACCTGTGTCCATCGCGGTCTGTTGTGGGCTTCAATTGAAGCCCCGGCTTCAAGCGAAAGAGGCCACGGCCTTCTCTTCTGCTTGAAGCCGGGGCCTCAATTGAAGCTCGTGACGGACCATGACGGATGCAGGTAAGGGGGTGGGTGTGGGTTGGCCTACCTGGCGCCACTGGCGATGTCAACGTCTATGCAGTGATGGCAGCAGCAGAGCTAGGTAAGGGGGCAGGGAGGAGGGAGGCGTACCTATGTCCATTTTGGTCCGTCACGGTCTTCAATTGAGGCCCCGGTTGAAGCTGGAAGTGAAGGCCGAGGCCTCTTCAGGCTTCAAGCCAGGGCCTCAATTGAAGCCCGTGATGACGGACACAGGTCAGGGGGTTGGTGGGTTGGTTTACCTACCGCTGCTGCTGCCACTGCCACCGTCCACGCACTGACACCGGTGAAGCCGGATCTCGCTCCGCAGAGAGGATCAGGCCCAATCTGGAAGTTCCAGATCAGGCCATGAAGTAGATCAGGGGGTCCATGCACAGCCCTAGTCTGTAGTTCCCAGGTTCCTCCTTTTTTCCCTTTTTGAAGATAGGGACATCGTTAGCCCTCCTCCGGTCGTCCGGCACCTCACCCATTTTCCATGATTTCACAAAGATAATCAACAGTGGTTCTGAGAGTTCTTCCGCTAGCTCCTTCATTACTCTAGGATGCAGTTCATCGGGCCCTGGAGATTTGAACTCATTCAAAGAAATTAGGTGTTCCTTGACCATTTGTTATCTTACAAGGTTGTACTCTAGAATACTACTATCATCCACGTCTCTCATATAATCCTTCACTTCCCTCAAATAATCATCCACTTCTCTCTACCCCACTTCTACCCTTCACTTCACAGAATCCTAAACTACACACACACACCCTCTCACTCACGACTATATATGCATTCATTTTTCCAGCTCCTCCCACTCTTACTCAGCTAATCAGCACTCCCCCTCAACCATCCAATCAGAACTCAGGCATTCAACCCCCCCCTTTACAAATTGTAAGAACTTTAAGGCATACTTACTTTATGCATAATATAAACACAATAACTTTGTAGATATTTACATTTACTGTACATAATATAAGGCAGCTTCCCCCACGCTTTAAAATGAAGTGGAGTATGCCTCTTTGGTCTTAAGGGGCATACGTGGCATCTAAAGTTTACGGTGTGCATTCCTGTATTTGAACAGAGTTCAATGTTTTACAGTAAGTGCTCTGGTGCATACACAGAGTTCAAAGTTCAGCACGACTGTTCTTGAGTATGCACAAATGGTATAAGAAACAGAATACTTCGGATACTTTCTTTTCTTTTTTTCTTCTTCTTACCTGGGTGTGTCGATGTTGCTGCTCTTTTCTCCACTGCCTCCGGTTCCTCTGTTACATCTGGATAGCTCATTGGCAATAATGTGGTCTCTGCCCTTTACATGCTGGTCCTCCACCTGGTACTCCTGCAGCAGCCATGACTATTGTTGCAGCTTTGTGTTATGGTTGCGCCTGGTTTCCAACTATATTAGTGTTTTGGGGTTTGTCAGTATGATGCTCTTGCATCTCCACACATACAGCTTTAACTTTGTCAGCACCTACACGGTCGCACGACATTGGTTTTGCACCGTAGAATAATTTTTCTTCTTCTGGTACAGCATTTTGCTGAGAGAGGCAATGGGGTATTTAGTAGGGCTGTGCACGGACCCCCTGATCCACTCCATACTGATCTGCAACTTCCGGATTGTGTCCACTCCATCCCATGATGATCCGCCTATGGTCCGCTCCGCTCCATGGCAGGACTCCGGATCCGGATCGGAGCTCCGTGTTTCCCTCCATAGACTTGCATTGAAAATCAAATGCCTATAATTTTTTTACTTTTATTATTATTATTTTATTATTATTATTTATTTATATAGCACCATCAATGTACATTAGAAACCTCAAAATCAGCACTTATCCACATTCATGGCCAGTTTGAAGCAAATCCGAGCATCCAGTGATTTTTGGCGAATATGTAAAAATCCTCCACCCCATTTTCAGAAATGCGTCTAAGGGACGTACTAAAACAAAGGACAGTACTTGCCCATAGGGAAACCATACTTGCCCACAGGAATCCATTGCAAAGCGTTTGCCCATAGGGAAACCTAGGACAATTCTCCCCTATAGATTGCTATGGGCAAGCGCTTTGCAATGGATCCCTATGGGCAAGTAAGTATGGTTTCTCTATGGACAATTCTGTCCTATAGACTGCTGTGGGCAAGCGCTTTGCAATGGATCCCTATGGGCAAGTAAGAATGGTTTCTCTATGGACAATTCTGTCCTATAGATTGCTATGGGCATTCGCTTTGCAATGGCAAGTAGGGGCAAGTACAGTTTCTCTATGGACAATTCTGTCCTATAGATTGCTACAGGCAAGCGCTTTGCAATGGATCCCTATGGGCAAGTATGGTTTCTCTATGGACAATTCTATCCTATAGATTGCTATGGGCAAGCACTTTGCAATGGATCCCTAGGGGCAAGTACAGTTTCTCTATGGACAATTCTTTCCTATAGATTGCTATGGGCAAGCGCTTTGCAATGGATTCCTATGGGCAAGTATGGTTTTCCTAGGGGAAAGTACTGTTCTTTTTTTTAGTACGTCCCTCTATCTCAGCCCTAGTATTTAGCCCCATTCCTGTCTTGAAGGATATTGTTTTTCTTTGGGACAAGGACTATTCAGAAGGCTCATGGGCTCTTGGATTCTCTGATAACTTTTAATGCTAACTTTTCTGTATGGTGTGTACTCTGCATGGTATCTAAAACTTTTCTATTATCCCTGTATGGTGTGTACCTGATGGGTCGGTGATCTCCGGTGTTTATGGAGTGTTTGATTAAGCCAGTTCTCCCTGACTTGTTATTAAGGACCCTCCTGTGGTGTTCTAGAATGCTCACACTTGCTGCCTGCACAGGTTTCTCCACCCCATTATTCCAAGTGACTTGGGGCTTTGCTAGACCTACCGGGTGTTCCGTCGTTGAGGAGCGGTGAAAGCGGATTTTCCTGTTCAGCTGTGACGCCTCATCATCCACACCTGCCTTTGATTTGTGGCGGAAGTTTGCGCCGTTTGTGCTGCTGCCGCCGCGAGCACAGTTGCGCAGCCACACCGGCCTGATTGCCGCAGCTTTTTTTTTCCGCTCGCCGCACGGTTTGCGCAAGTCCGAAAGACCGCAAACTTCTGCAGCCGTCAGCGATGCCGCCGCCGGCCCCGGCGGCGGTGGAGCCGGCGGCGGCAGCAGCAGTACCAGTGCCAGCTGAAGTGCTGCTGGTGCTGTTGAAGGTCAACATTGATGCGCTCACTTCCTGATGGGGGTCGTGGCGGGTGTAATATGACCCGAGGTCAATCGTCTGCATGGGCACTCTGTGCCTACATCTCCCATCATGCCTCTGAGGTGTCGCCGCCGATGACCGCCTCTGTGCCCTCTGCCCCATCCCAAGGAGCCAACCCACATCTGGCCGTAGCCATGGCAGCAGCCCACAAACAGCTCTGCCCTCTGCCAGCCTGGTACCCACACCAACAGGCAGCGTACAGCACCGCCATTATGTGGCCACGGTGGCTGCCCACCGCGAGGAGTCACCAACTCCCCATGAAGGCGGACTGTGGGATGCCCGGCTTTCTGAAAACTGACCCACGCAGAGGTTGCAGTAGAAAAAACAGGTGCACATGCCCCAGCAGCGCACCAGCCACTTTTCCGGTCCTCCATTCCTGCGCTAACTGTCACTGTGGAAATAATTAAAAAAAGCCGCTCCGCCGCACTGCCCCAGCTGGCAGGCTGGGCGCAAATGGCGGAGTCGACTTGACCGAAGCTGCTGGCCACCCCCCTTAGCACGCCTTTTCCTGACCAGTGCGGACCGCAGTGACCTCACATCCTCCCATACGTACTCCGAATTACCGCGGCCTGGCAGGAAAAGGCGCTCTTGAACTCACTTTTTAAAAGTCGGGATAAAGAGGCTTTACCCCAGGATAACAACGGATCGTCGTGAACGTCATCTGGAAGCCTCAATGCGACTGCCGAAGGTAACGCGCGCTACAGCCTCGTCTAGTAACACCCTTGGTCTAACCCTCCCTCTGCTTTAGTTTCTGCCAGCAGGTTGGGCATGCCTACTTCCTCTTCCCCAGAGAACAAGGATATTTGCCACACCTTTTTCTCGCTAGTCTTGTAAGGGTTCAACATGTTCACCTGGACTATCTTTGCTTTCTTGTTACTCTCAGAGGTTATTGTGTAATTTAGGGTATTCAACTTTTTTCTAACTACACATGGCCTTTCTCTACTGGCCTTGCTTTTGATTGACAGAGGTTCTATGTGTGCTTTGGTTTTATACTCTTTTTCTTCTACTTTCTGGCACACCGGGCCCAACAAGCAGTAAGGGGTGACTGCTTGGGATCTCGCTGGCTAATGAAATGAGTGGTCTATCACTTGTGGGTTTTCTTTTTTACTCAGATGTACTATGGGCTGCCCTCAGGAGATCATCCTGGTACTTGTGAGGGACTACCAGTTGTTTCCTGGGTTCTTCTCCTGCCTGTGTGTTCTTGGGTACCCATATTCTATCATGTAAACCTTCCTCCCACACCAGTTGTTTACTAACTGTGTCAGCGCTGGATGTCACAGAATGCTATGCATATGCTATGCATTCATATATGAGAGGCTCCAGGCTGCTATCGGCCTGCAGTTCTTGTTTAAAAGCAGCAGTTGTCATCCCCTCAGGAGCATATACCCCTCCCAGCTCTGCTGTTGCCTGGGTAACTGGGTCTCTCAACTTCTGCCTGTGTGCTTCTAGGCCCACTGAGATGGAATCAATTTTTTCTGTCACTGGGGCTAATTTTGCTTGGCTCTGGGTGACAATTAGGATCTTCTCAGTTCTTGCACTCATCACATCTCTTCTCAATATCACGGTTCTTGCTCGTTATTTATTCCCACTGTGAATTCTCCCTCCTGGCCTCTCCACATGATGTTCACTTTAGCCAAGGGAATCACTACAGGCTTCTGATGTATACCCCTTATTTGGACAGTTTGGTGAGGTAAAAGATGTTCTTCCTCTACTAAAAGCAATTTTATTAGGGTAATTCCTGAACCTGTGTCTAGTGTAGTGATGTATAAAGAGCTTTCTACCAATACCTCTTCCTTAAGCTCTGAATTAAAACAATCAATTCTTCCAAGCTTAACACTACAGAATTGCACTTCTTCATGGTTTCTGCTGCCTGAGGTTGGTGAGGTAACTGGGGTTTTGAGGACACTCTATTTGAAAATGCCTTTGTTTCTCACATTTGTAACACACCCTGACATTTTCCTTCCAAAATATGGGCCTGTCACTTCTGTTCTCATAACTTTTTGTTTGAGGCTTAAAATCTTTGTTTCTCTCTGGATCTCTCTTTATCATATTTTGGTTTTCTTTGTGTTCAGGATATTTAGGGTGGTAATCCTTGTAGGCTCTTCTAGTCCCACCTTCTCTGTTGATGGCTAACTGGTCTGCTATTTCTGCTGCTTTGAGAACTGTTTTAGGGACACGGTCTCTGACTAAAAGCCTGAGTTCTGGTGGTAACTGAAATAAAAACTGTTCCAGGATCATCATGTCTCTGATGCCTTCTTTGGACTCAACTTTTGCTCTGTGAACCCATTTGTCAAATAGGTCAGCTAGTTTCACATGTAAATCCACGTATTTACCTGCCTACAAATGAAATGTGCAAAACTGCTTCTTAAAATGCTCTGCCCCTAGCCTGAATTTTTGATATACTGAAGCTTTATACTCTTCATAAGTTGGTGGGGTTTCTGAAGAGAAACTGTGGTATACTTCAGCCAACTCTCCCTTTACTAAGCTAGGAATGTACCTCATATATTCCTTCTGAGGTATATCTCAGTTCTTAGCAGCCTTCTTGAAAGTCACTAAAAACCCTTCAGGATCCTCTCCTGCATTAAAAGCTATGAAGTAGGTGTTATTTTGGGTACCTTCATAGTCTCAGTTTTAGCTTTTTCAATCTTCTCCTGCCAAATCTCCTGTATTTTAAACTGTTCTGTTTCTAGTTAAATTTTAGCTAATTCCAATTTGTGGAATCTCTCTTTTTCTCTCATTTCTATTTCTATTTTCTCCACTTCGATTTTTAGCCTTTCTGATTCTGATCTTGCCCTCTCTGATTCAACAGAGCGCTACTTCTCATTCTTTTCAGAAGCTAACTTCATCCTTTCCATTTCAATTGCTTGTTTTTTTTCCTCAAGTAATTGTTGTTTTTCCTGCTCCTCAGAATTTAGCTTCATCTTTTCCATTTCAATTCTATTTTGTCAGAATTTTTTTTTAAAAAAAAAGCTGGATCACTCAAAACTGGATTTTTATCGCAAACTCCCTCAATAGGGTCAGGTACTTGGTGTTTTATTAATATTACATTTAATTCTTCTGTGGTCTTCCCTCCTGCTGTCAACTGTCTCTGGAGAGGCCACCAGTGAGGGAGGAAGCAGCAGCCAGGCACCTCTCCACTGTGCCTGGGTCCAGCTCCAGCTCAGAGCCCCCTCCCTCCTGCTGTCAACTGTAACTGCTGAACTTTGCAACTAAGATTGTAGTGCCTGAATTTGCTTTCCTTTCCCCCCTCCTCCTCCTCCCTCCCAATCCCCTTTCCTTTTGTGTCATGTCTTTTAGATTGTAAGCCTGTGGGCAGGGACTGTCAAGAAATACTTTTGTAAGCCGCCGTGAGAGCCTTTTTTGGCTGAATGGCGGCATAAAAATCCTTAAATAAATAAAAAAATAAAAAATAACCAATTCTTAAAGTTTTGTACCTTTCAATTAGGGTATTCTTTCTCAAAGCCCAGATTTCTGCCATTTTCTGAGGAAAATTGTGTTTACTTTTTTGTTAATTCTTTCTTTATTGTCTCCCTTGAGACCTGGTATGTCTTAATCTTATTCTGAGATTCTTGTCAGAACTCCTTTGTGTTTACTATGGCCAACATGCACGGATCACTGTATTCTGCCAAATAGCACTAGATCCCTTCATATCTCCCTGCTATAGCCAACACCTGTGATCTCCTACATACATGGATCACTGTAGTCTGCTCAATAGCACTGGATCCTTTCGTATCCCACTGCTACCACCACATGTGATGTCTTGCCATCTCGCATCATCTCAAGTTCACCTGAGATGCCCACAAGCTGTCCGACAGGACTATCTACAACACTAGCACCCAGGACCACTTCAGTCCCCTCTGTGCTAATGATGTGTGTGAGGGTTTTGGCCAACTGCTGCTGGTCTTGTCTCGCTTGCATTTTTCAGGCTTGCTTTCATTTTTCAGGCTCTGCTAGAGCAACCTAGCTCTCAGTTTTTCATAGAATCATAGAATAGTAAGGGTGTAGTTGGTATATCAACCTAAGCTGATAAAAGGTGCTCTTTGCCACTGAGTTCACCTGTGCCTCAAGTGACAGTTCTGGATCCAAGAGCACCCCCAAACTATGGACCCAATCCTTTAGGGAGAGGTGATGTTTGCCCTGTCCAGGACAGGGCAAATATCACCTCGCCAGACAGATGAACCACCCATTAACAGTACCTCCATCTTGTCTGGATTGAGTCTCAGTTTAAGTCATTTAAGATAGGGACCCCCCAAAAAATCAATTAGAAATCAATATGGTGCGCCATCTTTCAAAATGGTGGACTCTATCTTAAAAATGGCATAGATGAGCAGTTGAGGTGTATTTTATAATGTTTTTTTGGTAAAAAAAATGGTACTATTTTAAAGTAGGTATTTTAATAAATCTGCTTTAAAAAAACTTTTTGATTGCACTAATTAATAAAGAACCTTTTATGTCTGAAACATCTGCACGTGTGTGTATGAAAGTAACACAAGTAAAAAAGGCCTGCAGCTTCTTATTCTGGCCTATGACAGTAGTGACAAAGGCCTCAACCTTCAACAGTGGGTTGAGAAAAGATCCAATGAAACAACAACTTTTCTTTACTGGGTGACAGTATTGAACCTAGAAATTCTTTTGTTGACATTCGTGTATTCAATCCGCATGGGAGATTACAGTTGCTTCAAAGAAACTCTGAAGAAAATGATACCATGGTTCTTTGTTTTTGATCATTTCAACTATGCATATGTGTGTAATCCCTTTGAAGAACTGAGCAGTGATCTTTTTTCTCTTCATACACATCTTGTCGCAAGCTCTGATAGAGTGGTTGTTCTTCAAAACCTTGAAGGAGATGAAAGAAACATCAAGCAATGACTTTCACAGAACCCAAGTGTAACTGTTTTCAGCCCTCTTAAGATGAACAGGAAGTTATTAGCAGATCTAGAGGCAAGACCGATCCCTAGACATATTCTTGAAAATGTAGGAGATGGAAGTGATGATTTCACAAGTCAATGCAATGCTATTGTGTTTGATGGTGCAACTCTTAACAACATGCTCCATCCAAAGACATCAAAAACATTTGGAAAATACTGCACATGTGAGTTTACACAGTACACTGCAAAAGAACTTGACAACCGGGCTGTAAAAAGAGCTGATTTTGTCTGGGACACTTACTTTGGAGATAGCATCAAGAAGCCTACACAGGAGAAAAGAGGACTTGGAGTTCACCAACATGTGACTGAAGGAAGCCTTGTTCCAAAAAACTGGGCTAGCTTCCTTAGAAATGATAAAAACAAAGAAGAACTTTTTGGTTTGTTAGCTAGAGTAATAGTAAGGGACAAGATGAGTTTTGAGGTTGTAACGAATGATGGTGGAACATTTTTATCATTGTGCTCAAACACTTCTCTCCATGGGATTGGGACATTTTCAATACTAGAAGCTGATGGTCGCATAATACTTCACACTGCAGATATTGTTTCTAATGGCACAGTTGATGTTATGATCAGAACTGTAGATAGGGATGTGCTTGTCCTCTCTATATCTTACTATCACTGCCTAAAAAGCCTTGGCCTTAAGAGACGGTGGATTTTGTTTGGTGTTGGCAACCGGAAGTGCCATATATCAGTGCACAACATTGCAGAGGTTCTAGGGGAATCAAAGTCTGTTGCCTTAAGAGGCTTCCACGCTTTGACAGGATGTGACACTACATCATTATTTTCTGCTAATGGAAAATGAAGTGCCTGGAAAATTTGAAGGTGCTACAAGCTCATTTCTTGCACTTTCAAACCCTATGCCATATCTAAGCCAAGAACTTCAGCAGAAACTTCAAACGTATATTGTTGTGCTTTACAGTACAGAATGTGCTGGCATGTCCATCATTGAAGCCAGGAAAATGCTGTTTACATCAAAAGATAGAATGCTAGAAAATGTGCCTCCTACTGCAGCTGTCTTGCAAAAGCACATTCTAAGGGCTGCTTATTGGGGTGGACATATGTGGGGGCAGTCTCATTTTGCAAATCCAGTCTTACCTCCACCTTCAGAGTGGACCGTTGTGGACATCTCTTCAAGCAATATGGGAGAGTTGCAGAGAGTTGGTCCACTGCAACTGTAAATCAGGATGCCAATCATGATACAGTTGCAAAACTGCTGGTGTCCCATGTACACTGCTGTGTAAGAACTGTAAGGCAAAGTGCTTGAAGTCTACTGACGCAATAGTAGAAAAAGAACCATTTGAGGACACTGATGTTGTATTTGAGACATCAAAGACAATGATTTCATTTAAACTGAATCTGACAGGGGTGCGAGATGTAAACTTCGAGGCAACAATGGATGAAGGCCCATGCACCACAATACAGAGAACAGCTCCAATAGTGCCCCAAAATAGTGTCCGCAACAATGTAGGAACCAGACTATAAAACACATGGTCTTCGATGTCTATATACTAATGCCCAGAGTATAGGAAACAAACAGAATGAACTTGAACTTTTATTTCATGAAGGCAAATACGACCTGATAGGTATAACTGAAACTTGGTGGGATGACTCCCATGAATGGAATATAGCAATTGAAGGATATAACTTGTTCAAAACGAACAGAAGACATAGAAAGGGAGGTGGAGTTGCACTATATGTTAAAAATACTTATCCCTGCACAGAAATACAGGCAGATCAGACTGGGAGCCCCATCGAGAGTGTCTGGATTAAAATAAATGGGGCACGGAATAAAAAGAACATGATAATTAGAGTCTACTAACAACCATCCAATCAAGGAGAAAACGAGGACAAAACGTTTGAGTAAAAAATTGCCAGTGTTTCAAGGAAGTCCAATGTAGTAGTGCTGGGGAATTTCAATTACCCTGATATCTGTTAGCAAACAAATACTGCCAAAAGCAGCCCTTCCAAGAAATTCCTGACATGTATGGGTGATAACTTTTTCCTACAGAAAGTGGAGGAAGGAAATAGAGGATCAGCAATCCTTGACTTGATATTGACCAATAGGGATGACTTGATATTGACCAATAGGGATAAAGTGGCAATTACGGGAACTCTGGGGGAAAGTGACCACGTCATACTTGAATTCTTGATTATGAAGGAGACAAAAGCTGAGTGTAGACATACACGTACTCTGGATTTTAGGAAAGCTGATTTTAATAAACTCAGAACTATGATAAGTAAGGTCCCATGGCAAGTGAGCTTAATGAGAAAAGGAGTGCAGGATGGGTGGGAGTATTTTAAAAAGGACATTCTAAAGGCACAATTAAAAACAATTCCAAGAAGGAGAAAAGATAGAAGACAACAGAGGAAACCAATGTGGCTCCACAACAAGCTTAGAGACGACCTGGAAAAGAAAAGGATACATATAGGAAGTGGAAGGAAGGCCAGGCTACAAGAGTACAGACAGGTGGCACAGAAGTGCCGAAATGGCGTCAGGAAGGCTAAAGCTGAGAATGAGTTGAGATAGCGAGGGATGCTAAAAGCAATAAAAAGGCTTTCTTCAGATATGTGAGTAGAAAAAGACAGACGAAAGAAATGGTGGTTCAACTGTTGGATCCTGGATTGGATCAGTTTTACTTTATTCCTGAGCTTCAGTATGTCCATTGGCAGAAGACATGAAAAAACATGAAGAAATACTTCTAAATGTCAAGGCCACCATCTGGACAATGTAATTATTGAATTATTGGTGGCATGGGCCGATTAGTCAATTAGTCAATTAGTGGCTGGGATGACGGTACAGTTTTTGCACTATATATAAGGCTCTGTGTTGTGTTCCATTATCCATTATCATTACTGCTACTGCTGTTATCAGATGTGATCGTTGTGA
The DNA here is from genome assembly GCF_023053635.1 of Elgaria multicarinata webbii. Taxonomy (NCBI): domain Eukaryota; kingdom Metazoa; phylum Chordata; class Lepidosauria; order Squamata; family Anguidae; genus Elgaria; species Elgaria multicarinata. Next base: position 94,976,633 of record NC_086171.1, read on the forward strand.
GTATATGTGTGTGCTGTAACTAATTTATTCAACCAACTTCTATGTCAGTAAAAGCTCTGTTAATATCTTAACAAAGTATTTGACCATTATTTGAGTCTTTGCTGCGTTTCTACTGAGAGAAGCTTCTAATACAACTTTGCTCATTCTTGAGTAGAGTTAACTTCCAACATCAACTGCTTAATGAGGATGGCAAATTGATAACAGATGACAAAGAAAAGGCTGAAGTGCTCAATTCCTACTTTGCCTCAGTCTTCTCCCAAAAGCGGGTCTGTGACCCCCCTGGAAAAAGTGAAGCAGAAGTTGAGGTGGAAGGATTGCAGTTTGAGATTGATAAACAAATGGTCAAAGAACACCTAATTTCCTTGAATGAGTTCAAATCTCCAGGGCCCGATGAACTGCATCCTAGAGTAATAAAGGAACTAGCGGAAGAACTCTCAGAACCTTTGTCTATTATCTTTGCAAAATCATGGATGATGGGTGAGGTGCCGGACGACTGGAGGAGGGCTAACGTTGTCCCTATCTTCAAAAAGGGCAAAAAGGAGGAACCTGGGAACTACAGACCAGTCAGTATGACATCCATCCCTGGGAGCAGATTATAAAGAAGTCAATCTGTAAACACCTTGAAATCAATGCAGTGATTACTAGAAGCCAACATGGATTTGTCAGGAACAAATCCTGTCAGACTAATTTGATCTCATTTTTTGATAGGATAACCTCCCTTGTGGACTGTGGGAATGCTATGGACGTCATATATCTTGACTTCAGCAAAGCTTTTGACAAAGTACCACATGACATTCTGATTAACAAACTAGCTAAAAGTAGGCTAGATGGAACAACTATTAGGTGGATTCACAGTTGGCTTCAGAATCGGACTCAAAGAATACTTATCAATGGAGCCTTCTCAAACTAGGGAGAGGCAACGAGTGGGGTGCCGCAGGGCTCAGTCCTGGGCCCAGTGCTCTTCAATGTTTTTATTAATGATTTGGACGAGGAGGTGCAGGGAACGCTGATCAAATTTGCAGATGACACCAAATTGGGTGGGATAGCTAATACCCTGGAAGACAGAAACAAACTTCAAAGTGATCTTGATAGGCTGGAGTGCTGGGCTAAAAACAATGGAATGAAATTTAATAGGGATAAATGCCAAGTTCTACATTTAGGAAATAGAAACCAAAGGCACAGTTACAAGATGGGGGATACTTGGCTCAACAATACTACAAACGAGAAGGATCTTGGAATTGTTGTAGATCGCAAGCTGAATATGAGCCAACAGTGCGATATGGCTGCAAGAAAGGCCAATGCTATTTTGGGCTGCATTAATAGAAGTATAGCTTCCAAATCACGTGAGGTACTGGTTCCTCTCTATTCAGCCCTGGTTAGGCCTCATCTAGAATATTGCGTCCAGTTCTGGGCTCCACAATTCAAGAAGGATGCAGACATGCTGGAGCGTGTTCAGAGGAGGGCAACCAGGATAGTAGTACAAGTATGACTATCCATCAAACTCCTAAGCCCCGCCCACTGACAGGTGCCCCTCCACTTTTAGACTGGATGTCCCACCTTAGAAGGAAGTCCCGCCGCCGGAAGTCCCACCTCCGGAAAAGAGTGGTCACCTGACGTGGATCACATGACCCCAACGGGGTCATGTGACCCCTCTAGGGTTGCTTCAGACCACCCTTGACCAAAAGGAAGGGGTTTTAGAGCCCTAACCCTTACGGGGTTGGAGAAATCCCCCCTAGATTGGTATCTCGATGCTGATTGGTCCAAAGGGGGTCGTGTGACCCCTCTAGGAAAGCGGAAGGCCACCCTCGACCAATAGGGCAGGGTTTTAGAGGCTGCACGTGGTCCTGTAAGGCCAACCCCCACGCTCTAGACGCGTATAGAAGGGATCCCCCATTTTGCCTGCCCATACACATTTTCCTGCATAGAGAAGATGGCGAATCCAACCCCCGCCAGTGGATTTTCACCAGTTCCTACACAGACACTCTTGAGGAATCAAAACAGAAAGAAAGGGGTGAGTTGTGCTTCCACATATCCTCCAGAAGACAGAGAAATTACACAACCATCTCAGAATATTATAAATAATAGTTCTGATGCAACAATGAGTAAACCCTCATCTTATCTGCTGACACCCCTGGATCTTCAGCCCCAAAAGCCGGAGCTGTTTCGGTCTTCCTCATACCCGCCAACTGGGCGTTTTCCAGTATCTGTGTACCCGTCAGAGCCAAATTCTTTTCCTGAAACCTCACAATGAGCCGATTGGAGAATGGATTGTACCGAGCAATGGTCTGATACAGAGTGTGATTGTGGCTGTGATTTAAAAAATGTGCGCTTAAAGGCGGAGAAGTACAATGATGAAGCTGTGGATGGCGGGAGCCTTATGAAATTGGTTCTACCATCTGAAGAGAAAATGGAGCAGGAAGATCCTGACACATACCTGCCACTGGAAGAACCGATGGACGTTATGATGGAGAATGTGAGTATTTTTATATATGAAATTTGTTCTTAGTATTAAGGCCAGATTAAATTACTAAAAAACCCTATATTTTGTTTTTATGCAGGCCCATGGTGCTTTTGAGAAAATGCAGATTGACACTTCGCAAGCAGTCAACATTTCCTGCATATCATGTGTTTCCACAGATCTGAACAATGAAAATTAAAATAAAAAAATGATGCCACAGAGTCAATAAAAACAGTTTGTTGTAAACTTATGTTTCCATTCTTCTGTTAACCTATAATATGGCCGATCATGAAGAAATCCTAAGGAATATTTATTATAACCCCGGACACGTAGGGGGGTTGGGTGGCGTGAACTCCCTATTTCAGGAGGCCAAAAAACAGAGCAAAGACCTGAGCGGAAGAGATGTTAGCAGATGGCTGTCAGATCAGGATGCTTACACCCTGCATAAACCAGCTAAGATCCATTTTAAAAGGAATAGAACAATTGTGTCTGAGGTGGATGCTCAATGGCAGGCCGATCTAGTCGCTATGCAGCTAAATATAACAAGGACTACAAGTACATTTTAACAGTGATAGATATTTTGTCTAAATATGCTTGGGCAGAGGTTCTAAAAGACAAGACAGGTAGGCAGGTATCCACCGCTTTTAAAGCTATTTTCACACAAGATGGAAGAGTTCCTGTCAAAATACAGACAGATAAAGGTTGTGAGTTCCTAAACAGGGATGTGAATCGCCTATTCAAGAAACAGGGGGTACACCATTTTGTTACCAATAATGAAATCAAAGCGGGGATTGTGGAGAGGTTCAATAGGACTTTAAAAACAAAAATGTGGAGGTATTTCACAGCTAACAACACATACACATATATAGATGTGTTACCCCAATTCCTAAAAAGTTATAACCATAGCTTTCACAGAACTATCAAAACTAGGCCCGTTGATAAATCTAACTCCTTGGCTGTTTGGAGAACAGTTTATGTTCACGATATAGAGAGAAAGGCAGAGTTGCCACTTTTCAAAAAAGGGGATCATGTACGGATTTCTAAATGCAAGGGGGTCTTTGCTAAGGGTTATGAACAGAATTTTACCACAGAGTTATTTGTAGTGGATGAAGTCATCAAAAGAGCAAAGAGACCTGTATATCTGTTAAAAGATTATGAAGGAGATGCTGTGCTGGGAAACTTCTATCCTGAAGAATTACAAAAAGTGAACGCCAGGGCGGATAGGACATACAGGATTGAAGAAATCTTAGCAACAAAAGGAAGGGGTCGAAGAAGGTGTCACCTAGTTAAATGGTTAGGCTGGCCTAGCAAGTTCAACAGCTGGGTGAACGCTTCTGATCTACGTGAACCTGTATAGAAGAAGTATGGGTGATCAAGGGTTTTATGTTACCTTTCCCAGCAACACCTGTGCTTCAGCTTTTCCAAACAACAAGAGTTCCGCATACACTATACAACTAGCAAGAGCTCTGGATCTCCAGGGCTCCTGAGAAGTGGGGTTAGCTGAAATACAGTATCCACACACCTGGGAGACTCTGCGGACAATTTGAAATTTCTAACAAGGGAAGTATGTATCATTTAGTTCTGTGCAAAGGTTATTATGCGGACATCCCCGAGTTGATTGAAGCGATGAACAAACTTATATATGGGGGGGATAAAGTGATCCTACAGTACAACTCAGTGACTAGAAAAGTTAGTCTAAACCCTGAAGAAAGTTTTATCTTTCAATGTGATGCAGAGTTGGCCCGCATATTAGGCACGAAGCCTGGTATGCCAGTCAAAGAATTCCCTTTTCATGCTGACATTACCCAGGGCTTTAACACCTTATACGTGTACACAGACATTGTGGAGCACCAGATAGTAGGAGACTATTATGTACCATTATTGCGTTGCGTACCCATGAGTGGAAAGAACAATGGATGTGTAACCATTGGTTATGACAAACCACACTACCTGCCTGTAATCAAGGATCACATTGACACCATCACCATTGAAATAAAGAATGACCAGAACAAAAACGTAGCATTTTGTTTTGGTAAGGTGTCTGTGAAGTTGCACTTTCGTCCCCGGAGAGCCTTTGTATTTTAAAAATGGCTATTCTGAAAAGCTATGGTGATCCAACCGTTTATAGGAATTATTATAAGGCACAGGCTGGCTATGCATTGCCTGGTTACCATGGGACCCCCGTTATGTATGGCGCAGGGCTTGGTGGGATTTTCAGAAGCCTTTTCCGAAAAGCTATACCCCTTTTGAGAAGAGGTATAGACATCATTAAACCCCATGCAAAAACCGCTGCACGTAATATTGCTAAAGACATGCTAAGCCATGTTACACAAGAGGTTTTGAACAGAGTGAACACGCCAATGCCACAAGACGGATCAGGGTTGATGTACATTAAAAGGCGGCGCCCTCTAAAAAGAAGTGCCACATGGGTTAGATTGGTTGGACCACCCCAACCCCTTAAAAGAAAATGATGAGAGGAAAGAAACGTCAGATGGGACGTGCTGTATCAAAGAGACGACGGTCTGTTACAGCTAAAAGAGATATATTTTAAATCATCGCCATGGCTTTTATCCATTGCAGCTCTGAAGAATGCACTAAATCTGAACTTGATCTATTCAACATTGGCCCGACACAGACCAGTATTGAGAGAAGCCTGTTTATTATTATTATTATTATTATTATTATTATTATTATTATTATTATTATTATTATTTTATATAGCACCATCAATGTACATGGTGCTCCACTGGATTTCTACATTGCAGGGAATGGCGAAGATTATATGGACTTAAATAACACTTTGCTTTATGTGTGTTGCAAAATTGTCAATCCTGACGGAACCAACCTTGCTGTAAATGAGGAGGTAGGCCTGGTGAATTATCCAATAGCCTGGCTCTTTAGTCAGCTGGATGTGACACTTGGCGATCATTTAATAAGCCAAAGCAACAATTTGTATCTCTATCGAGGGTATTTTGAAGCTGTGCTGGACTACAGTGAGGATACCCTAGCAACACAATTCTCTACAGGTTTATTTTACAAAGATACACCTGGGGAACTTGAATCTGCGGATCTGGAGGGAGAAAATACAGGGTTTATTAGAAGAACAAATCTGACCGCACAAAGCAGGAAGATAGATCTGTTGGGGCATCTCCACGCCGACCTGTTTTTCCAAGAAAAGCTTCTCTTAAATGGGGTTGATGTGAAAATCAAACTTACCCGTAGCAAAGATGCCTTCTGCTTAATGTCAGACGTTGCAGATCAGCCTTTCAAACTACAAATTGTGACAGCCTCGCTTTTTGTTAGAAAGGTCAGAGTAGCTCCAGGTGTTCGTTTGGGACATACAGAAGCGTTGCTGACCGCTAATGCCAAATATCCTGTGGATTGTGTCAGCATGAAAGTGTTTAGCATTCCAAGAGGGAGCCGTGTCGCCAATCAGGAAAACCTGTTTTGGGGCCAATTACCTAAACAAGTTATTATTAGGATGGTTGATAATGACTCTTATAGCGGCGATTATCATAAAAAGCCATTTAATTTTCAACATTTTAATACTAATTTCGCTGCCCTTTACCTGGATGGAGAACAGATACCCATGAAACCATTCCAGCCCTGCTTCGATGACGGTAACTGTGTTAGAGAATACATGAGTCTTGTACAGGCTGCTGGCAAGCATATGAAAGACCGGGCGCTTTTGATTAACCGTGAGGACTATGCCAGAGGTTACACCCTTTTTGCATTTGATCTGACCCCCGATCAAGAGGGGGGAGACCACTATTCTTTGATTAAAACTGGAAACCTGAGGGCAGAATTTCGCTTTAGTAGAGCCCTGGTTGACACTATCAATATGATTGTTTATGGTGTTTTTGACAATGTTATAGAGATAAATCACAAAAGAAACATCCTGTTTGACTATATGTAACATTGTCAGTGTACAGTTAACATGTGTCAACCCCCCATACTAGACTGTCATTCTATGGAGTGTTTCCCAGCAATATGCTACCCAGACAGCGGTTACAACAGAGGCCTGTATGTCTGGTGGTTAACACACATCCTCATAAACTACCTGGAGAGCACTGGTTGGCCATCTACTTGACAGAAGGCACAGGAGGGGAATTTTTTGATTCCTACGCACATCCTCCTAACCATAAACTATTCCCTAAAACCATCATGATATTTTTAAGAAAAAATGCAAGCAAGATTGTGTTTCAACCAAGACAACTTCAAGACCCAGATTCAATGGTTTGTGGGTACCACTGTATATTTTTTCTGCAACAGCACTCTAAGGGTTTAACATTTGAGCAAATTCAAGACTTGTATTCTTGCAACTTGGAAAGAAACGACCAGATGGTGGTGCAATCTTTAAAAATCCAGAAGAATATGTACAGACATAAATCAGACATGTTCCAGCCATCACAATGCTGTATATCATGTAATGACTTTCACAATAAAAGCAACCTCTAATAGGTTTTTTTTAAAAAAAATACTTTTTGATATCTGTGTTTCATACCACAATGTAGATAGCATAGCACAAATTAAATAATGTTTTAAAAATAATACTTTATTTTAGGTCTGGGGAAAAAAACCCTTATTTTGAGATACCTAGTCTGGGGTGGATGTTGAGGAAATGTCCTAAATCTTGATTAAAAGGTTTCCATGACGACCCATTGTTCTCAGGGGGAAATATTCTAAGATGCTTAAAAGATAGCCTAAAGTTACCTTGGCCAGGTGGTAAACCTATCATGCTAATTTCCTGAATCTTGATTAAAAGGTTTCCATGACGACCCATTGTTCTCAGGGGGGAAACATTTTAAGGTGCTTAAAAGATGACCTGAAGTTACCTTGGCCAGGTGGTAAACCTATCATGCTAATTTCCTGAATCTTGATTAAAAGGTTTCCATGAGGACCCATTGTTCTCAGGGGGAAACATTCTAAGGTGCTTAAAAGATAGCCTATAGTTACCTTGGCCTCATATGGGTCTGACTCCATTTTAGAACCCCCCCTGAGGGGAACCCCAGTGATTGGATGGGTAGGGAGGGTGGGGTGTAGGGGGAGAAGCCTTATGTCACATGGTGTACCCAAAGACCAATTAGAAACTCTCCCAAGGGGAACCAATCGTTATAGAAGACTCCCCAGACAAGGGGTTATAAAAAGCGCTGCACGGGGTAGGCTCTTTCCTGATCCGGGCCTGCAGATACAGAACACCAACAACACGTGAGTATTCTTTCCCTGAATGTTGGGGTATTTTATCTAATGCTTTATAAAACAGCTCTTTTCTTGTTTTCCTGTCCTAAAACTGCTCTATACCTACTTTCCTGAAAGTTAGCCCTGTTGAACTCGTTGGTCCTGACTTCTGAGTAGAGATGGCTAGGTTTGTGTTGTAAATTAAGAGAAATGCTCTTTATATTTCTTCATCTTTATTTTTATTTTGAAATGTTTATTAAGGGCTTTGCTAGACCTACCGGGTGTTCCGTCGTTGAGGAGCGGTGAAAGTGGATTTTCCCGTTCAGTCGTGACGCCTCATGATTCACACCTTCCTTAGATTTGTGGTGAAAGTTTGCGCCGGTTGTGCTGCTGCCGCCTCGAGCACGGTTGCGCAGCCACACCAGCCTGATTTCCGTGGGGGGGGGTTTCCGCTCGCCGAACGGTTTGCGCAAGTCTGAAAGACCGCAAACAGCATAGATCGCTTGCGTAGCCGTCAGCGATGCTGCCACGGCACTGGCGGCGGCGGCGGCGGCAGCAGTGGCAGTGCCAGCTGAAGTGCTGCTGCTGCTGCGTACCAGCCCCCTCAGGCACCAGCGAGTGCCAATGTTGAGGGTCAACATTGATGCGGTCACTTCCTGATGGGGGTCATGGCGGGTGTAATATGACCCGAGGTCAGTCGTCTGCATGGGCACTCTGTGCCTACATCTCCCATCATGCCTCTGAAGTGTCAGTGGTGATGACCACCTCTGTGCCCTCCCCCCATCCCACGGACCCAACCCACATCTGGGCGTAGGCATGGCAGCAGCCCATAAACAGCTGCGCCAGCGGAAGCGCATTGTCTGCATGCAGCATATCAGGGAAGCAGAGGTGGCTGTGTGTGCGCGTCTGTGCGGGAAGCGATACCCAAGAGAGGGGAACTATGCTCCCTGATGACGACCGTGACGCTCTTTTCGCAGCCATAGGCATGCTGATCTTGGTTCTGGCGGAGTATGAGCACTTCCGTGCGGAGGTGCCTGCCAGGCGGCGGCAGTGGCAGGAACAACTGGGGAGGTGGCTACTCTGCCGCAGCGAGCTACGGGCCGCCCTCTGCCGAACGAGGCTAGCCATGCTGGCCACGTATGGTGATTACGTCCGCGAGACACACCGCCGCTTCTGGGCCCGGCCGAGGAGCAAGGACTGGTGTGAGAACTTTGTCCTGAAGGAGTGGGACGATGAGCAATGGCTGAGCAACTTCCGCATGAGCAGGGGCACCTTTTTGAAATCGTGGAGGAGTTGCGGCCGCATCTGGAGAGGAGCCTGATTGTCATGCGTAGACCTATCCCAGTGGAGAAATGCCTAGCCATCACCCTATGGAGGCTGGCTACCCCTTGCATCTACAGGACCACAGCAGAACAGTTCGGGGTAGGCTGCTCTACGGCGGCACAAATAGTCCTGGAGGTGTGCTTTGCCATGGAAATGACCCTCCTAGGATGCACAGTCAAGATTGGGAACGTGGCAGAGGTGAGTGATGGGGTGGGGGAATGCGCTTGGAACAGGCACTCACTTTTGCAGACGTCCGCAACTCCGGAACAATGGAGCTGTCAGTAATATGCCGTTTGTGTTTTCTGCCCCACAGATCATGAATGGTTTTGGGGAGCTGGGGTTCCCTCATTGTGTGGGCACGGTGGATGGGAGCCACATTCCTATCCAATGTCCCATACGCCAAGCCTCAGAATACATAAACAGGAAGGACGACTACTCCATGATTCTGCATGGGACCTGTGACCACAAGGGGCGGTTCATCAATGTGGAAATAGGATGGAGCGGCAAGAACCATGATGCCTACGTCTTTGCCAACTCAGCCCTCTGTGAGACAATGGATGCAGGTGTCTTCGGGCTTACCCATCCAACAATCAGATTGCACGGGCAGCAGATTCCACCCCTCATTATTGCGGATGGCACGTTCCCTTTGCGTGAGTGGCTGATGAAACCCTATGGTGGGGCAGTCACTCCACAGCAAGCCCACTTCAACCGCTGTCTTAGGCGAGCACGCATTGTGGTGGAGCAGGCATTCGGCCACCTCAAGGGGAGGTGGTGGAGCATAGGCGTGCGCCTGGAGCTGGTGGAAGAAAACATCCCTTCAGTCATCAGTGCTTGCGTCATCCTGCACAACATCTGCGAAACCATGCTTGTGGAGGCGGCGGAGCACAATTCTGTTGAGCTGGCTACTCTGGGCGAGCCCTACGTCAATGAGGCCAATTGGCACACCCAGGAAGGGCACAGGGTGCGGGATGCTGTCAGAGACTTCCTGTGGGCTAACCGCCGCTGACAGCCTGTCTCATCAAATTGGACTGTGCTTCTTCCCCTTTGCAGTCCTTCCAGTCCTTTACCCAAGTGTAACAGCCTTATGGCCACATGTATGCAATAAAATCCAGTCAAACTGCACAACGTGTAATCTCCCTGAATCTAGCCCGAAGGGCAAACCTTGCTTATTGGCATCGGCCGCTTATTTGCAGACTTACGCAATCTCGGAAAACATCAACAGGGGGCGCGTATGCCTCCTAAGGGCAAACCGTGCTTATTGGCATCGGCCGCTTATTCGCGCATGTACGCAGTTCCGAAAAACGTCAACAGGGGGCGCGTACGTCAGGCCTACCCCGGTCAAGATGGAGCCTTGGAGAGTCGCCTACTGGCAGGAGCCCGAGTTGGAGATGCTCCTTGAGCTCCTCCTGCAGTCTGGGAGGTCGGAGCGCCTCATGAGGAGCTCCAGCCTCCAGACTATTGATATTTTCAGGAGGGCTGCAAGGAGCCTCTCCATTGCGGGCTACTCCCGCACTGCTGAGCAGTGCAGGAGCAAATTCAAAGGCTTAAAGGCAGCCTTCTTTGAGGCTCTCGAGTGCTAGCAGGGTAGCCCTCCTAGGAGAGCCCAGCCCCCCTTCTACGTCCTCCTGCATGAGTTGTGGGATCGGGCTGGGTGACCCTCATGGGAGGAGCGGCGCCCAACAAGTAAGTGCACTTTGTATCACTGTGGCCCATCTCCCAGCAGTACAGCCATCCTGAAGCTGCCCTGCACCACCTGCTATTAGCATTGGCCCTCTGTGTGCTGGTAGCACTCAGGCTCAGCCCAGTGCCTTGGACACCTTGTCATTTCTCCATTCCAGCCCATGTGTAATGCATCTTGCCAGCCAGGTGCAAAGGCCATCCCCCATCCTGGTTCCATGTAGGCAGTGGTCCCTAGAGGTGCTTACCATGCCCATCCAATGTAGCTCCAAATGAGCCATCACATTGCACAATGAATGTCCTGGCCAGTGTTGCCCACTAACTGATGCATACCTGCCTATTACCTTCACAGGGCTTCAGCGTGCCCGCCTCTGGGCTGTGGTCCAGGAGCAGCCTGTGGCAGCTGAGGAGGAAGAGGAGCAGCACCCAGCAGAGGAGGGCAGTGGGGAGGGAGGCACCCCTCCTGAGGCGCCCCCCCCAGAGCAACCTCCCTGCAGCCCACCCACCGTACCACCTGGTAAGTCCACACCCCTTCCACAAGCAGGGGTTGGTGCAGGTGCCAGGCACCTTCTGCTTGGGGGCTTGGGGTAGAGGCCACATTCATTGGAGAGGGAGTGGTGCACATCAGTCTAGTGGCATCCAAATGAGCAGGTATGTGGCCTCCTCCCCACCAGGTTGTGCACCATTCCACCTGCCCATCCACTCCCACTCTACAATTCTGGTTGTGCACTCCCCACTCCCATCCCTCACCTCCTCAACACCCCTTCTTTTCTGTGACAGGTGATGGAGCTCCTGTGGCCCCCCTCCACCCATCACTCCAGACCTCGTGCGGGCATTCAGCCGCTTAGAGGGGAAGGTGCGAAGGACGAGTAAGTAGTGATTCCAGTGTTTGATGTGCTCATGGGGTGGTGCTGCAGCAGACATCACTAACACCATCTTTCCTTTTGCAGTGCGCTCCTTGGAACGGAGGGTCTCCCGCCTGGAGCGGGATGTGCGGGACATTAAGAGATCCTGCAGGCAGGATGCTCACGAGCGGCAGGACCCCTGACTGCGCCATTTGTTTTTATTTAGTAAATGTTTTACAAACGAATGTTTGTAAAAAGAAATAACATTTTTTTTGTAATGTTTGTAAAAAAAGTTGAAAATATTCTATAATGTTTTTAAACAAAATATAAGTGCATTCTCTACTGCTTGTAAAAAAAAAAATCTATTCTATTTTGCTTAAAGTTGTGTGTGTGCTTCTCTGCAGTGCTTGGCCAGGGGCCCTGGCAGGACTAGGAGGAATGGTGAGCCACCCCACTCCACCCCGCACTCCATACTACCTTCCCCCCCTTCATGGGGAGTAGGGCTGGCGCTCCTTGGGGTTATGCTTCGGCCACTCCCTGCGCTGCTGCTTGGCGGGGGGGCTTGGCGGGGGGCACTGCAGGGGGAGTTGCTGCAGGCTCCAGGTGCCTGCTCCTGGCCTTTCCATTCCCCCTGCCCGGAGCCCCCACAGCTGCTGGGGCTGCCTTGCCCCTGCCCGGAGCCCCCACAGCTGCTGGGGCTGCCTTGCCCCTGCCCGGAGCCCCCACAGCCGCTGGGGCTGCCTTGCCCCTGCCCGGAGCCCCCACAGCCGCTGGGGCTGCCTTGCCCCAGCCCGGAGCCCCCACAGCCGCTGGGGCTGCCTTGCCCCAGCCCGGAGCCCCCACAGCCGCTGGGGCTGCCTTGCCCCTGCCCGGAGCCCCCACAGCCGCTGGGGCTGCCTTGCCCCTGCCCAGAGCCCCCACAGCCGCTGGGGCTGCCTTGCCCTTTGCCCTGCCTTTCCCCACCTGGGATGGGCCACAAAGAGGTTGCTCCTGGGGTGGGGATGGGGTGTCCTCCCTCTGGGGTGGGGGTTCGGGAGCCTCCTCCCAGAGTGGGCCAGGGAATAGGTCTTCCGCTGGGTCCCTGCCTCTCACTCCACCAGTTTGTGGCCCAGTAAGAGGCAGTGCCCTCACAGGGCGATCCCTATGCCTAGGGGGGCCAGTCCTCAGACCAGAGAACGCTGGGATCATGCCACCAACCAGCTCCTCCAGACAGGTGGCTACCCTATCCACACAGTGCACCATTGCTGCCCCGTGCTCAGCATCTACTTGGAGTTGCTGCCTTGAGATGGCCAGATATTCGCTGAAGTTCTCAGAGTCGCGCTCAAGGATTTGGAGGATGTGGGCGTTGTCTGCTGCTGCCTGGCGCATGATCTCCAGTGCAGCATCTCCTCCTCTTCTCTGGGAGCGACGGTCGCGAATCTCTGCAAGGCGAGAGGCAGGTGACAGGGTGGCCCTGGGGTTTGCCACCCCTGGATCTGTGTGGAGAAGGTTGGCAATTCAGACACATGCTGCAGCACTGAACAGGGGAGGGGAGGATCAGGTGGAGTGTGCAGTGCCATACAGATACACCACCACCTTGGTCAAGCACACTGCTGCACATCTAGCCGCCCAATTGCACAAGAGGGCACAGCAGGTGAAGTGTCCCTTCCTGCCTGGCAGCGAAAGGGTGTGGTTGTGCGGCTAGAACTGCCCTTAGCAACTAAGCAGCTGGCAGTGTTGCTGGTGGGTGCCTAACTCTCAACATTGCATTCCACCGCCATACTCTGTTGTCCTGTTATCTGTGAGAGCCGTTCCAATGGCTGAGGAATGCTGACTCCCACTCCCACAGCATCGACCTTGGTGCATCTGGCTCCCTGGGAAATGCAGACTCCTTCCCAAGCAGTTCCCCCGCTGCCCCCTCCTGTTGGTGTGATGGACTGAAGGTAGTTCAATCACACCCACCCACCACGCTAACTGCACCTTTCCCCATTCAGGGCATCTAGCACAGGGCACCTGCCAGGGTGCAGTGTAGATCCTTGCCTACCTACATGTGCCCACACACCTGTGTGTTAGTGCTGGCACGTCCCCAGCATGTCTGAGTGGTTGCAGGAGCACACATGCGCACCTGAGGAGTGCAGAGTACTCATCAGGAGCACGTACTCCATCTGTGCTGTCCCTGGAGCCACCTTCAGTGGGTTCTGGGGGGCCTGTCAAGGCAAAGTCAGGGCTATGTCACCAAGCACACTCACACAGCACCGTTTGCCAGCCCACCCTCTGCAAAGGAACAATGGCCATGGTTGTGGGGATGCTGTATGCAGCACCCAGCCAGTTGTGGTGGACACATACTCACAGTTCAGTGCAGTCTGGCTGCTGGTGCTCTCGCCTGCTTCGCTGGCGGAGTCTGCAGCTACATTGCTGGATTCTTCATCATCTGGTGGCATGTAGGAGAAAGCATTGGAGGTAGGGGGAAGGGCAGCTTCCCCTCCCCAGAGATGCATGGGCCTCAAATGCAGCCCTTCCAGCCCCCCTTCATCCAGGCATTTTGCGTGGAGAAAGCAGGATTCCCACTGGCATGGGATGCTGTGCTTGTGCCCCCACCTCCCTGCCCCTGCCAGCAAGCCTGTGGGGTGGCTCTGCAGTCCCATTGCTGAAGTTGGTTGGGAGGTGTAGGGGTGGGCTGGGGGAGGCAGCTTCGTCCACATCCCTGCTGAGTGAGGTGGTTTCAGTGGCATCCTCAGACATGTCCTGGGAGCCCACAGGAAGAGAGGGTGGTGGCTGAGTGGCTCGGGGAGTTGCGCATTTGGACTGTGTCCGAGTAATTGTCAGACTGCCTGCCACGCGTTTGGGGCACGTCGTGGTATCCCCACGGAGAATGGAATGTAATTTGTCATAGTAGGGGCATGTGGTGGCATTGCTGCCTGACCTCTCATTATGGGTCCTCACACGCCGGTAGTCTGACCGCATGCCCTTGGTTTTAGTGTGACACTCTTTGGCGATTCGCTCATGGCCTCTCTTGCCCATCTCCTGTGCCACTTCTTCGAACACATTAAAGTTGCAGTGGCTAGCCCTCAGCTGTTCCTGAATCCTCTGCTCTCCCCAAATGTCCAGCAGATCTAGGACCTCTTGGTGTCTCCAAGTCATTCCCCGCCCTTTCAGCCCCATGCCTGATACCTATACAGGGGCCAAGCAGAGAGAACGGGGCTCGTCACTTTCCACACCACCGGAGGTCCAAAACTTCCATCAAAAACCTACCCCCCGTCGCTCCCCCCCCAGCAAATGCAGTCGGAAGGACAGGGGAGTGTAGTGAGGCATTTTTAAGGGCCTCCCTTCACCTGCTGCCGTGGGGCCACAGGAAGATGACCGGCCACCCTCGCTTGTTGCCCTCTGCCAGCCGCGTACCCACACCAACAGGCAGCGTACAGCACCGCCATTATGCGGCCGCTGTGGCTGCCCACCGTGAGGAGTCACCAACTTCCCATTACTGAGGGATGCCCGCCTTTCCGAAAAGTGACCCACGCAGAGGTTGAAGTAGAAAAAACAGGCGCACATCCCCCACCCATCCCCCCCACACCCCCAGCAGCTCACCAGCCACTTTTCCGGTCCTCCATTCCTGCGCAAACTGTCACTGTGGGAATTAAAAGAAAAGCCGCTCAGCTGTGCTGCCCCAGCTGCGGACTGGGCGCAAATGGCGGAGGCGGCTTGACCGAAGCCGCTGGCCACTCCCCTTAGCACACCTTTTCCTGACCCTACATCTCCCATCATGCCTCTGAAGTGTCAGTGGCGATGACCGCCTCTGTGCCCTCCCCCATCCCACGGACCCAACCCACATCTGGACGTAGGCATGGCAGCATCCCAGAAACAGCTGTGCCCTCTTCCAGCCGCGTACCCACACCAACAGGCACACAGCCCTTCATGCCTGGACCGTCCCCCTCAGTCCCCACTAGCCTTTACATCTTTGGCGCAGCGTACAGCACCGCCATTATGCGGCCGCTGTGGCTCCCCACTGCGAGGAGTCACCAACTTCCCATTACTGAGGGATGCCCGCCTTTCCGAAAAGTGACCCACGCAGAGGTTGAAGTAGAAAAAACAGGCGCACATCCCCCACCCATCCCCCCCACACCCCCAGCAGCACACCAGCCACTTTTCCGGTCCTCCGTTCCTGCGCAAACTGTCACTATGGAAATAATTAAAAAAGTCGCTCAGCTGCGCTGCCCCAGCTGCAGGCTGGGCGCAAATGGCGGAGGCAGCTTGACTGAAGCCGCTGGCCACTCCCTTTAGCATGCCTTTTCCTGACCAGTGCGGACCACAGTGACCTCACATCCTCCGAATTAGCGCGGGCTGGCAGGAAAAGGCGCACTAGAACTCACTTTTTTAAAGACGGGATAAAGAGGCTTCACCGCAGGATAACGACGGATCCTAGTGAACATCATCTGGAAGCCTCGATACGACTGCCGAAGGTAACGCGCGCTACACCCTCGTCTAGTAACGCCCCAAGTGTGGGTGATATAAAAACAGATCCTTTGTTGTTCTTTCTTGGTTTCCTGTCCTAAAAAGCTGCTCTATACCTATTTTCCTGAAAGTTAGCCCTATTGAACTCCTTGGGTCTGACTTCTGAGTAGAGATGGCGAGGTTTGTGCTGTAAATTAAGAGAAATGCTCTTTATATTTCTCCATCTTTATTTTTATTTTGAAATGTTTAAATAGGCACATACACTTGTTATGTAATTGCAAACATAGGAAGTTAAAGATTATGTTTTCAAGCAGGAAGCAGCAACCATTTTACTGAAAAATAATATTTGAAGGCACTTAATATCTTCAAAGTGTAGAGGGATAACCATGGTTTTTTGTCTTCAAATCCTTTTTCCTGCAATATAATACATAAAAACTGTTTTAAAGAATATAAAAGCAATGCAATATTAAAATAACTATCAATGTGTCTTAAAACACTCACCCAGCCACCATTTTCAGATAGCCAATTTTCCAGGCCCTTCATAGAGTCACTGACACATGTAGAAAAATGTTCCATGTCCTCTCTTGTGATGTGTATGCCATGTGCTTGTAGATTCTCGATCAGCATTTTTGCAAAAAGAAAAATAGTCAAGATTCTGCCAAAATTTATAACTCCATCTGAAAATTCCTCATTCATAACCCTATTGAAAATTTGGATAGCCTCTGCCAAAGAATGGATCTGTAATGTACTGATTAATGGTGTAATTTCATTTTTCATAGGTTCTTGAATTTTAGAGGTTGCTTTCTGTATGATCGTGAGGGTCTTGCATTCAGGTGTTTGTCCATAAGACAAGGTCAAATATCCATGTACTAGCCTAGCTGTTTGCCCATCCATGCTGCTGCAGACCAATGTTAGAAATGAGTATACAGTGCTTGGTGGTGGTGGTGGGCTTGCCCCTACATGTCTTCGTATGCATAAACTAACAGGCTTATCAAAATCATGTTTCATGTATAGATACCCCTGGGACAAACTAAGTGAAAAATGGACATATATGAAATGAACCACGCCAAAACCAGAATGATAAAGACTGGGATAAGTTATTTTTTGTTTTAAAATATTTTAAGGTAATAACATGTTGCTGCTTCTGAAATATGTGTTGTTTTTAGAAAAGATTTCACAATAACTAAGACTCCTTTTAAAAGGCCAGAGTGGGTGTCATCTCAGGGTGCATTGGGGGTGTCAGGTAATAGTTATCTATCTGTGTGTGTGTGTGTGTGTGTGTAGTAAATACAAAATATTTTACAATCCATCCTTGCATAATTGAAAACATCTTTATTATTGTTTGTTTGTTTGATTTTAGAAAAAACCCCAACTGTTCAGGAGACAGAACATAAGAAAGCTACCAAAAAGACTAAAAGTGTTATTCAGGAGACGGAACATAAGAAAGCTACCAAAAAGACTAAAAGTGTTAATAGTGAAACAGGTACAGTCTTCTGAAATATGTGTTGTTTTTGTTTTTGCGATGTGTTATAAAGAAAGCCTCAACATTCAACAATGAATAACCAGCACTGGTTGAACACTTTTCAAAAACCAAGACAGCAGCAGCGGTGTCACAGTGCAAAATAAAATAAAATAAAATAAAATAAAAAATGTGTTAAGGATGTTTGTACATAGTTAATGTACATGTCTTTTTTTTCAGACAAGAAAATTGCAGCTGTGAAAAGAGATCGTGCAGAACCTCGCGGTGATGGGGGTCCAAAAACAAAGAAGCAGAGAAATGAAGACCCTCTAGTCTTACCAACTTTTGAAAATCTTGAAGGGTTGACAGTCATGGAACTTGCTGCATGGATTGAACCAGCAGTTGAAATTGTACAACAAGGAGGTGCCCTTTTGGTGCAGAGAGTTATGGAACACACCTCCAGTGGCTATGGGGGAGGAATTAGTGGGGGTTCTGTGATAACTTCTTAGAATATTAAAAAACATCAAAGTTGCACGGAGCCGGACCATACATTTTTCAAACATATGCAAGTTGGGGGTGGTCAAAGGTTTTGGAAAAGGGGGTCTCTGAAAAAGAGCCTCTACAAACGTCAGCCATATTGGAGGATGAGGGTATGTAAAATATTAAATAGAGCTAAAAAAAACACTCTTGACACGTAAAAAGCAAAGACAAACCTCACCACCAATTTCTGAAACAGATCCAGAGTCTGAGTCTTCAGGGATACATCACTCCCTACCCTCCACACCCTCTTGTAAAGCAGACAGCGATACTTTTGGAGTGTCCCAACCCAGCCATGACACAGAGGGGTCAGAGGAACAACCACAGGTATATGCAGAGCATGTGAGGCGTTGGGAGTATGAGAGGGGCAAGTTCAGGACCCTGCACATAGGGGAAGATTTCAGATTTGTTAATCTAGATCGTATAACATCATTTTCCCAGGCTGTTACGGCTCTATACACTGCTATACAACAAATCCTCAATGACGTCAGCCGGAGATTTTTGCCAGGAGTGAGGGCCCCACGTGGGGTTAGGAAAAGGCGGAAAATAAGCTCTATTCCTAATAGTAAAATCATATATAGAAAACGTCAGCATCTAGTAGATTTTAATTACACAGGCAGTAATCTTTGCTTTGTGGGGGGCCTCTTAGCTGTCATGGCTAAGAAAGCCCCCACAGATGCAGAATTATTGTCTGTGGCCAGACAACTACATGAGGATTTGAGGTGGTCTCCCCAGAAACAAGTCACACTCAGCGATGTTTCACTGATTGAAAATCATTTGAGGATAAACATACAGGTCATAAGATACACAAAAAATGGTTGGGGAATATTCAAACCAACTGGTGTCAGATATGGTGAAACCTATTCAATGTTACTACACGATGGGCATTATTACGGTGTACGTAGCGTGAAAGCTGTTTTTGGTGCAGAGAATTTCTGTGAGAAATGTGCCACACTTTTCACACATTCTCATTCCTGTCTATATTTTTGTAGACTCTGTCTGAGTGCAGACTGTGCCAGCAATGTGGTAAAAATACTGCGTTGTAAGTATTGCCAATGTAACTGTAGATCGCCGTTATGTCTGCGCAAACATAAAGAACTAGCCCTGGCAGATAAAGTAGAATGTGTTCGTAGAGTGTATTGTAGAATATGCACAAGTTACCAGGAATTAACTCACGATTTTCAAAACTGTTGTGGAAGACTTTGCAGAGTATGCTGGGGAGTATTGATGGCGAAAAGCATCTATGTTACATGTCCAAGCTTAAGAAACCAATGGTGTCTGTAAAATATGTGTTCTATGATTTTGAAGCCCAGCAATCTACAGGCTTTCACTTTCCTAATTATTGTTTTGCAAAGGCATTTGCAGGTGAGACGGTAGAAACCTTTAAGGTTGAATCATCTGTTGGTAAGAAAAGAATGAGCCTTGCGAAACCCTACGGGGATGTCACCCCCTGGAATTTAGCAGGTAAAACATGGGAATTTAAGGGTGAAGATTGCCTGGTGGCCTTTATCCAGACTTTCACAGATAGCACACAGTTCTCAGACTGTACATTTATAGCCCATAACTCAAAGGGCTATGATGGCTACTTTATTCTCAGCCAGCTGATAAAAGAAAAACTGGAAGTAGATCTTATTACGCAAGGTGGAAAATTAATATGTATCACCGTAAAGGGTTTAGATATAAAATTTATTGATTCCCTCTGTCATCTTCCCATGGCCCTCACTAAGCTTCCAAAGGCTCTAGGGTTTGATAGTTGCAAGGGTTACTTTCCGCATTATTTTAACAAACCAGAGAATTGGGATTATGTGGGTCCAATGCCTAAAGCAGAGGACTATGGTGTGAATCACATGATGCCAGGGGAAAGAGAGGCTTTTTTAGCCTGGTATGAGGAAAACAGACTAAAAACCTTTGATATGCAGGCAGAGTTAGCTTTTTACTGCCAACAAGATGTTAATATTTTGGAGCAGGCCTGCACAAAGTACAGACATGAGATCATAGAGATGACACAGACGGTGAGATTTGTTCGCATAGGTAAGAAATGGGCCCAGAAAAGGTTTGCTATAGACCCTATTCAATACCCCACCTTACCCAGCACCTGTTTCACAATGTACAGATTTAAGTTTATGGATTATAATATTGCAATACCCGCCCACGACAATTATGAAAACAGGTGTAAGCGATTTTCTTCTTCAGCAATTCAATGGCTGTGCTACATAGAGCATAAAGACAATGTCCAGATCCAGCATGCCTTAAAGGGTGGGGAATTCAAAGTCGGTGATTATTTTCTAGACGGCTATGCAGTCATAGACAATAAGAAAACAGCTTTTGAATTTCATGGCTGTTTTTGGCATAGCTGTGTACTGTGTTATTCTCCAGTGGATCATAACCCTCTATTGGGTAAGACATATGAAAGCCTATACAACAGCACAGAAAAAAGGACTGCAACGCTGAAATTAATGGGGTTTGAGGTCATAGCCATCTGGGAACATGAGTGGCGGCAAATGTTAAGCACAGATGAGGACCTCAAGAATTTTCTTACTGCTGCTCGTTTCCCAGAACCTATAGAACCTAGAGACACCCTCTTTGGGGGATGTACTAATGCGATCTCCCTCTATTATAAACCTGAAGATGGGGAAAAGATCCATTACTATGATTTTACAAGTCTGTATCTTTATGTAAACAAAAACAAGCAATACCCTCTTGGCCACCCTGAAATAATTTATGAGAACTTTAAGCCACTCACAGATTACTTTGGCGTTGCAAGGGTTAAAGTTTATCCACCCAGGGGACTTTTCTTTCCTGTTCTCGCAGCTAAGGTTGATGGTAAGCTCATGTTTGTGCTGTGTGCAACCTGTGCAGAAACTCACCAACAGACAGCTTGTAAACATTCAGATGAGGAACGGGCCCTATTAGGAACATGGTGTACAATCGAGCTTAATGTTGCTATAGAAAAGGGGTACAAGGTGGTGGCAATTTTTGAAGTCTGGCATTTTGAAAATAAGACCAATCGCTTGTTTTCAGATTATATTGATATGCACCTACGCCAGAAACAGGAGGCTTCAGGGTATCCCCAATGGTGTGTCAGTGCAGAAGATAAAAGTCAATATATAGCTGATTATTTCCGAAATGAAGGGATTGCATTACGTCCCGATCAGATTGAAGTGAACCCTGCAAAGAGGCAAATAGCTAAATTATATTTAAATTCTCTGTGGGGAAAATTTGGACAGAGGACAAATCTGCCAAACACACAATTGGTGAGAGATCCTGATGAGTTATTTCAGCTTCTGTTTTCTGATGCTTATGATGTTTCAATGTGTGAATTTATTGATGACGAGGCCGTTTTTGTGTCCTGGAAACATTCTGTGACACGGCCCATGGTTACAGGCAGGAAGAATGTGTTTATTGCCGCATTTACAACTACATATGCGTGTCTTGAACTGTACAAAGTGTTAGACCGATTGCAAGAGCGTTGCTTATACCATGACACAGATTCTGTGATATTTGTGAGTTGTCCTGGAGAGTGGGTACCGCCCCTAGGTGATTATTTAGGAGACCTCACAAGTGAAATACCCGCAGATGATTTTATCACAGAGTATGTGTCAGCAGGTCCAAAATCTTATGGTTTAAAAAATTCTAAAGGAAAAGCTTTTCTCAAAATCAAAGGGATCACATTGAACATGGCTAACTGTGAAAAAATTAATTTCAACAGTCTCAAAGACCTGTTTTTTGCATACGTCTCAGACAGGGACCAGGGAGCGGCTCATGAGATTGTCATATAACAGCCAGGGATTGTAAGGAACAAAGCCAATTGGACCCTTGAATCAAAGACTCTTAAAAAAACCTCAAAAGGTGGTATACGACAAAAGAGTTATTACTGAAGGGTTTAACACTCTACCCTATGGTTTTTGAATATGGATACACGTTGGCTGCATCCTTTTTCAGCTATTTTGGCTGGGCCTAGCAACTGTGGGAAAAGTTTTTTTTATCAAAAATATGTTGGACAATGCTCATAATGTGTTTTCTGTGGTACCTGAAAATATTGTTTGGTGTTATGGTTGTTGGCAACCTTTGTACAAAAATCTCTTGTGTAAATACTCATTTATCCATTTTGTGGTGGATTTGCCTGAGAAACTTGATGATCCTGATTTGTTACCCCCCAATAAAGTAAAATTTTTGGTGATAGATGATCTAATGCTGTCTGCGTCTGATAACAGTGAAGTTGAAAAGGCCTTTACTCAGTATGTACACCACTGGAATTTGAGTGTGTTTTTCATCATGCAGAATATTTTCTGCAAGGGAAAAAGCAACCGTACCATCAGCCTAAATGCTAAATATATGGTACTGTTCAAAAACCCTAGAGACAAATTACAAATTGTGCTTTTAGCTCGTCAAATGTATCCTCAAAACAGTTGAAGGGGGGTTTAGGGTTTGTGTTTTTTGTTGTTTATGTTTATGAGATGCAGAGCACATGGGATCGGAAGAAGAATCAAAAGAGTAAATATGGATAAAAAAATTAAAGTATCAACGCTTAATGTTAAAGGTCTGGGGGCAGTCGTGAAAAGGAGGAGAATAGAACAAATGTTAAATAAAGAAAGATCTGATATTATTATGATGCAAGAAACACACCAAAAATTTGATGGTGTAAACGAAATACGGACAAAGTGGTCAGTCTATTATGAAAAGTCATTGGGGACTTCAAAAAAAATGGAGTGGCAATTTTGATTTTTTAAAAAAGTGGATTTATATTAAAAACTATAAAAAAGGATGATAATGGTAGATATCTTATGATAAAGGGACAAATTGAAAATGAATCATATACATTAGTTAATGTTTATGCCCCCAATGAGAGACATGGAGAGTTTTTTATGGAATTATTTAAAGAAATAGAGGAGTTTAGGGAGGGGCATCTTATTTTAGCTGGAGATTTTAATATGGTAATGGATAATAGAGTGGATAGGTCAAACCCCACTAATGCAGAAAAGAGAAATAATATTACTATATTGAATAAACTAGTAAAAGAAAAAGATTATGTAGATTGTTGGTGTTTACTGAATGGGTCGAACCCGGGCTTCTCTTACTACTCCTCAGTTCATCATACATACTCTAGAATAGATTATATATTGGTGTCAAAAGAGTTTGCAAGTAAGGTATGTAAAATGGAAATGGGGGTAATAAAGGTAACAGACCATGCATTGCTAAGTTTAGAGTTAACAGTTAGAAAGAATTATAAAGAAGTGTTTAGGTGGAAATTAAACACAAAACTTTTGAAGTACAATAAAGTGGTAGAAAAAATGCAAAGAGAACTGACAGAGACTTGGGAAATTAATGAGAAGGGAGGAACATCAAGGGCAGTAGTTTGGGATACCATGAAGGCAGTAACAAGAGGGATATGTATTAGAGAAATGTGCAATTTAAGGAGGCAACAAATAGCAGAGCAGGAAAAATTGGAGGAAGAGATTAAGAAATTGGAGAAAGATTATTGGCAATTTAAAAATAAATATAAATTAATAGAAATACAAGCAAAGAAAAAGCAATTAGAAAATTTAAATTTAGAGGAAGTTCAGAAAAATTTAATACATATGAAAAGGGAGTATTTTGAAAACAGCGATAGAAACTCTAGATTGCTTGCCAGACTCACACAAAAGGAAAAAGCCAGGAATGGGATAGGAATATTGAAGGATAAACAAGGGAATTATTGTCATATAATGAAGGGTAAAATAAAAAATTTCCAAGAATTTTATCAAGAATTGTATAAGGGTAAGGACACTCAAAACCAGAAGTTGGAAGCTTATATAGAAAAGTATATAAAGAAGGGAATAAAAATAGAACATAAAGAGTTAATGGAGAAGGTAATAACGCAAAGAGAAGTAGAAGAAGTAATTGAGAATTTGAAAGTGGGTAAATCACCGGGGGTAGATGGTTTAGGCTCAGAAAATTATAAGGTTTTTAAGACTTTTTTAGTACCGAAATTATTGAAGCTGTACAACTCCATATTGGAAGGAGAAAGAACACCAGAATCATGGGAACATTCATTAATAATTTTAATACCAAAACCAGATAAAGATTTGACTGTCCCTGATTCATATAGACCTATTTCATTAACAAACCAAGAGGCTAAAAATTTTTCAACTATTTTAGCAAGGCGGTTGAACAAATTTATAGATGAATAGATAGGGGAGGATCAGTGTGGATTTGTAGCAGGCAGACAAATGCACAATTTAGTGGGAAGAGTTTTAAATGTAATACAGGTGATAAATAAGTCTAAGGTTAAAGCTGGAATTTTGGCATTGGATATTTTTAAGGCTTTTGACTGTTTGAGCTGGCAAGCTTTAAAGATGGTGTTAAATAAAATGGGATTTGGAAATAAATTTAAAGCTATAATAGAACAGTTGTACTCTCAAAATACAGCTGTAGTGGTAGTGAATGATGGTGCGACGGATAAGATACAACTAGCCAGAGGGACAAGGCAAGGATGTCCACTCTCGCCCGTCCTGTTTGTAATGGTAATGGAATTATTGGCGAATGCAATACGAGAAGATGAGGAGATTGAAGGAATAGGTAGTATGAAAAAAATTAAATTGAATATGAT